>NC_133383.1:23065677-23195822 GCF_049309525.1 Garra rufa
GCTCTGTTCTGAATAGCCTATCGTAAAAAAGAAAATATTTGCTACAACAAAATTTGTCTGATGTGTGTAGCAGAATTATTTTTTGATCCATGCAGCAAATGTTTTTAACAACAAAGTAAAAACAATGCAGGGCTCACAAAATTTCTAAATCTCTGGCAGACCTTCGGGCAGGTACTGTTTACATTTTGGTAGCCCAAAAATTAATTTAACTAGCCAAAATAAATAAATAAATAAATAAATAAATAAATAAATAAAATCAGATAAAAGTCTAAATGTCAATCTAAAATATTTTTCAATACACAAATATCAAGGAAGGAATTTTATTTTATAAGGGATAAATCAAGCATATAATTTATTATATTTATTTAAAACATAAATATACTGTCTTAATTGTTTAGATTTTTTAGAAGGCACATTAACATTTTACATTTACAACTCTGTGTTTGCTGCATAAAACACATGGGTCCATATTTGCAATAATCAGCTGAAAAATGTATTGGAAATGCAATTATATTCTCTGCCACGAGGTAGCGCTTTAGGAACGCTGTTTTATTAGGCATTATATGTAAGATGAAATGAAAATGCCAGTGACACGATTTTGCAAGCCCTGCAACTTACTTGGAAAAAAACTTTAATACTTTAATTTATTACATTTAATTTATTGTATTTCTGGAACTTTTAAATAACTTTTCACTATAACTTTTATGGGTAGTTTGAATGTAAAACATTGTCATGAATTTGTTGCATTTCCATTTGTATAAAACAAATTAATTGTTATAAGCTAATGATCTCATGAAAGTACACGCAATATTTTTGTTTATTTGGCATAATAGGCCATTTATATGCAGAAATTGACCTTGGTGTGCATATGAAAGGCTATGATTGTGGGGTATAGTGGGAGTATATACAAATAATACTATGTATTTCAGTCAATATTTAATGAAAGAACTGAGTTTATGTTGATAATTTTAATTTTCAGGTTTGATAACTTGAAAAGTAAAATTAACTTGATAGTAACTTAAAAGTAAAGTAATTAGTAATTTGCAGGGGATTACTTTTTTTAAGCAGCTTAGCCATCACTGCCCACCAGTAACGTAGGCACATTTATAAAAGATACTTAAATGTCCTGATTGAGGTATGACCTAATCCTGGCTTAACCTTAAGGCCTAAATTGTACGGTGCCCGCCAGGGGACACCTTCGGTTCACTTATGTTTGTCGACATATTAACTCGTGGGAACGTAATATTATGTCGTGGCCACGACAAACATAAGTGAACCGAAGGTGTCCCCTGGCGGGCACCGTAAAATTGCTACTAACACTACTGTTGCTGCTGTTGTTGTTTTTTCCAGTCTGTCACTCACCACACAACAGGAACAGTTGGCCTGCTTCCATCATATCCGCGAATCTGTGAGTTGCTGGGCTCTAGTAGACACTCACACTCGGTCGCGGTATCAAACTGTATTGCGAGTGTAACGGAGGCCAGCTAGTAGGTGCTGTGCAGGTAAACCTCACTCCCCGATCTCAAGAGACGCACTAGCGACAGACGCTAGAGGTTGCAGCCTTTAGCCTCCTTGTTAGTGCGTCCGCCTCCTGTGCCGGAGACCGGGGTTCGAGACCCGCTCGCGGTAGGACCCGGGTGTGAGGGATTACATTGGTGCCGTGACCCGGACGGGAGTGAGGTTTAGGGGGGTGAGTTTAACGGAGGCCAGCTATAGGTGCTGTGCAGGTAAACCTCACTCCCCGATCTCAAGAGACGCACTAGCGACAGACGTTAGGTTGCAGCCTTTAGCCTCCTTGTTAGTGCGTCCGCCTCCTTTGCCGGAGACCGGGGTTCGAGACCCGCTCGGAGCGGGTGCGGTAGGACCCGGGTGTGAGGGGTTACATGAGCGGCACATCGCTTTCTGTAATGTTACATTTGGTAGCAGCTGCACTGATTAATCACTCGTTTGCAGCGTTGAGTCTGGCGTCTTCTTTTCTTCATAATCTTACATTCAGAAAAGCGAGCATATGCGAAAGATTTGGCGTTTCACTGCATTCGAAGTTCAAGTTTGGTGAACTCTGACCTGCGAATACATCACGTGATTGTAACCCATTTGCTGCATCCCAATTCGCATACTATCCGTCCTAAATAGTATTCGAAAATAGAATCAGTATGTCCCAAATCGTAGTATGTTTAAAAATGTATTCCAAAGATTCCCGGATGGTCTACTAATTTGAATACTAATGCGGATCAATGCACACTCTAACGGCTAATATTGCCCACAACACATTGCGCGGCGAACGAGGATTCGATTAGAACTACAAACACGCATAAAATGTGTTAAAAAACTACAAACATGGAGGATATGCGCGACCAACGGGCAGGTAGAGAAAGGGGTTTGAGTGATAAATAATCAATGTGTAACCTGATCAAAAATATTTTTTAAATGTTATCCGCGTTATATTTCATGTGCAGCAACATTATGAACTTTTATAATGATAGGTTTGGTCATTAACGTTTAAATACATAATTATGCAAACACAAGAGCAGAGTTCTCGGCATGAAAGTCTCGTGAAAGAACGTGCCTCTTCATTTCTCTCTAATATGGTAGGAAATTAAATTAAACGAAATGTTAACTGTGATGATTGACAGGGCAGTTTAAACAATGACAGGATTCAGGTAACTAATGCCGCGTTCCAGGCAACCCGTTACTCGTGTTTTTCCAACCTTCTACCCGCGAAAGTGCACCCGAATGGCAGTCAAACCCCTAACTTCCCACTCGTGAACTCGTACTAGATCGATGTACTCCCAGTTCCGAGTTCTGACGTGACATAGCCCGCGAAACCACTATGTCAGCACCTACGGGTGCGGTGTTTATATGCAAGTGGTGCACAGTGAAAAAATAGACTTTAGGACAATATAACGTTGCAAACAAATTAATAATAATGTAATAATAATAAATGCGCTCAGGCAGTTTGGGGTGACTTGCCTGGAACGCTACAAAGTCGTGAGTCGTGATTTGAAGTTGTGATTTACGAGCTCATAAACCTGCCTGGAACGCAGCATAAGCAACAGAGCTGCTGCGTCCGAAATCGCATACTGCTTCAGTAGGTACTACATTTAAATTTGAACGTACTTCATGACCGTTAAAACAGTACGTTCTATATAGTATGAATATGGGTAGTATGAATGGAATTCGGACATACTACATCCGGCGCCGCGTCTCCACTTTCCGCCATTTTTCGAATAACGACTCCTCTCCTGGAGCCTGAAGTGTCCATGGTATGCGTACTGCAGAATTCGGCCGGAAGCAGTAGGTCATCTGGGTACTTCTCGCCTACTGTATTTCGAATACTATGAATTCGGACATACTACTCGCCTCACATACTGTTTTTCGCGTTCTATACAGTAGGGAAGTATGCGATTTCGGACGCAGCGAGTGTCCGTTAAAGACGCAGTTATGACGAAGTAGTATGTCCCAAAGCTTGCCTACTATTGTGCTTGCCTACTTTTTCTTCACAAAAAGAGTACATACTTTTAGGGCATAGTATAAGTAGGCGAATTGGGGCGCAAAAATAGATATGTAACCAACAGCAGATCGATATGTCACAGCGTGACCTCGTAGCTGATTTAAAAGAGCATAATTGTTTTATTGCAGAAAGGATGAACATACAAAATAATAAGATGAACATACAAATAATAACAATACAAATAATAAACAAACAAAGAAAAAAAATAAAAGAACATAAATTAAAAACTTCAGTGAAACTGCAGGAAAGATTGTATGTTTTGTCATTTCAGATGCATTATTTGTTATGTGTTGAATTTAAGTCTTTTAAAAAGACGATCTGAGCAGCGAGATCTGTGCTGTGGGCGTTAATAAAAGAAAACCGTAGATTGACTGTGTTCATCTTGCAAGGAATTCCCACAAAAAAAAAAAAAAAAAAACGAAAACAGTGCCATCTTGTGGCAGATAAATTTGATAATAGATAATGTATTGAATAAATTTGACATTGATTTTATACAAAAGTTCAAACGAGTAGTTAATATACATTTTAGTACAATATTGTCAGTGTTGACTGTTTTCGCTCGATTTGGTTAACGAACATCAAAACAAAGATCTCAGCAGAACACATCTCTGAGCAACAGGCAGAGTTTCGTTACTGAAAGATTTTCAGATGCTGTTTGTCAGTTCTGATTTACAGTGTATAGTTATGAACGTTTTAATTGTTCAGGCTGTAGGCTATAGCCTGATATGATAACACCTTTAAAGTGGCATAAAATAGACTAAAATATATGTGTGGTCTTTCCTACACATAGGCCGCAAACATGAGGGTTTAATAAATAATGACAAATTTATATTTAGGTGTGCTCTCAGTTTGTTGCAACTGGGATATTTATTTTACACAGGGAATGTAACCGAAAGTGAAATAAGTTATTGTAGGATGCCTATCCTCCTATTCATCACATACAATCGTCTTCTCTTTTTACAGACTTCACAGTCTGAGACGGACCATTCAGAGACATGCACAGCTTTGCATACAGGTACTGCAGGGATCCCGTATCTGTTATCAAACAAATGTGACTCCTGGCAAAAGACTATACAGTGGTGTGGAAAAGTGTTGGCCCCCTTAATGATTTTTTTATTTTTTTGCATGTCTGTCACACTTTAATGCTTCAGACCATCAAACAAATTTAAATATTAATCAAAGATAACACAAGATGCAGTTTTTAAATGAAGGGTTTTTTATGAAGGGAAAGAAAACAAACCCACATAGCCCTGTGTTGAAAAGTGTTTTGCCCCCCCTCCCTTTTTTTGGAAGGTGGGTGTCCCATTACATCTGACGTAAAAGTAACAGCATTTCAGAAAAGAACATCATACCAACAGTAAAATATGGTGGTGGTAGTGTGATGGTCTGGGGCTGTTTTGCTGCTTCTGGACCTGGAAGACTTGCTGTGATAAATGGAACCATGAATTCTGCTTTGGCATACCATTTAAACCTTTGTTCAGTTCATTCATTAATCCAAATAAAGCTTATGTATTTGTATGCTATATCCAGCTGTAAGTGTATGCTATGATGAATCATAATAGTTATGAAGCAGTTCACCCCAGTTTAAACCAAAGGAGCCTCTTGAATGAGCAATAAACCTTGTCAAGCTTATATAGCTAAATTCATATTTTTTCCTGTTTCTATCATATATCATGACTTTTTTGTTTGTTTGTTTTTTGCTTATTGTTTTTCAGGCAAGCATGTGTTGAAATCAAAGCGTGGGAGGTCTTCAGGTCAAAACAAGATGTTTTGGTGTCTGAGAGGTGAAGTATCAACACATGGAAATCCAAAGCCACTTAGTGATCCACACTGAGCTCTACATTACAGCAGGTGGAAATGGAGAAATCAATAATGAATGAGATCAGATGGATCAAAACATGTAGGAGAGCAATGACAGTGGACAGACCGACCTTAATGACATCTTTATACTGTTTCCTGGACAAGACCAACCCATCATAACTGTGTTTACTAAATGAGTCACTGGCAATGGAACAAAAGTGTCACGGGTAAGAAGGATGAGGTCTGGGTCCAGGTGCAGGGAAGAGATAGTTTAATAAAATAATAACAAATTAAACAAACAAAACAAAAAGCCAACACGGCAGAACACAACATAAACTCAAATGAACCAAACAGAGAACAAGGTCTAAGGCCAGGATAAACAGGAACACAGATCAAACAGACAGTAGACATAAGACAATGCAACCATGAAGCAGGAGAGAAAGGTGAGAGTATTTAAAGACCAGATAATAGTGAACAGATGTGAGTGAATCAGTGCTAATGACAAAGACAGGTGAATGCAATCAGGAAGTGCAGTGTAGGAACAGCGACCTCAGGAGGCTGAGGGGAACCCCGCAGCCCAGAGTCATGACAGTACCCCTCCCCTACGGAACGGCTTCCAGACGTTCCCTGAGGCCGAAACAAGTCTGGAGGGAGGTGGAACGGGGGACTGGTGAAACAGGGGGAGGGATGGCGGGCCAGGCCCGTGCAGTGGAGGAACGTGAGTTGGCTTCGCCGCCAGAGGAACGCGAGCCGGCCTCGCCGCCAGAGGAACGCCAGCGGCCAGAGGAACGTGAGCTGGCATAGCCGCCAGAGGAACACGAGCCGGCATAGCCGCCAGAGGAACGCCAGCAGTCACCTCCGCGTCCGGCACAGAGAAAGCGATCATCGCCGCGTCAGGAACAGAGAAAGCGGTCACCGCCACGTCCGGAACAGAGAGAATGGTCACCACCGCGTCCGGAACAGAGAGCGCGGTCACCGCCGCGTCAGGAACAGAGAAAGCGGTCACTGCCGCGTCAGGAACAGAGAAAGCGGTCACCGCCACGTCCGGAACAGAGAGAATGGTCACCACCGCGTCCGGAACAGAGAAAGCGGTCACCGCCACGTCCGGAACAGAGAGAATGGTCACCACCGCGTCCGGAACAGAGAGCGCGGTCACCGCCGCGTCAGGAACAGAGAGCGCGGTCACCGCCGCGTCCGGAACAGAGAGCGCGGTCGCCGCCACGTCAGGAACAGAGAGGGCGGTCACCGCCGCGTCCGGAACAGAGAGAGCGGTCACGGCCACGTCAGGAACAGAGAGCGCGGTCACCGCCACGTCAGGAACAGAGAGCGCGGTCACCGCCGCGTCAGGAACAGAGGGCGTGGTCGCCTCCGCGTCCGGAACAGAGAGAGCGGTCGCGGCCACGTCAGGAACAGAGAGCGCGGTCACCGCCACGTCAGGAACAGAGAGCGCGGTCACCGCCGCGTCAGGAACAGAGAGCGCGGTCGCCGCCGCGTCCTGAACAGAGAGAGCGGTCACGGCCACGTCAGGAACAGAGAGCGCGGTCGCCGCCACGTCAGGAACAGAGAGGGCGGTCACCGCCGCGTCCGGAACAGAGAGCGCGGTCACCGCCGCGTCAGGAACAGAGGGCGTGGTCGCCTCCGCGTCAGGAACAGAGAGAGCGGTTGCCTCCGCGTCAGGAACAGAGAGAGCGGTTGCCTCCGCGTCCGGAACAGAGAGCGCAGTCGCCTCCGCGTCCGAAATAGAGAGCGTGGTCGCCTCCGCATCAGGAACAGAGAGAGCGGACGCCCTCCCTCGAAAAAACGCCTCTGCCCTCGCCATAAAGTAAGGGCGCGTCCGCGCCGCCTCAGCACTAAGGGCGTCCATCGCCGCCAAACAGGCGTAGATGGTCTCGAAGCGAGCGGCTGACGCCGCCTCGAAAGACCGCTCACCCGCTGGACCCACTGTTGATGGTTGCATTCAGTCACGGGTAAGAAGGATGAGGTCTGGGTCCAGGTGCAGGGAAGAGATAGTTTAATAAAATAATAACAAATTAAACAAACAAAACAAAAAGCCAACACGGCAGAACACAACATAAACTCAAATGAACCAAACAGAGAACAAGGTCTAAGGCCAGGATAAACAGGAACACAGATCAAACAGACAGTAGACATAAGACAATGCAACCATGAAGCAGGAGAGAAAGGTGAGAGTATTTAAAGACCAGATAATAGTGAACAGATGTGAGTGTATCAGTGCTAATGACAAAGACAGGTGAATGCAATCAGGAAGTGCAGTGTAGGAACAGCGACCTCAGGAGGCTGAGGGGAACCCCGCAGCCCAGAGTCATGACAAAAAGACTCTGTGCAAAAGTTAATTTGGCTGTAGGCTGAAGGGAAAGCAAATCAGGATCCACCTCACTTAATGTTCAGAGAGCTCAATTTGATAAAGGACCAAGCGTTCAGTCTTCAAAGTCTTTTACAATTTTTCATGCTTGATATCTTTCCGAATGAAAGTTCAAAGTGGTATCAAGTTCATACACTGTATGTAATTTTTTTCTGGTGGAAATTTATTTTGCTTCCATCTCCCATGAATATCCGTATTTACAACCTAATAAATCGTAATCTCTAGCTGTTGCACAGGTGTTCATGAGAGAGTGGTGTTCCAGCGGATGACGTAGGATGTAATAGCGTAAGCTCCAGTGAGAAAACGCTTTTGTTGTATGTTTTGTTTACAGAAAAGGAAAATCAGAAAATCCTCTGACATTTTTCTTTACAAATCCTCGTTTTGTACTTGTAATTTGTGACCGGTGTGTTGTTTTGCTCTCTCCTCTGCACTTCCAAGTTCATCACTTCTGTGTTCGTCACCACATTCACTTACGTCATTCACTGGAATGCCAGGAGTTTACATACAATGCTTATTAAATGTTAATTAAAAATGATGCATTGTCCTTGGTGTATTATTATGCTACTGTTTAATATAATTAGTCATTGAAGTATATGAGGGTAAATGTGTTTTCTTTGAAAACACACGTGTATAAATACGCCCATGAACTTTCATATGACAGGAAAAGGAGCGCTAGAAAGAGTGAGTAAGCCATTTCTTAACTTCTCTCATTTTTTTTCAGCAATTAAAACAAATGTATAGTTACACTTTTTTATTGTGATGAGTTAATGTCAAAATTGTTAGAGAACAATTGTTTTTAAATATTAAAATGAGTCGCAGCAGAGAGTAAATCATCTGTATGATGAGTATGAAAGAAATAGTCTTATTTGGTTTTTAGATTGTAAACAGAGCTGCGGGCTGTGCAAAATATGTACTATTTATTAATTAATAATTTTCCTTTTTGTAAGATTACAATATAAGTTATCTTTATAATTGTGTTTCAATTTCATAATCTTCACTTTAAGGTCAGTAAAATTATCTTTGAATGAAAGGTTTAGTGATTAAATTCTGAATAAGTGGTAAGTATAAAGTACGTTTTAACATAAATGAAACTGTAACCTCAACAGTTTTTGTTTTTGTTTTTGTAATTGTCAGTTTTGTTGTGTTCATGATCTTTGCAATGCATTCATGCACATTCATTTTCCTCATAAGTTGTAAAATAAGCCGGAGGAACCGGTTTAGGCAATTTTGGCAGTTACCTTAGAGTAAAGGTATATAATTGGTTTTAAACTGAAAGTAAAATAATTTGATCAGCTAATGGAAAAAAAAGATTCTTGGAACTAATTCAACATTTCTTACTAAACATACTTACAGATATAAACAGATACTGTTTGCTTTAGAGGATGAATTAACACACACAAAACTATACAATTTTTTTTTTTTTTTAACTACTACACATACTATGTGTCCATTTACACAGTGCAAAGAGTCGCCTTGTTGGACTGTTTACACTAACCCTGCCCACCAACATGTCATTGGGATAGACAGCATAAAAAAAACACAGCTATCAAGTAACAGCAGTAGTGGCATAGAAATGAAAACTCTTAATACAGAGTTATTAAGGTAATTAACACCCGAGTTCGAGTCACTCTCTTTCTTCTCCCTTTTCACATCACATATCACATCAGACAGGCTTTTATTTTCAATAAAAATGAAGGAAATAATCAAAACAATCAATTTTTTTGCTTTTAGTATGAATGTGTTAGCTTTAAAGGGGTCCTATTATGCTCTTTTACAAATTATTTTTTTGTTTTGGGGATGAACATGCTCTCATGCTTGGATTTTTGGAAAACGCATAATTTACATTATAACAATGGCTTTCTCCCCAGGCTGGCACAAATGGCTCGATTAGTTCCGGGTTTGATGAAGGTCCGCCTCCCTGAAAAATAAAAAAATGTTGTGATTGGTTAGCAGTCCCACTGCGTTGCAATTGGCAAACAGCTTATACGGCATTTCAGTACTATCAAGCCCCTTCCCAAAGCAGGGAGGAATGGGTTGAGGTCTTCCAGTTTCATTTGAAATTACGTCAATACATGAAACAGTAAAAAGTTTATATACTTCATGCAGAATTTGCAAACCATAAATTTTATTAGCGAAATAAGGGATCATGCAAAATGCATGTTATTTTTTTATTAAGTACTGACCTGAATAAGACATTTCACATAAAAGGTGTTTACATGTAGTCCACAAGAGAAAATAATAGTTGCATTTATACAAATGACCCTGTTCAAAAGTTTACATACACTTGATTCTTAATACTGTGTTGTTACCTGAATGATCCACAGCTGTTTTTTTTTTCTTTTTTTGTGTATTTGAACCCTTTCCAACAATGACTTTATGACTTTGAGATTCATCTTTTCAAACTGAGGACAACTGAGAGATTCAAATGCAACTATTACAGAAGGTTCAAACACTCTCTGATGCTTCAAAAGGAAAAAGGAAACACAATGCTTTAAGAGCCAGGGGTGTTAATTTGCCTAAATTAAATTATTATTTTTTTTTTATTATTTAGAAAGCATTCAAATATTTAGAAAGCATTCAAATATACAAAAATGCAAAAAAATTGAGAGGATTAACTGTGAGAAGATTAACTGTTTGATTAAATTGACAAACAGAGTCAATCCCCTTCATAAACTGCTTTACGAAAAATTCTGGCATTACTACATCTAAGTTCAACAGACTGTCTGTAACCCGTTAGATTATTCAAAATGTAACCAACATTCTAAGATTTTACTTTCAATTTTACATTCTCAAATTGCTTGTAATAAGTAGTTTTTTTTTTTTTAAATAAAATTTAGTTTACAGTGCAGATTTTTAGTAAACATGTATTTATGTTAAAATGAAGAGAGTAGTTTAAAATAAATATATCACTAGGATGAGTAAAAAAATTCCTTTCTTTGTCATCCTTCCATTTTAGTAAAGTCAAAACACAATGACGACTGTAGTTGTGCAGACGCCTCAGAAGAGTGGCTGGAATTCAGGAATATGTGACTGTTGCCAGGACATGAATTCTTGTAAGCATGCTTAAAGGCCTTAAATATTACAGGTCCATTTTTACAGTTCATTTAAAATTACGCAAAAAATAACACATTATGTGCATTTCTGGTCCTCAGGCTGCTATGGGTTCTGGTGCTTTCCTTGCTTTATGTGCACCACCTCTGGGGAGTTTGGGGAGGCAACCTGCCTGCCTCTGCTAGACATATTCGGCCCAGCTATCTTGGCAGCTTTTGGGATTCCAGTATGTGCGCCTCCTGTGTCTTTGGGAATGAGGGTGGCAGTTCGCCACAAACACGATATTGGAGTGAGTTTTTCTTTTTTCTCTATCAGTGAAACAGGAAATCAAAGAAGGCTTTAAAACAATCATTTGTTTGTATGTGTTGCAACAGGGCAGTATCTGTGAGGACATCATGGTGTCTTGCTGTTGCATCTGGTGTTCATGGTGTCAGATGAGTAGAGAAATCAAAGCACGCAAACAATCCATCACTCTGGTGACCACACATCCCATGATTCAAACCATTCCAATGGCAACCACCACACAAGTTTACACTACACAGCAGTCAGTTGGAATGATCGGTGCCGCACCAACAACATTTACTCCTGCGGTCCAGATGGCACCATTTCCGACTGTCACAACAGTTGTTAAATAGTTGGATCACTAGTTACATCTTACTTAAATAATGATTATATATAGACATAAGTAATAGACACAATACATAGGCTATAGATATTGATGCATAATGTAATTTCAAACCTGCTTAAATGATTCTAAGTGAACGGCCTCAGAAGCTCACAGATTTAATAAAAAATATCTTAATTTGTGTTCCAAAGATGAGTAAAGGTCTTGCATAAGGCCTTATATATTTAAATAGAAAACTTTTTTTTTTTTTAATTGTAAAAATATAATTTAAAATTGTGCTGTTTTTGCTGTACTTCAAATAAATGCAGGTTTGGTAAGCAGAAGAGACTTCTTTTAAAAAACATTAAAAATATTACTGTTCAAAAACTTTTGACTATTAGTATATATATACTTTCATAGCTTTCACTTGTGTTGTCACACAATAAATTATTGAGCATTTTCTTTGACACTTGCCTGTTCATTTCTGCATTAAAAAGTTGCTTTTGTGTGTTACTGGTTTTGAAACATGTTTAGTAAAATTCTTGTAGTAGTTATCTGTTTTCTTGTTGTTGATGCAATAAAGTACTTCTTTTTACTGTCATTACATTATTATTACTAGTAGTAGTGTTGGATTGGATAGTAGTACTGGAACTTTTATTAGATGTTCATGATAAATAATTCAAGACATAATTAGCATATTAAAAGTCATTATTATGATTTTTCCTTTAATTACTATCTCTTTTGAGGTTCATGTGGATGTTGGCATTGTTATATTTAGCAACTGTGATGTTTTGTATTTTGTTGCCCCCTGCTGGACAATTACTACAGATGAAAAAAAAACACATTTGTTAAGTGATAGCATACCTGCATAACAAGTGTGCTTTTAGTACTTAGTATGAAAGTCTGTTTTCGCCTAGTGCAGAGAAGAAAGTTCTAACAAATATGTTAGTCAGATTGTGAGATAAGTCATAAATTATTTAGTTAAAGAGTGGACTTAAAGACGTTTTCAGTTTAAAGGAACACTCCACTTTTTTTGGTAATAGGCTCATTCTCCAACTCCCCCCGAGTTAATAAGTTGAGTTTTACCGTTTTGAAATCTATTCAGCCGTTCTCCTGTTCTGGCGATATCACTTTTAGCATAGCTTAGCATACATCATTGAATCCTATTAGACCAAAGGCGTTCAAAAATGACCAAAGAGTTTCGATATTTGTCCTATTTAAAACATGACTCTTCTGTAGTTATATCGTGTACTAATACGGGCGGAAATGCAAAGCTGCGATTTTCTAGGCCGATAAGATTAGGAACTACACTCCCATTCCGACGTAATAGCCAAGAAAGTTTGCTGCTGTAACAAGGAAATCTGCTGGACAGCCTACAACTCTTCTAGTGTGATGTAGATTTAAGTTCTGCGTCTGGCGATGACATCTTCCACTTGTTGACCTGGGCCACTTTGCAGTGGGAAGGAAAGTTGTCTCTGTTGCTGTGGCAGTTTCCAAACTCCCCAACTTCACTTCTTACAGAACTATCTTGTTTAGTTTAGCAGCTTAGCTCTTGGCTTAGCAGTTGACCACACCACTTAGAACAACTTCTTTGTCTCGAAGAGAACTTTTTAATCATTCCCTGAGAAGGCGGGATTTGCAAATTGGCACCTTTTAGATCCAGCTTTTTGATTGGCCAATGCTGATACAAGGTCTATTTGCATTATTCACAAACCAATTCCAGATTAACCTACACATTGTGCTGAAAATATAAAGACAAAACATCAATAGGTAATTCTGAGCATTGACCCATGCATTCATATACAGTATATGCCTTAATATGTAAGGTTGTATACAGTGTTGTTTCACAAACAATACTTATTAAGTACATACAGGTCTGCAAATGGATGTGAAGAAGGTTTAATCATTATTGTGTCAGTTTTGTGTGAAAATATTTGCTAGTGGAAATAGTTTTGAACACAAGTTTTCTGGATCTGATTCTGACTTTAGTTTCCAAATTACTTTCAACCTACATTAAACATGCTACATGAAAAGTGTTTCCTCAAATGTTGTCCAACATTGAACTTGCCAAACAGGGTCGTTAAAACAGCAGTTTCATTCAAAACAATGCTGCAGAAACGTGACTGCAATGCATGCATGCATGCAATTTCATTTGAAATTAGAATTTCATATATCAAATAAAATATCACTTAGCCTGGAAAAATCCAGACCCTAATCTATTAAGATTATGGGTCTGGGATCGAGCAATGAAAACTGCCTAACTCGAGGGGCGGCACCAAGCATGCATTTGAAACTCTCACTGCACACAATTGGATAACGCCACGACCAATCACAACAATACACGCTTAGCTACCAGCAGAGCTAAATGATGTTTCATTAACAAAGTTCAGGAGAAGCGCGTCAGATGCTTAGCGTAAACACCACAAGTCAATCAGCGCCATAGGTTTAAATACAGCTGACTCACCTCAATTCACTCGATGGTTTATCAGTAAACCTCCACCACCCCATCTCATCACTCTGGGTTCGGGCCACTCCCGAGCTCGGAGCCCTTCACCGGACAGCACGCCAAACATGCACTACTATTCTCCGGCTAATTATATGTAAGCGTGAACTCGTGAACTGATAGATTAAACTCTTGCCGTATCCAGTCGGCAAAACAGCAAAAACGTCCTTCTTGCAGAGGAACGATTCGAGTTTTCGGTTTTCTGTTCCTCTTTTATATGGAAAGCCAAGTCTAACTCGTTCATTGTAGCGGCCAAAGCCGTTTCAAACAACTTGTTGTTCATCTGTAGCGACAGCGATCTTTCAAAGTTTACTATATGATTCGAACGTCGCAGTGCTGTCGTCATCAGCTTAGCTCGCCTCTGGCCCGCCTACATCAGATACACCAATTTGATTGGTTCTCACAATTGCTTACGTATTGCAGTAACATGCATTATTGCTCGATGCCAGAGTGTCTTGCAGAGACAATTCAAATTGTGCTCTCGCGAGACCTCTGGATTTCCAGGGTAAATATCACTAGGATCAGTGAAACCTTAATGTTTTTGTCATCTTTCCATATCAAAAATTGGTGTAGCAGCCTCTTGGCAAGGCTGGAAGCTTGGAATTCCGGGAATATGTAACTGATGCAAGGACGTGAATTCTTGTAAGTATGCTTAAAGGTCCACTGAAGTGCCTTGAAACACGCAGCGTTATTCTATGTGGTGACGTACTTTTAACTGAAACAAAAACATATCGCCCAGCCCCGCCCACTTATTTTGAATAGCCAATAGCATTCCATTTATATCTGCTCCAGCCAGAGCCGTTGAGCTCAGTAAAGCCGCATTTGTAAGCTTATGAAAGCCACAGACTAATAAATCATTGTTTTGAATTTGAAGTTGCAAATTAATAGCTACAAATGTGTAAAATGACATTCACATAAACAAAAGGAAAGATACAAGTGTGTACAACATATTTGCTTTCGCACTTCTTCAGTTTTACTGTACAACCTCAAGTCGGCACTTACAGCCTCTCACATCTGGCAATAGACCTTTCTCACAACTTCCGTATTTTGCACCGGAAATACGCAATTGCTGTGTAAACCTATTTCCGCCCCAGTATGCCGGTAACCAGTTAAACAACAAAGATTGCGAAAACATCGAGCAAGATTTTTTGTAACATCAAGACCACGACTGTTATATTGCTTTAATAAAGTTGTACATCTCCTCTATACTATCCATACATAACCTTAAAACCCTAGTCCTCGGTCTAAGTGGACACACTAGTAATTTGTTAACCTGATTGATCTCTAACGTTAGCTACGTTACTTACCTTGAAAGTTATGGATAAACGGGACGTTCTAAAACGCTTAAAGTTTCTGTCAAACCTTACTTGGAACAAACACTAACTACTATCAAAAGAACGAGCCCTGGGCTTCTATGGGGGAGAAAACGCTTAACGTGATATTATTCACTTTATCTGTGGAATAGGGGCTCGTTCTTTTGATAGTAGTTAGTGTTTGTTCCAAGTAAGGTTTGACAGAAATTTGGGGTTTCCTGGTCATTTTTTACGTACGTTAAGCCACGTTAAGCGTTTTAGAACGTCCCGGATAAACTCTTAGTGGAAAAATGTATATCCTTTATCCAATTTGTTCCTCTTTGTGACGGAGTTTTCCTCCACGACTCTTATCTGGGGCCTCATGTATCAACGCTGCGTACGCACAAAAACTTTGCGTACGCCAGATTTCACGCTCACGTTTGGATTTACTAACGATGAAATTAACGTGAGAATGTGCGTTGATCTGCGCCAACTTCATGTCTGGCGTACGTGTACCCAGGTGAAAAAAAAATATACTTAAATGCAATTAAAATACACTTAAATACCCGCAAATACATTTTTAGTACATTGTTTTTTTTTGTGTTAGATAAAAGTTTGATGGTTATACACTATAAATTTACTAATTAAAAGTATGTTTATACTTCAGTAGGACTTTAGTACACTTGACAAAAGTATACTAAATACCAGTAATACTTAAATATTTTTTTAGTGTACTACAATAAAGTACACTACAGAAAAAACATCCAAAAGAGTTTTATTAGTGTGTTTTTCAAAAGTGTGCTTTAAATGCTTTAAACATTAGTTGATTTTTAGTACACTGTTTACATACTAATCTTGAGTTTAAAATAAGTTAATATATAAAAAATCTATTAGTAATGTATTGTAGTAGAAGTACATTTTCCCAAAAGTTGTACTTAAGTACACTTAATATGAATGCATTATTATCACTAACACTTAAATTGATTTTGAGTGTGGTAATTTTAAGTTTACATTAAATTGATTTTATTAAAAATCTATTAGTAATGTATTGTAGTAGAAGTACATTTTCTCAAAAGTTGTACTTAAGTACACTTAATGTGAATGCATTATAATCACTAACACTTAAATTGATTTTGAGTGTGGTAATTTTAAGTTTACATTAAATTGATTTTATTAAAAATCTATTAGTAATGTACTGTAGTAGAAGTGCATTTTCCCAAAAGTTGTACTTAAGTACACTTAATGTGAATGCATTATTATCACTAACACTTAAATTGATTTTGAGTGTGGTAATTTTAAGTTTACATTAAATTGATTTTATTAAAAATCTATTAGTAATGTACTGTAGTAGAAGTACATTTTCCCAAAAGTTGTACCTAAGTACACTTAATGTGAATGCATTATTATCACTAACACTTAAATTGATTTTGAGTGTGGTAATTTTAAGTTTACATTAAATTGATTTTATTAAAAATCTATTAGTAATGTACTGTAGTAGAAGTGCATTTTCCCAAAAGTTGTACTTAAGTACACTTAATGTGAATGCATTATTATCACTAACACTTAAATTGATTTTGAGTGTGGTAATTTTAAGTTTACATTAAATTGATTTTATTAAAAATCTATTAGTAATGTACTGTAGTAGAAGTACATTTTCCCAAAAGTTGTACCTAAGTACACTTAATGTGAATGCATTATTATCACTAACACTTAAATTGATTTTGAGTGTGGTAATTTTAAGTTTACATTAAATTGATTTTATTAAAAATCTATTAGTAATGTACTGTAGTAGAAGTACATTTTCCCAAAAGTTGTACTTAAGTACACTTAATATGAATGCATTATTAGCACTAACACTTAAACTGATTTTGAGTGTGGTAATTCTCCCAGGTTAAAAAAAAGTGCACTAAAATACACTTTATTTAAGTATACTTAGTACACTTTTCAGTAATGTACTAAAAGTACTCTATTTTCGCACACTAATTTTGTACTTATTGTACTAAAAAATAGTATTAAGTATATGTTAAGATAAACTTAATACCATCTAAGTGTACTCAACTGTGCTATTTTGAGACACCATGAAATTGAACTAAAATGTGCTTTTAACATACTATATCTGTATTTAAAAAAATATATTTAGTTACAACTAGAAATACACTTGAACCCTACTTTTGAACATTTATAAATATATTTATGACTAATTTAAAGTATAGCAATAATATATTAAAAGAATATACAAAGTGTGAAAAAAGTGTACTAAAATACAATTTAAGTACACTTAGTGCACTTCCCTAATGTACTTAAAGTGCTCTATTTTCGCACACTAATTTTGTACTCATTGTACTAAAAAATAGTATTAAGTATATGTTAAGATAAACTTAATACCATCTAAGTGTACTCAACTGTGCTATTTTGAGACACCATGAAATTGAACTAAAATGTGCTTTTAACATACTATATCTGTATTTAAAAAAATATATTTAGTTACAACTAGAAATACACTTGAACCCTACTTTTGAACATTTATAAATATATTTATGACTAATTTAAAGTATAGCAATAATATATTAAAAGAATATACAAAGTGTGAAAAAAGTGTGCTAAAATACAATTTAAGTACACTTAGTGCACTTCCCTAATGTACTTAAAGTGCTCTATTTTCGGCCACTAATTTTGTACTCTATATACTAAAAGTTATTCTTAAGTATATGTTAAGATAAACTTAAGATCATCTAAGTGTACTCAACTGTGCTATTTTGAGACACCATGAAGATGAACTAAAATGTGCTTTTTACATACTATCTCAGCATTTCCAAAAAATGTATTTTGTTACCACTTCTAATAGGATTGAAACATATTTCATAAACCTTTAAATATACTAATTATACATAAAAAATAAACTTACTGATTATTTAAAATACATGAATAATATATAACAAATGTATACAAAGCGTATTTATAATGTATTGCCCAGATATTTTTATCAATAAAAAATACACTTGTTGATTATTTAAAATACATAAATATATAACAAATGTATGCAAGGCGTATTTATAATGTATTTCCCACATATTTTTATTACAAAAAAAATACACTTGTTGATTATTTAAAATACATGAATAATATATAATAAATGTATACAAAGCATATTTATAATGTATTGCCCACATATGTTTAATAATAAAAAATACACTTCTTAATTATTTAAAATACATGAATAATATATGATAAATGTATACAAAGTGTATGTCACGCCCTTGGACTGTTTGTCTTGGTTTTTCCCAGTGTTTCCCCCATTGGACTGTCTGTTTGGTTTCTCCCATGCCCTTTTTTGGTCTTCCTGCTCATTAGTGTGATCCCCTCCACCTGTTGTTGTAATTATCTCCCCTTTATAAGTTTGTTTGATTTCCTTGTTTCTTTGTCCGGCTACAAGCGTTACACCTATGTTCCTTTGTTGTGTGCACGTCTTCTCCCGCCATTCCTGTCTATTGTTACTCTGCCTGAGGATTTATTGAAGACTTTTTATTGAAGACGTTATTTTTTGCTTTCCTACACGTTTCGTGACAACGTATTTATAATGTATTGCCCATACATTTTTATTCATTATAATACACTTATTAATTAATTAAAATATATCAATTATATATAATAAATTTATTCAAAGCGTAATTATAATGTCTTGCCCACATATTTTTATTAATAAAAAATACATTATAAATACGCTATATATACATTTATTATATATTATTCATGTATTTTAAATAATCATCAAGTGTATTTTTTATTAATAAAAATATTTGGGCAATACATTATAAATACGCTTTGTATACATTTGTCATATATTATTCATGTATTTTAAATAATCATCAAGTGTATTTTTTATTAATAAAAATATTTGGGCAATACATTATAAATACGCTTTGTATACATTTGTCATATATTATTCATGTATTTTAAATAATCATCAAGTGTATTTTTTATTAATAAAAATATTTGGGCAATACATTATAAATACGCTTTGTATACATTTGTCTTAAATTATTCATGTATTTTAAATAATCAACAAATGTATTTTTTATTAATGAATATATGTGGCCAATACATTATAAATACGCTTTGTATACATTTTTTATATATTATTCATGTATTTTAAATAATTAATAAGTGTATTTTTTATTAATAAAAAACATGTGGGCAATACATTATAAATATGCCTTGTATACATTTGTTATATATTATTATTGTATTTTAAATAATCAGTAAGTTTATTTTTTATGTATAATAAGTATATTTAAAGGTTTATGAAATATGTTTCAAATGTATTATAAGTGGTAACAAAATACATTTTTGGAAATGCTGAGATAGTATGTTAAAAGCACGTTTTAGTTCATCTTCATGGTGTCTCAAAATAGCACAGTTGAGTACACTTAGATGATCTTAAGTTTATCTTAAGGAGTACTTAAGAATAACTTTTAGTATATTAAGTACAAAATCAGTGCCCGTAAATAGAGCACTTTAAGTACATTAGGGAAGTGCACTAAGTGTACTTAAATTGTATTTTAGCACACTTTTTTCACATTTTGAATATTCTTTTAATATATTACTATTATACTTTAAATTAGTCTTAAATATATTTATAAATGTTTAAAAATAGGGTTCAAGTGTATTTCTAGTTTTAACTAAATATATTTTTTAAAATACAGATATAGTATGTTAAAAGCACATTTTAGTTCAATTTCAGGGTGTCTCAAAATAGCACAGTTGAGTACACTTAGATGGTATTAAGTTTATCTTAACATATACTTAATACTATCTTTTAGTACATTAAGTACAAAATTAGTGTGCGAAAATAGAGCACTTTTAGTACATTACTGAAAAGTGTACTAAGTATACTTAAATAAAGTGCATTTTAGTGCACTTTTTTTTTTACCTGGGTATTTCTTGTGCGTGTTTGTTTTATTTCCCTTGGCGACTCCTAGAGGCAATTATGTTAAATTGCACACTGCAAAGTATCGCACCAACACATGTGAAAAACATTGCTATTAATTTATAATTGATAAAATAGGTTAATTGACACAATATTTTTCTACCAATTATGTGATTTAGAACATATAAAAGCATTTGCAAATGTATACACAGACCTTTTGACGGGCATGTGCTGAAACTGAAAAAAGGGCACCCCCCCAACCCCTCCACCACCAAAAAAATAACACACAATAATATTCTTATATTATATTTAATTAGTATTAATAACTTTAATACAGATAATATATACATATAGAGGGTATCTTATATAGCTTATGCACATGTAAACTAATTAAAACAACACTGTGATCCACTGGGATGTCCCTCTCAATGGCTATGTAGGCTATATAATATGATGAAATGTTAATAAACTACATCATGTAATTTACAAGCATCAGCAAATTCAGCAGATAGCCATAAAATCTAAATAGAAATTTCTTATCATATATTTTACCTAGCTGACAAGGATCACTCGGTTGCTTTGTGTCAAACTAAATCACATTATGTCAGCATCACACCGTGTGGTGATGCATTATATGAATCTTTATAGACATAGGCCTACTTTAAGACAACGTTGCACTTATTCAAACAACAATATATTTTACCATTACAAGACAAAGACGTTCATCTGCTTCTGCTCTATGACTGACTGATGTGCTGAAACGTAAGTCGCCGCTGTTCTCCTCTTACCTGCATATTTACATCGGACCATTTCTTTTTTAATTCGTTCACAGTGCGATGTTCAGACCTCACTGCCTTAACCGCGTCAGCTAAACTCTCCCACTCTATTTTTTCTATTTTTTTTTTTTTTTTTTTACAAACTTGCAAATAACAGTTTTTCTCCGGTTTAGCTTCATTTGTGTGAGTGTTTGTGGCTAAGTAATCATTCCTTGATTTGTTTTCTTTGAAATCTCACACATATAAATACACCTGTGTGAATAGCGAATAAATACACTATTGAATAGTGGTCCTGATTTTATAGCAAATTTGTTGTTAGATTTTGAAGCAAAATAAAATGCATCCATTCATCATAAGAAGTACTCCACATGGCTGGGGGGTGGGGGGTGGGATAATGTACTCATTACAGATAATGTACTCACCCCCTTGTCATCCAAGGTGTTCATATCTTTCTTTCTTCAGTCGTAATGAAATTATGATATTTTTTTTTTAGGAATAAATAGTGGACTTCTACAGTGCATATAGGTTGAACTTCCAAAACGTAGAAATGCAGCTTCAAACAAGAAGGGTCTTATCTATCGAAACGATTGGTTATTTTCTAATAACATTTACAATTTATATACTTTTTAATCTCTACACACAGAGCTAGACAAGACTCACAATTTTTTTAGAAAATAACTTATCGTTTTGCTAGACCCTTCTTTTCTTGGCTGTGATCGTTTAGAGCAGTGGTTCTCAATCCTGGTCCTGGGGGACCCCTGCTCTGCACATTTTGCATGTCTCTCTTATTTAACACACCTGATTGAGATCTTCAGCTTGTTAGTTCAGTTCATGGATCTCTCTCCTAATGAGCTGATCTCAATCAGGTGTGTTAAATAAGGGAGACATGCAAAATGTGCAGAGCAGGGGTCCCCCAGGACCAGGATTGAGAACCACTGGTTTAGAGCCCTTTGAAGCTGCATTTTGGAAGTTCAAACTCGAAGGCACCATAGAACTCCATTATATAGAGAGAAATCCTGAAATGTTTTCCTCAAAAAACATAATTTTAATTGAAGAAAGACAGACATGAACATCTTGGATGACAAGGGGGTGAGTAAATTATCTGTACATTTTTGTTCTGAAAGTGAACTACTCCTATAATATAAAATAACTTTTGTTTCTTTGTCATCCTTCCATTTCAGTAAAGTCAAATCACTATGACGACTGTGGATGGCAAAAGCTTTAGAAGAGTGGCTGGGATTCAGGATTATGTGATTGCTGTCAGGACATGAATTTTTGTAAGTATGCTTAAAGGCTATACAATAAATATTACAGGTCAGTTTTTACTAAAAAAATATGCAAATAATATCACATTATGTGCATTTCTTTGGTCCTCAGGCTGCTATGGGTTCTGGTGCTTTCCTTGCTTTACCTGCACCACTGCTGGGGAGTTTGGAGAGAGCTCCTGTCTGCCTCTGGTGGACATGTTTGGGCCAGGTATAATGGCAGCTTTTGGAGTTCCAGTATGTGCGCTGCCTGTGTCTCCAGGGATGAGGGTGGCAGTTCGCCACAAATATAATGTTAGGGTGAGTTTTCCTTTCTCTCTACTGATAAAAGAGAAGCTTAAAGAGGGCTACAAAACAATAAAATTGTTTCATTTGTTTCAACAGGGCACTATCTGTAGGGACATCATGGTGTCTTGCTGTTGTGTCTGGTGTTCGTGGTGTCAGATGAGTAGAGAAATCAAAGCACGCAAACAATCCGTCACTGTAGTGACCACTCATCCCGTGATTCAAACCATTCCAATGGCAACCACCACACATGTTATCTCTACACAGTAGTCGGTTGGAGTGATCGATGTGGCACCGGCACCATTTGCTTCTACAGTCCAGGTGGCACCAATTCTGTCTGTCACAATTGTTGTTAAATAGAAGTACTGCTATTTGCAACTCACTTACTGATGATAGACATAAATATATACAGTCAAGTCAGAAATTATTCATACCCCTGGCAAATTTTGACTTAAAGTTACTTTTATTCAACCAGCAAGTTTTTTTTTTTTTTTGACCGGAAATGACACAGGCTTCTCCCAAAAGATAATAAGACAATATACAAGAGTCATCATTGTGGAAAAAAATATTTCTCAGCTTTTATTTACATTTGAACAAAAAGTGGCATGTCCAAAATTATTCATACCCTTCTCAATAATCAGGAGAGAAGCCTTTATTGGCTATTACAGCAATCAAACGCTTCCTATAATTGCTGACCAGCTTTTTGCATGTCTCCACTGGTATTTTTTGCCCATTCATTTTTAGTGATGAGCTCCAACTCTTTCAGGTTGGAGGGTCTCCTTGCCATCAGCCTGATCTTTAGCTCCCTCCACAGATTCTCAATTGGATTTAAGTCAGAACTGCAAAACATTAATGTTTTTGTCTGCTAACCATTTCTTCACCACTTTTGCTGTGTGTTTTGGGTCGTTGTCGTGCTGAAATGTCCACTGGTGCCCAAGGCCAAGTTTCTCTGCAGACTGCCTGATGTTGTTGTTGAGAATTTTGATGTGTTGCTTTTTTTTCATGGTGCCGTTTACTGTGATTAGGTTCCCTGGTCCACAGGCTGAAAAACACCCCCAAAACATTAGGTTCCCACCACCATGTTTGACAGTGGGGATGGTGTTCTTAGGGTTGAAGGCTTCTCCTTTTTTACGCCAAATGAAGGCTACAATTCAATTTTTGTTTCATCTGACCATAAAACAGAAGACCAGAAGTCTTCTTCTTTGTCCATTCGCAAAGGCCAAGCAGGCTTTTGTGTGCCTTGTCTAGAGAAGTGGTGTCCTCCTTGGTCTGCGTCCGTGGAACACAGTAGTGTGCAGTGTCCTCAGTGAGCTCCTTTGTCTTAGCCATGACCGTCCACAAACCAACAGCAGAGAGCTTCCGTTTTTCACCTGTTGATTAAAACAGCTGTTCCCAATGAATCAGGGTAATTAGGATGCTTTAGAACAGCTTGGACTATTTGGAATGGTATAGAACTTTGGATTTTCCCACAGACTGTGACAGTTTGCAAAGGGTATGAATAATTTTGGACATGCCACTTTTTGTTCAAATGTAAATAAAAGCTGAGAAATATTTTTTTCCACAATGATGCCTCTTGTACATTGTCTTATTATCTTTTGGGAGAAGCCTGTGTCATTTCCGGTCAAAAAAACAAACAAACAAAAAAAACGAATAAAAGTAACTTTAAGTAAGAATTTGCCAGGGGTTTGAATAATTTCGGACTTGACTGTAGATACACTATATATACTATACCAATTGATGCATAGTGTAATATCTAAACTTCTTTAATGATTTTAAGTGAATGTCTTGGGTGCACTGGGAAAGTACCTGTGTCTTTTTATTGTTTGTTCTCTGATGATTCTTGATTAAATATTTGATCTTGATTAAATAATTGATCTTGTCTGTGAATAAAAATCAGTTAACTCACAACTCATATCTGAAGAAAACTAATAAACTGTTTACAGGAATAAAGGGATATGCTATTTGTACATTTGCAGTATACAAAGTGCTTCAAAATTGGAAACAGAATGAGATTTGTCTAAAGCATTTAATTGTAAGTAAAGTGGTAGTATATAGACAGACGTTTTTTAAATTTAAATGTGTTTGAACAATTAGAACAGCACAGTTTATTTAGAATATTATGCTGGGCAGACAAAATTGGGGCTGAGAAATGTTTCACAACAAAACAAAAGAGGGAATTATGCTAAATACAGAAGCTAATCTCTCTCTATCAGAGACTGTGTGAAGGTTTTTTCTCTTATTTAGCAACTTTTTTGTGTGACTGAAACAAGAAGGCTCAACTGAGGTATGTGACCTAAACAAACTATTTATAAAGTTTTGTTTAACTTGCATAGTTTTAATTAATTCATCATATATATTATGCTATACTATAATATACTAAATATGCATAAGAGAACTTAGTCTTTACATTTTAGTCCATTTTTAAACGTTGGGCAAGTATGTTCTGTACATTTTTTGTACTGGAAAGGAAGTAGTGATTTTCATGCTGATTATGTTTTGTTATTCTGAGAAAGAGAGAAAAAAGAGGAATGTGTCGATTCATTTCCCTGATTTTCCTTAGGACATCCCTTCTTCTCTTTTTACCGTGTGGTTATAATGGTGACAAGATCCTGGTTTTCCCTGTTGATGGCAGTCACTGGGTGAACATGGAGGTACTGATCTGAATATGCAGGCACAGTAGATTTGTCAAAAGATTGCACTGTTTCAGTTCACTGTTGCTGGTGCAGAAGCCTGTTTTCACCTCAAAGTAAAAATAAAAAGGTAATTTAAAGGAACAGTTCATCCAAAAATAAAAGTTTGTTAAAACGTCACTCACCCTCAGGCCATCCAAGATGTAGATGGATTGTCAATTTTGAACTATTCCTTTAAGACAAAGCTGCATTAATAATAAAACAAAGTCACAATGAACTACAAAATGTGAAGTGTAAAGTCACAATTGAATAATGTGAGGTGAAAACTGACTTCCATATGCCAGAGCTCCTCTGGAAATATAGTGGAGATCAAAATTAGAGAACAACCTATATTTTTCACTGCTTAGTCCTGTTTGAAGTTGTCCTAATGGGAGTAAAAGTGCAGTTTTTAAAGCATTTTATAAATTAATTGTATTCTGAAACACAGTATAAAAAACTTAAATGATATACTTATAAAGAACTCTGATCAAAATTAGAGAACACTTACAGATACCTCCAAGTTATTGGTGTTAATCTGGCACCTGGTGCTAATTTCTTTAATTACATGACAAACCCTATTTAACTAGCAGCATTCCTCCACATTTCACTGCGATTGTAAGATGGCGGGCCACTCTGGGTGACTGAAACCTTGTGTGACAGTTGTCCAGATGATGACCAAAAGGATGACCCATTCAGCCATTGCATGAGAAGTTGGTCATTCCAAATCTGTGATTTCGCAAATATTGCTGGTTTATAATGACACTAATTCATTCAAGTTCCCCAAAAAAGGCTAGTCATCCATGTAAGACAAATGCACAAGAACAGAGGATAATGCAGAGACTCTCAATAGGGAATCGGTTCAGCACTGCAGCTGGAATTGCTTGTTAGTTTAGCGCTGAAAAGGGCAAAGATCTGTCTCTGCATGTTTAAGAGAAGTCAGACTGAAAGCACGCCCTGCAGTGACCAAACCTCTCATCAGCAGAAAGAATTTAAATCCATGGCCAAACTATGGAAGAGAGTGGAAGAAGAGTGGGCCAAGATCACACCAACTCAGTGTGAGAAACTAGTGATGTCCTGCGGCCGCTGATGTGCTGAAGTCATTCAAAGCAAGGTCCTCTACACTTCCTACAAATTTCTGACAGCTGTAACCCTCCAAAATTTTAGTTGTAATCTTCTTTCGTGCGACAGTGGTTGCTGTTCTCTAATTTTGATCACTGTTTTTGAGCAATGAAGATTAACAATATTTCGGAAAAAATCAAGTATTGATCTCTAATTTTAATCTCCACTGTACAAACACAATAAAGCGATCCAACTTGCTTGGTATGATTAAACCCAAAGTGTACTGTATTACTGCCCACTAGGTGCTGGTGAAGAAGCTCCACTCTCATGGACATGAGCTGAGTGTGATACGACTGACGGACAGCTGGTTCATCCAGGAGAATTCACCTTACTACACTTCCATTACGGTGAAGCTTAAGAAGAAATACATAGGCCTGGACTTGTTCGAGAACGCAGTACAAAGAATTCTTGAGGCCCGCAGGAAGGGACCGTTAATGGGTGTCCTAGTCCAAATGTCAGAATTTGTTGGCATCATAAAGGTGGCTCACATTGCAAACTGTGCCATGCTCACCACCATGCTGGAGAACAAAGATCTAATGACACAAATAAAGATGGCAAACTATGACTTGATGCTCACCGACCCTGCCATGCCAGGTGGGGTCATCCTAGCACATTACCTGCAACTTCCAATGGTCTATAATGTCCGTTGGATGAGTTTTGGAGAAGGTCACTTCTCCATCGCACCTTCTCCCATATCCTATGTGCCTGTGCCTGGCTCAGGTCTAACAGACCGAATGGGTTTGTTAGAAAGAACCCGTAACTTTCTACATTATGGGTTGAATCTCATTCAAGAGCGCTGGTTGTTGATTCCCATGTATTCCAGCTTGTTGCTCAACTACTTCCCACCCGGCGCCGACCTTTTAGCCATGCAACGTTCGGCAGAGTTCTGGCTTGTCCGTGTAGACTTTGTGTTTGAATTCCCACGACCCTCCATGCCAAACCTCGTCTACATCGGTGGCTTCCAGTGTCGTCCAGCCAAGCCTCTCCCTGCTGAGCTGGAGGAGTTCATACAGAGCTCAGGAGACCATGGAGTGGTCGTGATGTCTTTGGGAACGCTAATTGCAGGATTGCCTCGAGAGGTCATGGAGGCCATTGCCACAGCTTTTGCCCGCATCCCACAGAAAGTGATCTGGAGGTTTATTGGTGAGAGACCTTCATCATTGGGGAATAACACTCTACTGCTTCAATGGATACCTCAGAACGACTTGCTCGGCCATCCAAAGACCCGTGCTTTTGTGGCTCACGGTGGCACCAATGGTCTATACGAAGCCATCTATCATGGGGTGCCAGTTTTGGGACTCCCTTTGCTATTTGACCAGCTAGATAATATTGTACGTCTTGAGGCAAGAGGGGCCGCACGGATGCTGGACGCAGCTACTTGTACCACAGAAGAGTTCTTTGAAGCTTTGAGTGATATCTTAGAGAATCCGACGTATCGTCAGAACATGCAGGAGCTCTCCAGTTTACATCGAGATCAGCCTCTGCATCCTCTGGACAAAGCAGTGTACTGGATCGAGTTTGTCTTGCGCAATAAAGGTGCACCCCATCTGCGTGCTGAGGCCTACAACATGTCCACATACTCCTACTACTGTCTAGATGTAGCTGCATTGGTTCTCCTCACACTTCTGCTGACTCTGGGAGGTCTCTACATAATGTATATACGAAGACGGAAGAGAAAGACAATCAAGGGAGCGAGAGACGGCAACAAAAAAGCTGTAAAGGAAGGCAGTAAGAGGCTGAAAGAGACCATTAATGCTTCGAAAGACAGCAGTAATATTCCCATTTCAAAACTAAGAGCAAGCAAAAGAATTTAGTGAACAAGGCAAGGAATCCAGAGAGCTATATACTTCAGTCTTCTTTATTATATTTTTCTTTCATTGTTTTTTCTTCAGCATCCTTCCCCAAGTGTTATTTTTAACTAAAGCAAAAAATATTAATATTGTTTTTGGTAATTGAAATAAAGCTGAAATAAAATGTGAATATTAGATGAAAAGCTTAGAAATGTTGCCTTGGCAACCAACTGAAATAAATAAAGTACTAAAATGACTAAAAATGAATTATTAATTATTAATTTTTTTTAGAAAAATAGATAAAAGGACGTAACAAAATGACTTAAGCTTAAATTCTAAATATTAACATATTACTAAAATCTAAAATAATGCTGCTTTACAATTCTTTCTTTTTCAGTTTTTTTTTTTTTTCAGTTGGCTTTTTTATTTTGATAGGCTGGTGGAGATGTGACAGAAAAGTAGAGAGAGAAAAGAACAGGAATGGGAGATGACCCAGCTTAGACTCAAATCACCCAGATATCACACATACGACTGCAAGATGTCTGTTAAAGATCACTTGATCTGGAAAGCATCTGCTGTGTACAAACATCTGGCAGACGTCTGTAAGATGTCAGTTTTACATACATTCTAAATCTTAAAGACATCTAATAGATGTCTATTTGACAAATGTCCCATAGATGTATTGCAGATGGGCACAATCCCTGATAGCACACATACATCACGGAGACGGCTATTTGACGTCTGCATTTACATCTGCAACATGTATTTTTTAGAGTGTTTGCTCATCTGCAATACGTCTATAGGACGTTTCATATCAGATGTCAAATAGATGTTTACTAGATGTCTTTAAGATGTTTAGGATTTAAAATGTATGTACAACTTAAAGATGTCTGACAGATGTTTGTACACAGCAGATGCTTTCCAGATCAAGTGTGATCTGGCATCTGGGATGTCTGTACATGACATGCTAATATTTCTTTCTTTCTTTCTTTTGTTCTTTCTTTTCCTTTAATTCTCTCCCCCTATTTCTTGAGCTCTTGCCAACTTAACTGTATGTTGGTGATTAGGTGCAGATCCCTTCCTGGAATCCTTGAAGTAATCCTCCTTTTTGCACACAATGCATTTAAGGGCATTTGCAAGAAGAAAGAAAGAAAAAAAGTGAGTCACCAGTGATAAACAGCTGCTGGTCACTATTCTGGTATGATGTAACTCTTTGCAAGATGTGAATGGTTGTATAAGCTAGTCAGCCTGTTCAGGATGTGACATGCAGTGCTGTGTTGAAAGCTTACAGAACATCTAATCATTTGTAGCTCCAGCAATGAAACAATTTGATTGTAAGCATTCACAATTTCGCTGTGTAAAACATGGTTGATTAACAATGTAATGCACAACAAATGCTCCAAAAAAAACGGTCTTATCAGAGTCCAAAACAGCGGGTTTTCTTTTACCACGCATTTATATTTTACAGCTGATCACCAGGAGATGGCGCAATGGATATATTCGAAGTAGTGCTTGGATTCATTTCTCCAATCCAAAATCAGATTACATCCTATGTTCTTTTACATCAGCTTGGTGCTTTTTATAAACCATACATCAAAACGCCATGGTTTCATTAAAAGTAAGATGATCACAAACCTGACCAAAACGATGCGTGTCACAGCACTTTCTCTTTACCAGCCAGAGGAGGACATCCTTTTCTCCAGATATGAGACAGGAGATGGCTGGAAGCACATGCAGGGACAGAATGATAAAAAGAAGACAAGGCAAGGATGAGAGAGCTCTAACTGATTGAGGGGACATTAGCCTAGGCTGTACTCGCTAATGTATGCTTCTAATGACTCGTTATCTCATTATCAATCTTATTCTCGCTCATCTTTTCTTTTCCTCACTCTCTCCCCTTCCTCTATCTCTCTATCTCCTCCCAATCGACCAGCAATGATGGGAATAGCAATTAGGACGCTAGGCTGCCAAATGGCTATTTTAATTAGCCTTTCTTAGCAAAAGAGAGAGAGAGGTGGGACGAGAGAGCGAGTGAAAGAGAGAGAGAGAGAAAGAGACTAATGTTCTTCATAAGTGCTACAGATTAGAAGGTCATTAGGCTTTTGCTTGAATTAATGATTAGGAATTCCTGCAGGTCACAGAAACTTATTACACAAGCCTACTTAACATTAATAGAACCATCCTATTTGTGTTAAACACAAAGAAATTAAAACTAAAAACCAATTACAAAGAGATGACATTGTCTTTCGCTCTCCCCCTGGTCACCCATAACGTAGAAGCGGTGTAAAACTCTCTGGACAGTAGCCAGAGAGTCTAGTCGCAGGAGAACAAATGATCGCGTTTCGGTCGCTCTCTGTCGTTTCGTACCACGTTTTTTTTCCTTCTCAGCTTTCAATATCTTCTGCTTTTCCACTATGTGTCCCGTCAGCTTCAGTAAACCGCGGTGTTACTCCGCCGCTCCCCGCTCATTGTTGGTACGTAATTTTCTTCACACGCACAATGCAACATTCTGTGTGTTATTTGTTCATTTGTGGCTTGTTTGGGACACGGGCTGGTCTGGCGAAAATCTCTTCAGAGGCACTTCCCATCCCAAAAGAGATAGACTACTCATTTCAGCCCTCTCTTAGACTTATCCCCCTGACGCATAAAAATGGCAAAAGCGCGCACACACAAGGCCTACTTTTATGTGCGCAAAGCGTACATACAGAACAAATACATATACATCACATAGCAAAAATAATAAATGTACAGTGTACATCATAAAATCATAATTAAAAATATGTCTTCTAAAGCCATACCAGAGATTTGTGCGAGGAACCAGCTGAAATTTAAGTCAGTGATAATCTAACCCCTCCAGTGAGCTGTTAACTGCTACAGTGAATCAATGAATGAGTGAGTTAAACTTGAACCAAATGAATTTGATTCATTAACAGATCATTCAGTCTGTGTTTGTGAAAGGAATCATGATTCAATGAAAGGATCAGACTCAAAGGAACACTCTTTAGAAAAAAAAAAAACTACAACCCTACTAACAAAAATATGTTCTAAGAACGTTCCCACGAAGTTATGAAAATGTTATTTCTGAATGTTTTGTAAATGTTTAAACCGTCCAGTTTTTTTAATGTTTGAGAAACATTCTAATTTACCACACTCAAAAAAATAATTCATTGGATTAACTCAATTTAATTGAGGGCAAGATTTCCATGGGTAACCCCAACAAATTCATGCAATGAAATGTAATTGCGAATAGTTGAGTTAACTCAACTTGATCAAATATCGTTTCAATGAAATTGATACATTTATGAAGTGATTCTTTTATGCTTGTTGAACTAAAACTAAAGCATTTAACTAGAAAATAAATCATTAGGCAGAAATACTTGTACATTCTAAAATGATACATTGGATTTACTTAATTTATAAGGAATTACCCAAACTTTTTTTAAAAATCCAAATAAATAAAAGATGTATAAAAAAAATTGTCAACATTTACTATTTCTATCCAGTCCCATGCAAAGCATTTTGGGAAGGGGAAATCCATTTCCTAGTTACACAAGTAAAATCATTTATGTACTGTCAACTCAAATAATTAAAGTGAAGTGGTTGTAAAGAATTGTGTTGGATTAACTTAATTTACTTAAGTAAATTGAAGCATCAAATGTTAATTTTGGCCTACTTAACTGAAACATTCTTCAAAATGAAAATATTGAGTTGAGTCAAATGCAACTGTTTCAAGTCAGTTTAACACAATGCTCAATGTTCAAATGGAAAACCTAACACAATGGTGTTAAATGAAAATAACTTTTGTGTTGCAGAATCATTTTTTGAGTGCATTGTCATAATGTTATGAGAACCTTATATTTGAATGTTCTCTCTATGTTTGAAACACCCATATTTTATGTTATGAGAAAGTTTTTTTACTGATTATACAAACATTAAAACTAAAAACCTCAATCATCTACAAACACCAAAACAACGTTCCTTTTTTTAACATTACAAGGACCTCAAACGTGTACAAACAACATCAAAAGAATGTTCAGAGAATGTTGTCATAAGAACGTTACCTTTTACCATTACGAGAACCTTAGTCATGTACACACAACATAGAAAACGTTCCGAGACTGTTGTTATAAGGTTTTCTCCTACCATTACAAGAACCTCAATCGTGTACAAATAACATCAAAATAATGTTCTGAGACTGTTAAGAACCTTTTCTCTTACCATTACGAGAACCTCAATCGTGTACAAATAACATTAAAAAACGTTCCAAGACTGTTGTTCTAAGAGCGTTTTCTCTTACCATTACGAGAACCTCAATCATGTACAAATAACATCAAAAAGAATGATGTTGTCTCTTAACGTTATGAGAATGTAAATCAACCATTAATAATGTTATTAGAACATCCTATAAACATTATTTTAAGAATGTTCTGTCCTAACTTTTAAATACGTTTGAAAAAACGTTAATGAAAGTTGTGGGAACGTTCCCCCAGTAGCTGGAAAAGTCATGGGATTGCTCTACTGTGTTTCTGACTGGTTATGTTTATACATATACCCAAGTAATTGAAAGCTCTAACAATATGGATCATAAATTCAATATTTCTGTCATTTGTCTGCTTAACGGAGGAGAGAAGTATCCTCAACTGAACACAGTCCACACTTACACTTACACACAAAAATAAAGGTTCTTTATTGGTTTCATGAAGAACTTTTAATAGCCATGGAACCTTTTTTATTGCACAAAAGGTACTTAATAGTGGAAAATGCTCTTCAGATTATTAAAATGTTCTTCACATGGCTGTTTTGGGAAATGTTAATTGAAAGGTTCTTTGGGGAACCCAAAATGGTTCTGAACTGCTGCAAAATTCGCCTTTTGGAACCTTTACAATTAAAGTTAAATTTTATAAACATTTTAAGAGGGATATCAAGTACCTGTTGAGAGTGCGTTGACAGTCTGAGTAGTTGGATGTTGATATATGAGCTCCCAAAAAATCAATAAAGTGGTGGCATTGAATACATTTTTGACAGTTACATATATAAAAAAAACAAATGGGTAGGAATAAATAACCCTAAACTCTACAAACAAAGAACCATTTTATCATGAAAGGGTTCCTAAGGATATGGTTGTAAATACTGTATGCAAACAATCCCTAAAGAAGCAATTTTTTTTAGAACGATTGATTTATGAATTTAATGAACTCTAAGGGCGGATGTAAGGATTTTTCATAAATTGTGATTTTAAAAGACCTAAATATAAAAACATGAGTCATACAGGCTATATTTTATGGTTCTTTTGAATCTTTCTCGAATGCTCTTGTATTTGCAAGGAAAAAAAACAAGCAATTTCATTACGTCCATACATTTATGGACGGCCTTTACAGTTCATGTATACAAAACAATAATCATAATGTACAAACCCTCCTATTTTAACAAATAAACATCACAGCAATTCCTGTGGCTTTACATTGTGGTTGTATTTGTATAGTGTCCCTCACTTTTCTTTCTTTCTCCCTGTCTCTTTCCTTCTCTTCTTTATCATGACGTGCCCTGAGGTTATGATAGTTATGATTTATATCGGACTGTTTTGAGATCTCTCTCTTTCTCTGCCCTCTGTCTTCATCTCTCTTTAGCTTTCTCATTCCTCCTCTCTCCTTTCTAATCAGTTCTCCTTGCATCCCCCCAGGTCGATTTGGGGAGTAATAATGAAAGAGATTTAACCCTTTAATGTTCAACCGCTTTGACCCCAAACACCTCGCCTCCATCGTGTTTCACACCCACACACATAAATAAATACACACATTTCCGAGTGTGGATCACAGCACTGATTGCAATGGAAAACATTAGATATTTTTTTTTAGATAATTGGACAATTGCTGGCTTCACGAATCCATGTGTTTGTGTATTTTTCTCCTACACATTGTCCCTTGGATACACCTGTTTTTATTCTTGCTGTCTGCGATTTCGTCTACCTGCCCATCTGTCTGTCAGACTCTCGTTCTGTGCATTTAAACCCCCGATGACGTCACGCATAAACAGGATATCTTCCCACCTAATTATGCGCTGTTAATTACAAATTTGGACTAATGTGCTTAATTAGACGAACATCATTTGCTCTCAGATACAGGACATCTTTTTTTGATTTAGAAAATGATCTCTTTAACAAACAATATGACTTAATTGCAGACATTTGCATAAACAAATGAGCTAATTAATTACAAGCAAGCACTTCCTGATGAGTCGAAGGACAATGAGACTCCAAATGTTTTCCTCAGGGATACAGAAGGAGGGAGGGAGGGAGCGAGAGAGAGAGAGTTTAAATGAAAGTTTATGAGCTTGTGAGCATGCTAATATGACTGTGTGAGCATGAGGAATTATGTATGTGTGAGAATTTGCTATAAATGTCCAGATAAATAAGTTTAAGTAGCTTACTTATCGGCTGTGGTGGTTGGGCTCTGGCAATATATCTCTGGATGGTATCGGTGTAACACTTAAAATCCCTTATTCCCTCTCTACATTCATCTCTCTCGTTTTCCCCTCTATCTCTTTTTCTGGAGGGTTTGTAGATAGAAGGGCCTCTCCCCTCCTTTTCTGTGTTGGAATTTAATATGCAACTTTTTATTGGAAAACAATCGTGCGTGCCTGCGTGAATCCTGACCGCAATATATCTGTTAGTGCAACTAATCCGATCAGGCCAGAGAGGGCTATTTATCACTGCAAATCCAGGGCATTTCAGCCCACATTTTATTATTTTAATATATTTCTCAGCTATTAAATCACCAAAATGATGAATTAGAACTGTCTGCCACGCTTTCAGCTGCATGACAGAAAATGATGCACTACCCAATTTGAGTGGTCATTTGGACTTTTTAAAGACAAAAAATGATACAGGAAAAAGTCCAATATTTTTGTGTTGTTACGTCTCTGCCGCCCCATCCCTCCGTCTCCCCCCTCTCGCTGGCTGTTTTTAATAAAACACTCTAAGTGAGCTTTATTGCTGTGTTAGAGAGGGCAGGATCACAACTATCTTTAATATACAGCCAATTACCAAAGACACACACACAAACATACACGCTCACACACGTACTTATGTGCACACAAAGACAGGTACACCGACACACAACTTTGTCTCTTAATCATAGCGGGCAAACATTAACAAATATTCAATCTGTATACACCCACACTTCAAACGCTTGAAGATGAAAATTTATGGTAGGTTGCCAGTTACCTGGGAGAGGTGAAAATATGAATGGAAACACATATTTTAACTTTCTTTACATCTCATGCAACAACATTTACACTTATTTAGCTCTTCATTTACAATTTATCTTCTTTTCTTTCTTTTCCTTTCCTTTGTGTTGTTCTTCTCTCAAATAATGGGTTTATGCAAAATCTACCAACATACACCTCATATGTCTGGACGGAAAAAAAAAACACTTAAGTTGTTTTTCTAATAGATTTGTCCTAGACTTAAAGAAATTAAAAAATGAAAAAAAAAAAAATAATAATAATAATAATATTCCAGGATATCCGTTGTGGCACTGAATTCATACCTACAGTTTTGGTATAAGGAAATAAGCCATCTTAAATAAATTCTAAAATGATATATGTGGCCCTGGACCACAAAACCAGTCATAAGGGTCAATTGTATAATCTGAAAAGCTGAATAAATAAGCTTTCCATTAGTATATGGTTTGTTAGGATAGGACAATATTTGGATATTTGGATCTGAGATACAACTATTAGAAAATCTGGAATTTGAGGGTTTAAAAAAATCTAGATATTAAGAAAAACGCCTTTAAAGTTGTCCAAATGAAGTTCTTAGCAGTGCATATTACTAATCAAAAATTAAGTTTTTTTTTTCATATTTACAGTAGGAAATTTACAAAATATCTTCTTGGAACATGATCTTTACTTGACCCATACAATGTATTTTTGGCTATTGCTACAAATATACCTGTGCTACTTAAAGGCACTTTTTGCCGCTAGAGGGCGCATATTCAAAACAAACAGAAACAAAGGCATAGTTTGATGATGCCGTGATTGAATGTGAACTTATGGGAGTTTGTTGTCTTTATCCCCACAGCCGATGAAATCCGTCAGGACTCGGGCAGAAATCATGTTCATGGATGAGCTAATGTATTAAAAACTCTTGAGTGTGTTAAAAGTTCTGTTATAACGCTACTCTGTGTGTTTGTCACCTGTCTAATAAAATGCATAACATATTTAAATGTCTTTGAGGTTTCCATGTTTTCTACTTAAATTGAGGGTGTATGACATAATTGGCAGGTGTCGCAATGACACGGTCCGTTAGTTAAAATTGCGTATTTCTCTGGATTTAAACATTCTTCGAAACATTTGGAATAATATAAGTACACAAGTCAGCAAAATATATAGCACTGTTCTAGTGGTTTTTGGATATTTTAATCAAAAAATCTTACATATTGTGGTTTTAAGACTGGTTTCGTGGTCCAAAGTCACATATATGTACAGTATGTACACACACACACACACACACACACACACACACACACACACACACACACACACACATTTCAGCAACAATTTCAAACAACATTTGCACAATTGTTTAAGCTCGCTAAACAGGCATTTTCCAGCAGAAGTCGCGTTGGTGAGAAGGTAACAATAGCAACAGCAGGCTTCTCCAGCACTTTCCGTTACGACGGTATATCGACAAAAATAATCTTTATTGTTTTCCATTAGGACGGTATATCGATAAAAATAAGTATTCTAATGTTTAGCACTTTACATGCTTCACAAATGAGTTGTGTTTAAAACTCTATTTTTGTTCAAACGCAAATGTACTAAATATCTTTATCCAAAAGACAGTTAAGTTTCTGTCAGGCCTCAACAGATTGCATTCCGAAAATTACACTAAACTTCGCTCCCCTTTGAAACTTTGAATATTTTGCGAAGTGCAATAACACACGTATGGTCTGATTTGACTCCAGCATTTGCAGGTATGGTGCTTCACCACCGAGACCCATCACATCAGCACATCGCAGCTTCAAGCACTTAATCTGCCAAGTACACAATAATTACTAATTACCTATTAACTAATTACTTTGCATCCAGCATCTGAAGGCAATCAAAATTACATTAAGCGTGTTGTATCTCCTGTCCACTCGCTGCCCCCGCCCCTCCCCTTTAATGCGGCAGTACACTGCCGCTCCAGTAGGGGGCGTCAGTGCCGCAGGTGGGTGGTGGGGTACACACTGCTCTGGGACAGCTGGCTAAAGCCTTCAGACCCCATGAGTCCTCACACTAATCAGCTCAGAGCAGCCAGAATCAATTAGCACCAGGAGGGGGGGGTGGGCGGACGGGGGGAGACCCACAGAGGACGACTGGCCCCACACCTGGCCTGTCTCTCTCTTTCTCATCTAACGCACTGCTCTTGTCCATTCAGTCATCCATCCATCCATCCATGCGGATCCTCTTCTAACAGAATTGTTTTTTTTTTTCCGATCTTCCTGACTCTCTCACTCTCTTGCTCTACCTTTTAAAGATGTGTGTTAATAACTTTTAAATAGTCTGGCAGCATAGGGCCGTAGGGCTGGTTACCCACCTTATTGCTCTCCTCTTCTCTCTAGTGCGTTCATAAAGTGGCTCTATCTGTCCCTCCTGTTCTCATTCACCTGTACGCTCCTTCCCCCTGCCCACATCCATGTCCATTTCCCGCTCTCTCCGTACAACAATAATAGCGAAAAGATGAAAAACTTGTTTTGAAAAGCATTATGGGATTCGAGAATCTCCCCTCTCTATTTCAGCTAATCTATTCCTCAGTGCTGCTCAGAGAGTGTAAATGATATTTTAGCATGTTCATAAAATACCGTGATATATTCGCAGTACAGCACGTATTCCACTTTATGGTTCGCACTGTCATCGTCTCTAACTCAAATAGAAACATTACATTGAAACAAATTATTGCGCTGGAATAACACACATACACGCGGCAATGGAAATTTATTTTCCTCTGGCGAAAACTCTATACATCAAGCGAGGTACAGTATGATACAGTGTGTATTATAAAAGCACATGTATCATCTACAAGACTCTGCACTCTTGTTTGAACACACACGCACGCAAGCAAAGTGCAGTCGGTCCGAAAAGTGCTTTATAAACACATATAATGATAAATCAATAACGTCTGTGCTTCAGAGTCGACAGAGACGCTGACCAGCAGGTGTCAGTCTGCCTTCCAACTACCGACCGCATGGAGCAGATGGACGGAGAGGGCAACTTTTCAACTCCGAACGGCGCGGACCGCACAACCTTGCCTCGAATAACGAAACGGGAAAAGTTGAAGGAGCAGAGGGATGGAGAAAGGGATGAATCGAGGAGAGGGAGTTGAAGATAGCCTTCTCCTACTCTCACACTAATTGCGTTTTCCCTGAGCAGAATTGAGTTCCAGAGAAAGAGAGAAAGGCCAGAGGCTTTTCATAATTGTATCGACAGGAAAATGAATATGATGAATGGCGTTCATTCAGCGCGGCCAGGATTTATTGTCTTATCCTCCGGGCGTTAATCGCTCTGAAAAGTGGGGAGGAGGGAGAGAGAGACGGGAGGAGAAGGAGAAGGAGATAGAGAGAGAGAGAGAGAGAGAGAGAGAGAGAGAGAGAGAGAGAGAGAGAGAGAATAACTAAATCCCAAACCCCTGTCCTAACAGTCCTCTCCCAAACTTATGTCAACTTGCAGAACCCCTTCATTACAAACTGTTCTGGCCACACGGAGCCCCGCCCACACGCTTTGATTGACACCTGAGGCTCGCCGTTCACCTGTGGGACATTTTGAATGCATCGAAGGAGAAAGCTTCTGAATTTAATCAGGAGTCTTTTTTTCTCCATCCAAAATGCTCAATAATTCTGAATGAAAGTTATATTTGGAATTCCAGACAAAAAAGACCACAGAATCGTTCAAAAACGCTCTATGCAATTTTTTCGCACCTCGCTGTTTCTCTGTCGCTACCCAGTTTTTTTCTCACATTCGGTTCACACATGCGCGTGCACACACACATTCATACACGTCCCAGATAAATCTGGTTGTGGATGCTGTGAATCCAGATGAATGCTCAGCTCATAAAGTGTGTGTTTGAAAGCCATCCATCATGGAGATGTCAGAAAGAAAAGAGCAGAAAGAACCCTCTCCGAGTCTATGTGTGTGTGTCCATTGGCTCATGAGTGCTGCTGCTTTGCAAGAGCATTTAGTGGACATTGCTAAAACTAAGTATGAAACGCACATTTTTAATTTGGCTGAAACATGTTGAAGGTTGTAATAAGGAAAGTATCACAGTTTTTCTTTTATTTCCTGTAATACACTCACTATACACTCACATTATCACACATAGTTGATATAATAATCAAACCTGTATGTCTTTATTTAAAATTCAATTCAATAAATTCAATACAATTCAGTGTTGTTTTGGACCCCACTGACTCTATAAGTAAAACAGTTTCTCAAAATATCTTCTTTTGTGTTCCACACTCTTAAAAATAGGTTCCGAAAGGGTGTTTTTGCAGTGATGCCATAGAAGAACCAGTTTTGGTTCCCCGAAGAATCTTTCAGTGAACAGTTCTTTAAATAACCATTTTGAAGAACATTTTAAAAATCTAAAAAACCCTTTTCTGCATTTGAAAGGTTGCATGGATGTTCAAGGTTCTTCATGGAACCATTAATGCCAATAAAGAACCTTTATTTTTAAGTGTGGAAAAAGGCATACTATTTTGGAATTTTACTTTTAGAAGAACTATTTACACAGAATATACTAAATTCCACAATTCATAACAAAGAAATGGCAAGTACCAGTTAAATGTGACATTTTGAAGTAAAAAGGCTACTAATATTATTTTCTCATAAAACATACTATAATAATCTTTGTTTAATGTACAACTTCGAAACTTAATACATTTTTAATATTTCAATTTGTAACTAAAATTCATGTAGTACGAACAAACATGAAAAAAAAAAAAAAATTAACATTAACCTAGATTAATAAATAATGTAATGCTGTTCATCTCTTACAAAAATCAACTATGGTTTTTACCACAAACATAACACAAATATATTTATATGTTTTTTTATGGTTTTGCTACACTAACCATAGTTTAACTATGGTATTTGTAGTAAAACAGTGGTTATACAAATGTGACCCTGGACCAAGAGTCACTTTTCTGAAATGTAGGTGCATACAACATCTGAAAGCTGAAAAAAAAGGCTTTCCATTGATGTATAGTTTGTTAAGCTAAGACTATATTTGGCAGATATATAAATAATTGAAAATTTAGAATCTGAGGGTGCAAAAAATTAAAAATATTGAGAATACCGAAGTTGTCCAAATGAAGTCCTTAGCAATCAGTCTTACTAATCAAAAATTAAGTTTTGATATATTTTATGATAGAAAATTTACAAAATATGGAACATGATTTTTACTTTATATCCTATATATGATTTGGCTTAAAACGAAAATTGATCATTTTGACCCATACCATAGGCCTATATCCATGCAACTTATGACTGGTTTTGTGGTCCGGGGTCACAAATGGTAATCAACATGGCAAAAAGACATAAGACGTAAGACATTATTAGCCCACAATGGGCTACCTAATGCTAATGCTAACGCTCCCTAACTGAGCCTCGCTGTAAAATCTTGCTATTGTTTTTCTCTGTCCGTAACTCAAACTCTTATCTCTTAAATCCCACAGTAGCCTCATGTTAGATGTCAGCACACACATACTCGAGACAGCAAACAACATTAATAGAAAATCCTATAACACCCTCAAACCAGTAGAAGAGTCCATAAACTGCGCTACAAGTTTATGTCAGCACCTAATGTAACTTAAACCTGACAGTTAACTCTGTAAACAGACGAAAACCGCTTGGAGGGGAAAACAGCTATTGCTACTAAAAGAAAACAGGACTAAAACTAAAGCCCCAAAAAGTGACAAAACATGAAATGAACGGACTGGAAGTGAGCGGAGATGGATGAGACATAGGAGGAGACAGCGATGCCTCGGGCTACGCTGAGAGACGATGTGTGTGTATGTATAAATGTGTGTAGGGCAGGTGGGACAGCAGGGAGACTGGTGGCTCAACAGCTTGCTCCACCCTGAGGGCCCAGCGTGCTGGGAGGAGCAGGGGCTGTAGCCGAGGCCTCTGCCAACGAGAGGGGCAGTAAGACTGGTGGCAGCTGGTCCACGCTCCCTCCCCTCCCGCCGACAGGCAGCAGGCAGGGTGAGAAGGTCAAAAGGCAGTCGTTAGGAAGACAAAGAGAGGCACAGCGACACACTGCATAATCGCCTTTTATTGAGTGCCTCTGACACGATTCACGGCGAGGCTGACACTGACGCCACACACGCGCAAAACACACACACACGGACTCAGCGTATCACATGTACACAGAGATAGAGGAACATAGAAAAACACATCGCACATGTAGCAAGGTTATAATTAAGCAAGATAAACAACCTGAAGGTGATTGAGAATAATAATTACAATTATAATGTACCATCAACTAAAGTTGTTCTCCAGGCCAAAGTTCTTCCTGCAGCTGCCCTCCTCAAACATGCACCCCCAACTCGTCTGCCCCGTCTCATCTGCCATTAAAGCGAAACAGAGCCACGCACTCAACCATCAGAGCAGCGGTTCTGCTCTCCACATGCCACAGATCTACCATCCCCTCCGGCACACACAGTGTCAGTCGACTTTCCGTGTACAGCCATCACATCTGGCCGTTTGGATGATGGCTTTACCTGCAGACCTGTTAGAGCAACTGGTTATGTTTGATATATAATGTTCTGTGATCATATAATGACTGCGATTAATGTTTACCTTATTAATGCAGATGAGAATATCATGTTGAAAAACAAAGCAAAAGAAAAATGCTAACACATTACAATAAGGTTCATTAGTTAACATTAGTTAGCTAGATTAGTAAAAATGAACTAACTAAGAATGAATTCTACATCAGTGATGATGAATGATGATCAGTGATGAATTCTACATCATTCATTAATTTTAGTTAATGTTGTGTTTGTTAACATCAGTAAATGTACTGTGAACTAACACGAACAAACAATGAAAAACTGTATTTTCATTAACAAAGATAAATAAATATTGTAATAAATGCATTGTTCATTGTTTGTTAAGGAAAATGACACCATAAAAATGCAGGTACATAAAATACATTAATGATTAATTGTAAAATAATGTTATATAATATAATAATCATATATTTTACATGTTATAACATTTAATTTAATATTGAAGCAATACTAAATTGAATACATTGATATTAATGCAGGAAAATAATATAATATTTTTATAAAATCGTCACCTTGGAATTATAAGGTCGTAATCTGACATTTTTGTCAAAATTGAGTTACTCACATATTCTTATTCTGTGACAACTTATTTACATTATTTGATGTTTCTTTTGTAAGCTGTGTATATTTTGGGCCCTTTTTTAGAAAGCAAAAATGGTTCTATCTACAGAAGTCTATGGAATGCAAAAACTTTGAAGCTCAATAACTCGAAAGTGCTCAGAACGCAGATAGAACCTTATAATTCTAAGGCGACGAAATGCAATATGGAATAGTATTAAAACAATTTATAATAGAAATACTACTACTACTACTACTACTACTAATATTTTACTAAATAATATAATAATAATAATAAAAAACTTGTATGCTTTTATTGGTCTTTTATTATAAAATGTATACATTTTTAATATTATGAAAATGTCTCAGGGTTTGTTGTCCATAAAATGAAAGTCAGTGGAGTTGTTTTGGACCTCGCTGACTTTTATTGTATCAGTAAAAAGAGTTTATTTTATTAATCTAGATGAACATATCAGGTTATTTAAATTAAAAAATAAATGCTAAATAAACATGTAAATTTGTAATATAATAATATATTCTATTCTATTAAAAAAATTACATTTCATTTTGCAACCAATGCAACTAATTTTATTCTTTAGGATAAATATTAAAAAAATAATATTAAATCAAATACAAAATATAACAGATATTTCTAATGCATCATGTAATTTTATTAGAAAATGTAAAAGTGACCCTGGACCATAAAACATAAGGGTCATAAGGGTCATAAGGGTCAGTTTTTTTGAAATTGAGATTTGTACATCATCTAAAAGCTGAATAAGTAATCTTTCCATTGCTATATGTTTTTAGGACAAAACTTGGCTGAGATATAACTATTTGAAAGGGTGCAAAAAATCTAAATATTGAGAAAATCACCTTTAAAGTTGGCCAAATGAAGTTCTTAGCAATGCATATTACTAATCAAAAGTTACATTTTCATATATTTATGGGCTTATGCATCATCTGAAAGCTGAATAAATACGCTTTCCATTGATGTATGGTTTGTTAGGACAGAACAATATTTGGCCGAGATGCAACTATTTGAAAATCTGGAATCTGAGGGTGCAAAAAATCTGTCCAAATGAAGTTCTTAGCAATGCATATTAAAAATCAAAAATTAAGCTTTGGTATATTTACGGTAGGAAATTTACCAAATATATTCATGGAACATGATCTTTACTTAATATCCTAATGATATTTGGCATAAAAGAAAAATCGACAATTTTGACCCATACAGTGTATTTTTGGCTATTGCTACAAATTTCCCCTTGCTACTTAAGACTGGTTTTGTGGTCCAGGGTAACATATTATAAAAAAATATATATAGTATAATAATAATAATAATTGTAAAAAATATTTTACCAAAAAAAAAGAGAGTTTTGTTTAGTATGTGGATTAGTATGGATTAGATTAGGGAACCAAGGCAGTGCTGTTTTGTGTTACTGATAAAGCTCATCAAGACAGACAGAATGTGGAAATAGTAAATGGCCATAGTGAAGCATTTACAAGACCACAATCTTTGCATCACTTCAAACAGGGCCCAGTCAAACACACACATTGAGAGGAGCACTTCCGATTGCGGCTCATTTCTCCACAGCGTGGTGTGTTAAACTCTCTCCATCTCTTCACTCAATGGAGCGTAGCTCATCTGAACACTGAGCAATAATGAGGCACAGAGATGCACTTGTGTGTCTGTGTGAACCAACGCGAGTGAGCGAGAGAGCTCTGCGAGAGGAGGGGGAGAGAGAGAGGCTATCCATTTCCTCCCTGGGGCAACTCCTCTTTGGCTCTTTGTTGCTGAAATGCTCCCAGTGAGCAGGTTACACTAAAGCCTGCTCTATTGTCTTAAACAGCTGTGCGTTGCACGCTCTCGCTCTCTCTCTCTCACTCTCTTGCTCATCTTTTTTTCAGGTTCCTCAATCAGGGGCAGTTTCTGAGATCTCTAAAAGCAAAAGCCTGTGGCAGTGCTCCCCCTTATCCAAACACACACACACACACACACACACTGAGAGATCTGCTTCTGTTTACACTGTCCCACGGTAGGGGGTCTTTCCTGATTCAGCTGCTTTCTGATTCTCTATATAGAGAATGCAGATAAATCGACTCATATTACCATACATTGCAGATTGCTAATAAAAACAACAAGAAAAACGACAACAATAAGAAGCCGAGAAAGAGGAAGAATAATAATTATAGCTGATTATAAGCTGAATAGGAACAATGAGAAAAAGATGTTCTAGATGCATATATAAAGTGAAAGCTCTGGCATCTAAAAACAAATGTCTGACTATATTTCAACATAAAATTATTCAGAAAAATTGATGTGTGTTACAGTACAATAGTCTTTGGTTAACCGATCAAGCAACACATCTCAGTCTGGTTTATTTTTTTGTAATTTACAGGACAAATACAGTAAATATGCATGTATGTGCATCCAAGAGAAATACCTGAACAGCATATAATCAGATAATATTGAAAACTCACTAATGTGAGTCAGTTGGAAAAGAAAGGAAAGTGTAAAGTTTTTTTTCCCCTACATGTTTCAAACTTTTTATAACATTCCATATTCTACAAATGAAGTTGTTTAGAAAATTGCAAATTAATGGCAGGTACAAATAATGCTGTTGTAATGACTGGTGGATTGTAACAATATAGAAAATTTGAAATGTACAATTTTGTGTATTAATCTATAATTTGTTGTGGTGATCAAATTCCTTGTTAATAAAAATGATCACTGGTATTCTCATCACCGTCATTTTTAGCAGTTTATTTCAAAATGGTGAATAAATAGCAAATGGTTTATTTCTGAACAGCAGATAAAATTGCATGAAAACAATCATTCAAATGCATAAACACAACAAATAGTGTCTTTGCTGGTCACTCTCACAATTTTGGCAAAGGAAGATCTTAAAAGACAGCAGGTTCTCTTGTTTAATTTGATATATGTGACCCTGGACCACAAAACCAGTCTTAAGAAGCATGGGTATATTTAGCAATAGCCAAAAATACATTGTATGGGTCAAAATGATCTATTTTTCTTTAATGCCAAAAATCATTAAGATATTAAGTGAAGATCATGCTCCATGAAGATATTTTGTAAATTTCCTACTGTATCAAAACTTAATTTTTGATTAGTAATATGCATTGCTAAGAACCTAATTTGGACAACTCTAAAGGTGTTTTTTTTTTTTCAATGATTTTCTCAGATTTTGTTTGCACCCTCAGATTCCATACATCAATGGAAAACCTATTTATTCAGCTTTCAGATGATATATAAGGCCAATTTAAAAAATAAATTTAAAAATCCTTATGACTGGTTTTGTGGTCCAGAGTCACATATATTCTCCACACAAGCTTACATGTTTAAATATTATAGAAATATGATGAACAGAGTTTAAGAAACTTTCCAATGTGTTGTTTTCTAGACACACATTAACTGTACAAAATGGTTCAATTACATGACTAAAAAAAACGTTTTACTTTCTTGCCACAAACATTGTTTATATTTTATATTTTTACGCAGGAAATTCAAGAGGGTAATGCACGTGTACAGTACCCCACTGTCACATAAGAAAGAAAGAAAGAAAGAAAGAAAGAAAGAAAGAAAGAAAGAAAGAAAGAAAGAAAGAAAGAAAAAGAACGCAAGCAAACGGCGCAGATGACGCACCATGTAAACTAAATTAAAAGGAGTTCTATTACAGCCCAAGAATAATAAGCAAGAACAACAAGCAGAAAAACAAAGAAAAGCCATAAAGGACATTAGGCGCTGAGCTTTATATAACGTTTGAGTGAATATTTCATGGGCAGAGAGATAGAGAGAGACTCTAAACTTTCATTAAGCAGGGTATTTCGCTGGGAGGGAATTTCGGCGCCTTTCACTTTTTCTTGGCTTTTATTGCAATAATACAGATATCTCTCCGGCTCCCAGCCCCTCCTCATTCAGCCCATTTCCTTCCCGCCGTCTCTCTCACTCTATGCTTTTTAAAATATAGTAATAAAAACATACTAGATCCTTTTTAAATGCACTATTACTTATCATGGTCTTTTCATATCGTAGCATCACAGGTGTTTTAAAGCCGCTATAAAAGTGCGTCATTTATTATTCAAAAGCAGCGTCGTCTTTTTGCATATTATCTGAGCGCTTTTATACTGCGGGCTGCCAGACTCCCATTTAAAATGTTCGGCAGAATTGATAACGGCAGACACGCGCAATAAAAACAGCGCCGGGGGCAGGGTGGCACGCGCGCCCGCTCATATGCAGATCCCGGTAATTACTCCAACAATTCGCCAACCATTCCTTTATTTGCTCTTTGAGCGAGGGATTTCACGCTTTTAATTCAGTTTTCATCAATCTATTGATTCTCGCCTGCTAAATTGTTTGCACGGGTCAAACATAAAAAGCGGGTCCGAGTTCTCCTCGAGCGCCCTGCTAGGTGAAACCGTTTGTGTCCCTTAATCGGGATGTTTATGAGTGCATTTTATACCCACCTCCCCCAAAAAAGAAAATGTTAAATTATAGTTCAATTCAGAGCAGAACTTTTCATTGATGTGCAAAAATGTAAAATTTCACATTTAAAGCGCTTTTGGAACAACCTTTGAAACAAAACATACGCCTATAATATTTTGTGTTGCACATAATAATACCTATTTAATTTTTACGGCTTTATTTTTACGTGCATTATAAGCGATCTATTTTATTATTTAAGATAGGACTTGAACACATATTTGGATGCATCCTCTATCCATCCATTTATCTATCTATCTATCTATCTATCTATCTATCTATCTATCTATCTATCTATCTATCTATCTATCTATCTATCTATCTATCTATCTATCTATCTAATGAGAGGAAAATATGTGGCATGATAAAAGCAAACAGGCTCGGAGCGAAACCCTGACCATGGGTCAACGGCGGGAATGACGTAAGCGTCTTCAGCCACTGGACGAGGGCCGAGCTCCCGGGGGAACGAGGCTTTTTAGCGTCAGCACTCACTAATGGTCTATTAAAATATCAACTACTTCAAAGTAAACGGATTTGCTCCACACCAGCTCCCACCCCCTGAAGCTAATCAAACGCGGCGGCCAGGCCAAAAGAGCATAATCATTTTTACGTGGCAGATTACAAGGAACCACTTAGATCCGCTGTCAGAAGATCGGGTGTCCCAACACTCTCGATTAAATAAGCGCAAGGGAGTGCAAGCTCTCCAAGCGCCAATAGTGGCTCCTTTAGGCGCACAGCTGTGAAACTGACAGTTTCCGGATGCAACAACTAAAGAGCATCTAAAAGTCACTGAAATTATGCTGGGACGTGCTAATTATAAAGGACTCAATCCAGTAAATAATTCTGTTAAAATATTCAACTGAAACAAAATGATTTGCGTGGCTTTGAAAACACATTAAAACGTAAGATGATGTCTGCACTATTGCAAAATTAATAACCATGTGCAGTGTTTAATGTTACCATTATTGTGGAATAATATATCGGACATAAATAAACCATTCCCAAAAATCGATTTAGAGAAATTTTAGTGAGTACTTTTCAGTCTATTTTCAGTAGGCCTATACATTTTAGTCAGACTATGTTAAATCTTCGTAACATTCAAGTTAAAAAGCGCTTTAATTAACATTGTTTATAAAATAAATCAGAATTTAAATGGTACCATCAGCGACTAAAAGGTGAACAGCAAAAATATAAATCTTTAACGTATTATTACTATTATTATTATCATTTATTGTATTTTATCTTGAAGCGATATCATATTATACGAACAATAGGCCTACATTCCATCTGCCCCATGGACACAAATAAATAAAAAGGATATTTAATTTGTTTTCTCTTCGTCTAATAAAGCCGAGAACGAGTTGATTGACATATTAGAAAAAAAAGGTTGAGGGCAGCTTTGAGGTCAAAAGCACTTCTCAAATTGCTGGAGGCGATATAAAATTCGATTTCTTTTTTAATCTTAAAGCGTGATTTATACGCCGATTAGTTTCTAAAATTAATAAAGATTATCAAAATGTTTAGGCTAATTCATCAAATAATGCGTTACTTATCTCATCCAGCCTACACTAACTACAAACAACTTTTTCTACACAAAAAGAGCCATATGGTAAATAATAATACAATTGATAAGCGCTTTATTTCCACATGAGGCCACGGTAAAATCTCTATTAAATACTCAAGTATTTAAAAAGCCAGTTATGATGTGCTGATGTCAGCATGTCCGTAATAAAGAGATACTTGACCAATACAGAAATTGGGGACTAAACGATCTGCATTTTAAAGAATGATGTCACAAAACGCGTTATGTTTTGTGACTTGTAACAAAATGAAAGCCAATAAGGAGAGGGAGATTGAGCACTGTCCAATCAGAGAAGAGAAGCGCTCAACGAGCTCCGTGCAGGGATCCAGTAGAGAGAGAGAGTGCCAGAAATCTGCCAAGTCCTCGTGCCAAAAACTTTTCACCCACAGACGAATGCGTCCAAGCCATCCTAAGTCAAGAATTGAAACTCGAGGAGTAATATATCACAAAGTAGATATTACCAGGGATTCCCTTACTTCATAGAGATAGAATTTTCCATAGTACAGTTCCAGGGCAGTCCGAAATTGTCTGTGGAATAAACTCACTGGAAAGGTTCGGGTGGTGAGGATGGACCGAGCCCCAAGCTCCAGCCCAAGTGGCACCAGTCAAACATCACAACCTACCCAACATGAACCCATCAGCTTCGGCATTGACCAGATTCTCAGCGGCACCGATCAAGAGTCACAGCAGAACTCGACCAGGAATAATTCAGAAAGCAGCAGCAGCAGCGCGAGCGGAGGCAGTTACCATCTCGGCAGCCCAACGGGAGCGAGCGCAACGCCGTACACAACACTAACCGGCACTTTTCACGGAATCGCGGCTCCATATGAGGAGTCCAGTCCATACGGAATGAACTTGACCCTTGCGCCCGGAGGAGTGATTAGGGTCCCGGCTCACAGGCCCCTGGCCGCGGCCGTGCCTCCACCCATGGCCAGCGCGGTACCCGGACTTGGGAGCCTCAGTTTTCCCTGGATGGAGAGCAGCCAGCGCTTCGCAAAAGACAGGTTTGCAGGTAAACAAATACGCTTATTCGTTCGATCTGTTCTTTTTGTTTAACAAACAAAAATCGTGGTTGAAGTGATCAGAATAAGAAAATGCTGAACTGACTGAAAAATAAAAACACTCAAGTTCACCATTTGCATTTTATAACAACACAAACATAATTGTAAAAAGTCCAAACTGTGTGAACTATATTTTAAAATATTTGTAGTTTGTCGGTGGTTTTAAGATTTGTGATAGTAAAAGTCAAACAACTCAACTTAGAAAAAGTAAAACCGTACAAATTTCTTCTTTTAGTAGCCTAGCTAGGCTAACCTAACAGACTAGTCTCTGCTGTTTTTTTTTTTTTTCTTGTTGTAAATGTATGTATTTTTATTTTATTTATTGTATATATGACGGCATTGTTTTGACAGAACTAAAACAAAAAAGCTCTTCAACTATTGTTGGCGACATGCTATTACCATGCTTTAGCAATAACTTTAGGCCTAAGATATTGTGATGCTTTAGTTAGCCTATCATTAAAGTGCATTTAAACAATTATTTAAATCATATACATATGAACGCACTTAGGCTACTCAAATATTCTATATTTCAAAACGACGTATTTAAAGTCGTTATCGTAATAGACATGTATTCTCTAAAATAGCACAACGCACTCTTTATTATTTGCCATTTTAGTTCCATTTCAGTTGTGCAAACTGATGCTGTTGCATGTTTGATGGTAAAAGAATCACAAGGATGAATTGATGGAGGTTTCAATACGATAAATATTAGACAGTCTGTCTGGGAAACTTGATCCTAGTGTTTCCATAAAGAGGCGGCAGATGAATGGATGCTGCAGAAGAGCTCGTTTTAGTTTTATTTGACCTTGAAGAGCGTGAAACACCTGTGCTAGTTATGGCCGAAATTAAATGAAAAGGCCGATGGGAAGATGTTCAGCTTAATGCGTCTGCAAAAATGAATTTTTGTTTGCATGGTTTTGCTTTATATTTAAGCTTATTGGACGCGTATCTGAATAATTATTTAATAGCCTAATTTAAATCATTGCGTCTGATTTTTTTATTTATTTTTAGATTAAACCGTTTTAAATAGTACACAGACATATTTGTTTTGTTTCTCAAATATGTACTGAACATCCATCAAGCGTGCTACATAAATACAGAAATAAATGAGTATTGTTATATTTAGTCAACCGCTCTTTTGCATATGAATGTTACCTCTTACAATTCAGAGCTGTCGCATAGATCACCAGCTTTCTTTATTCTAGGCTAAATGGCGAACGCTGTGCCATTAGAAAGACATATCAATATTTCACCAGCTTTAATTATTGCCACCTATAGCTGCGGTAACAGGCGCTCTCTGCTGCTCTGTCTGTTTTAGGTAATAAATAAATTAACAATATAGGTAATTACTGTCATTAGGTGAACAGCTGCTGTTTGTATTTGATGCAACATTAATAGGATATGTTTTGTGTGATTTTATTGTACATCTTATATGTAACCTGAGTAACAGGCCTCTCAACAAATACTAAGAGCATCAGCAATCCATCTATTTATGAGGGGTTTTAGTATTTATCAATCAATAAGGTAAAGTCTAATTTGACATCTAAAAGGTATAGTGCATGAAGGCATGGAGTAATTTATAACGACGAGGAACACAGTTTCCCTTTGACTCAGCAAGAGTCAGAAACTTGGGATGATTAATGCATTACACAGTTACCCAAACCTTTAAGCGAAAGCTGTTTAATGTGCAAAACGCAATTTACTTTAAAACAGTCCTTCTTAAAATGTTTTAAATAATAATAAAATAAAACAAATAAATAGAAGTAACAAAAAAATGCATTCTTCATCTAACATAGGCTAATATCAACATTTCCCTGATTCTGAGAATCAGTGCAATGCATTGCTTTTTTTCTGGGCTTGGAAGGTCTGTCTTTAAAATATTTAAATGCATTTAAAAATATATATATACTGCTATTGCAAAAACTTTTTTTTACACTGTAAATATATGACAAAGACATCTTGTACCCTAAAAAAATACATTGTTAAAAGGCAACTAAGAAAATGTCTTTCTTGTGATAGAAGGAGGTCAACAGCTTATGTCAGACTCTTCATGACTTACCTCATCTCTCACTGGCTTTTCCCTCCTTATTCATACCACAGCAGCCCTGACGCCTTTCACTGTGGCTCGCCGTATTGGTCACCCGTACCAGAACCGCACACCACCTAAGAGAAAGAAGCCTCGTACGTCTTTCTCCCGAGTGCAGATCTGTGAGCTGGAGAAGCGCTTCCACAGACAAAAATACCTGGCCAGCGCTGAACGAGCAGCCTTGGCCAAAACTCTGAAGATGACAGACGCCCAAGTCAAAACCTGGTTTCAAAACCGCAGGACCAAGTGGAGGTGAGACAAAAGAAAAAGGAGATATATTTTAATATAAGATGTAGAAACGTTGAGGAAAATGGTGAAAAACTCAAGTGTGATGAGATATGAGGAACAAATGCACAAGACTAAATTTCTGATTTCGTATCCTTTTTTTCCTAAACGTTTGTCAGGTCAACACATACTGCAAAATAGGTGCCCTGATTGTTTTACTACTGTAACAGAAATGATGGGAATCATAGAAAGATTTGGGCATAAAATCACTAAACGACTAAAGACAAACTAAACTGTAGGCCTTTTGAACATGCATATATATATATATAGACTAACCACATTAGTGTCTGTAATGACCTAAAATCACTTTTCAAATTTGACCTACTAACGGCCGTAATACCTGTAAGAATTAATGGGAAAATAATGGTGTTGTCAAGAAGAAATATGAATTATTAATTAAGGCAAATACACTAACGACACGCCACACTTTGCAGAAGAGGAGGGGCTGCTTGAACATTACTCAAATGTAATGTTTAAATAAACTTGACATTTACCTTGAATAATCAATTGCATCTCCGGACAAATTTCACAGACTTAGATAAATTATATCCAAATCCGTATGTTAGACACAATTAGAAACAATTCACACAATTAGTGTTTTTCACCTTGTGTTTCAGTCTTTGCACTGGAAACCAAATTTCTGCAGTACACTCTTAAAATGAAAGATTCTTTATTGGCATTGACGGTTCAGTGAAGAACCTTGAACATCCATGGAATTTTTCAAATGCAGAAAAAGGTTCTTTTTTTTAAGAGTTCTTCAAAGTGGTTCTTTTAAGAACTGTTCACTGAAAGGTTCTTTAGGGAACCAAAAATGGTTCTTCACTGGAAAAACACCCCTTTGGAGTCTTTATTTTTAAGAGTGTAAATGTGCACACAAGCGAGTTTGTGGCAAATGTAAAACTTCAGCTCTTCTAATTTTCTCTATATCTTTTCCTTTCATCTCATGTCAGGCGGCAGACGGCAGAGGAGAGGGAGGCAGAGCGTCAGCAGGCCAACCGGCTGATGATTCAACTCCAGCACGACGCCTTTCAGAAGTCTTTGACTGATTCAGTTCCATCAGACCCACTCTGCATCCACAACTCATCACTGTTCGCCCTGCAGAACCTACAGCCTTGGGCGAGCGAGGAGAGCGGCAAGCTTGGGGGAGTGACTGCGCTCGTATGAGCACCAGAACTCGAGAAGCAAATGACATTCTCGTTCTTTTTGATGGACTGGGATGTTGGTTGACTTTATCTCCATCGTAAAAGACTATTTCATTCCACAAAAAAAGTGAGGAACTAATATTGGGCATCCAACAGTGAGCAAACCCATATACATAAAACGGTTCTGCGTCGTACGAGCCTCTGCAGAATAAACGAAGCCCGTTTTCGGTGGTGTGTCTGTGCGTACAGAGACTTTTATTCCCATCAGAGTCAGTTTCACTGACAAAGTGACTTGCAGAAGGGAACAGACCATCTCAGCTGACCCTTTTACAGATCCTCTGATCTTCTCCTCCATCCTTTCATTTACCCTTCTGCCCCCCTGTGTAATTTCTCCACCACTCAGAGCTGTAGAATACAGGATTAATGCAGAAGAGGGAAGTAACGATGAATTAATTATTTATAATGTGAGTTGCACGACCTAAAACGCCCCCAATCTGGCCATTTGTGAAAATAAAACGACACAACGATGCACAATAGAAACACTTTTCCATCATTGATCTAATTTCATCAATCTAATTCTTTATTTTATGAAACTACATCCAAATCTTTTGAGGAATCGCATGAGATGTCCAGAAGACGGGCGTAGGACGTTGTACGGGGTGGTTGCAATTTATTTTATCGGTTAGATTTATTCAGCAGTGGCTTCAAACGCCGCTCGGAAACTCTTCAGAATCATGCTTCGATGGTTGAATGTTGTGTGTCAGAGGAAAAGAACAATTTCAGATGAAACAAGGGTTTGTTAGATGATGTAGGTGTGCTGTTGCATCCCAAACTCTGTATTATACTTTGTATTTGATAAATATGTAAATAGCAAACAAAAAGTAATAAACATTCTGTTTTGGCATTAACACAAAAGGCGTGCTTTGCTTAATTTGTTATTCGCCTAATGTTTTTTTAGAAGAGGCATTTTCCAAATCCCCAAGCAGCACTTTTCTCTAGAGTAATGTGTTGCTTTCAGAGGTCCTACACAACTTGATCGACAAATAAACACTGAGTCCTGGTAGTTGCTTGCAGTCGATTATGCCTGCCACAGCAAAGAAGCACTTATGTCCTCAAGCAGATAAATGCGGGATCCTGTGGGACCATAAAAATGCCTTTATGCCCTCCGCAACCAACTCCCTCCTCCCAAAGTGCTGACTCTCAGGAACTGACCTGTTTTAAAGGCCTGGGTGGGGGGTAAATGGAGGGGTGTCCATTATAAAGTGATTTAACAGACTCCTTACATTATGATGCTGTCGAAGCCTCCGCAGGGTGAACCTGTGGAGTTCCGCCACAGCTCTTTGCGGACAGATGGTTAGGAGTGACCTGTGCCAGAGCCTCTTTGACTGGAGAGGGTGAGGTGATGTGTATGGTTGAGTTGGGGTCATCTGAGAAAGCCATCGGTAACATAGACTCAGGCTCAGGATAATTTACACAGGAAGTATTCTTGGCTCCTTTCCACATCTACAGCAATGACATCACTTGAGTTGCTCAACTACAAATTGCTTGGTAAAGCGAAAGAGTGGTGTTTTACTGCCCTCTGTTGACTATTACTTGCAAGTGGTCCTATGTCAGTCTTCTACAACCGCAAACTTTAACAACGAAAAATGCAATATATATGAAACATCTAAAAATATTTAACATATCCTCAACATTTAAGCACATTAAAATAATTCAACTTGATTATTGCCAACCATATAGCAAACCTGTGGCGTCAAAGAATAGACAATGCTGGTAAAATTTCTATTAAAGAAATCGTGACTACTTATATAACTTTGTAAATGTAAAGTATAATTTACTAGGTAAGCGAAAACCTTGAAATCAGTCTAAACGTTTCTGAAGACAAACGTTTCAAAGCAAAAGACAAGGCAATTACCAATTTTTCGCGCGAAAACAACATAAGCGACGCGGCGTTTTTCCCCCCAACTAAGGTAACTTCTGAGGTAACTTTACAATTTACAAATAGCAATGCAAACAAACCGAAAGTAAGATAATGTTCAAGAGAGTGTTAACCGTCAAGATAAAATACAACTTACCCTTATGAAAATCAACTATGGTTTCATTAAAGTAAAATTGTAACCATGTTTTTGGCGCATTGATTACCATTTGTATAGCCATAGTTTTACTAAAAATACCATGGTTATGGTTAGTGTAGCAAGACCATGCTAATTTGTGGTTACCATATGGTTTAACTGTAGTTAACTTTTTTGGTTTTATTTGTAAAACCATGGTTAATTTTCGTAAGGGTGTATTAATCATATATTAAGAGAGTCACCACAGCGAATAACGCAACACTAATATTTAATATGCCCCCTTATCCTTGATCTACCTTATTATTCTTTAAATTTACTTTTTTTTTCCCAGCGCAATGTTGGAAAACAGTTAAATGACCACGTTATGTGTCAGCTTTATTTTTCTGGAATCTAATTGTGTTTTCCTGGTCATTTTGATCATTACAAAATCCCAGTTGCATAAAACGCTTAGAGAGCTGGGTACTGATTACATGTAACCTAGATTCAGATTCCAAAAATTATGTATTTGTAATCAGATTACATTACATTTTAAAATACTTGTAATCAGGCTACAGTTACTTTTTTATGGATTACATGATTACATATTTACACAATAGCAACAAATTATTCCTATATATTTTTTAATCTTTTGTCCTTTCTAAAATAGCCTACTGCTTATATATACATATTCAGAAAGTCTTACATTTTGTTCACATTGACATTGATTTTTATTTGAATGATCACTTCTGTTGTTTAACCATGTATTTCTATGCATTTTGAAGGCTTTTGTCTTTCAAACACATTAAAATGCAAACATTCACAAATTCACACAAACGTTTGTCATCTGATCATCTTTCACCTAATACATTTACTAGAAGCTCTCCAGAGATTTTAAAATAAATATTTTAATAATTAAGAATCACATTTGCATGTTCTTCAGTTATTTGTCTCTGGTTATGACATGCAGGTAAAAAAAATATAAAAATGTTTAGTACGTTTTTATTTCAATAAAATGATTTTAATTTACCTTTTTATGATTTGATTATTAGGTTTTCATTAAATTCAAACCCTCTGAAGCTCCTTCACAAACACTAGTTTGAGAAAACATGAAGTAATATAAAGTTTAATGCACTTCATGTTGCTTATAGTGACAAATGTAATACATTTTCTTACTCTTTGTATTTTTATGTCAATATGGTATAAGATTATTCTATTTAAATCAATGTGATAAATGAGTTAGGTCACAAGTAATCTGATTACATTACATAAAATGTATAACAATGGATTACACTTTGTAAGTAATCTACCCAGCTCTGATAGTTAGTCAACTTATTTTTTCTTTAAATAATTTTCTGTTGGTTACAAAAAAAAAAGTGTATTTACCTGGAAAAATAATACTCATTACCCTTGCTAAATGCTAGGTGTTCAAACTAGATAAGACTATCTTAAAGACAGATGTCAGTCAAGCATAGAACAAATCTTGGGGAAACCCAGCAAACCGGTCCTGTCTACTCCAAGATTAATTTAATGAGCCACAGATGAGTTTACACTTGTGAAATATAAACTTTATTTGCATTCAAACAGATTCAAGGAAGTCAAAAAAAGTGAACCACATATGATCTGCAGTCCAGAGATTAAGAATTCTGAGACTTAGCTGCACAGACTGTGACATTAACTACAGTATACATTGTTGACATTTGGATTTCTTACAGTTGATTAAATCAACCCCAAACATACGGTACATCCCACCTTCTAGCAGGTTACAAGATATCACCAATTACAAAAATAGCATGAACTGATGAAACACTAAAATTTATGACTGAAACCATTCTGAAAACCATCAATCATGCATTGCAATACAGGTCAAGCTGTTCAAGATTTCCGTAAATCGACTTCTCAGGCACATCTCTAATCAGAATACTATACACACATTTCCATGTCATTTGGAAAGAAACCATGGACGGGTAGTCAACAAATCTCCATACAAATTAAGAGGGTTGAAATCTTCTGTTTAGAGTCTCGTTTGAGCAACAAGGCTGCCAAATTAAGGCCATACTCCCTGCACATGACAACACCACAGGAGTGAAGAGAGGCCAGATTGCAAAGGATGAAAAAGGTCATGTTCTGAGTAAAGTCTTTTCAGGGAATGGCACGGATTTGACATAAAAACTGAGGAGTACGGGGGACGAACATAAAATTGAAGGTAACAAAAGTAAAATCATGGTCAAAAAAAAAAAAAAGGGAAGGGGGGTGCCTAATAATTTAAGCAAAATAAAAGGTGTTGTAGTTCTTCTATTTGACACTCTGTCTCCACTTCCACAGCTCATCAATTATCTTGAGGGGGAAAACAAAACAAAACAGAAGAACAGTTTATAATTAATTACAATATTACAATTAAGTCAAGCATACAATGACTTGAAAACACCTCTTTAGTTGATAACATGGTTTTACTAACATTAATTTTAAACATTTGGAGGCCAAAACAAAAACCCATGTCCTAATATCATAATGAATACCATTAAACTTTAATTATTATTCTTTTTTAGACAAGTGAAGTGTTAATTTCATAAATATCTGAAAACTACTGTATGCCAAATCTGAAGTCACATGGTTTGATAAACATAAAAAAAAAGACATTATTTGTCACAATATCAAAAACAACATAACACAAGAGCAAAGCACATACCTTTGCGTCGGTGACTCTGAAGCAGTTCTTCACAAAGTTCTCAAACTTCTGCTGTACTTTGGGCAATGATACACCCTGCAAAAAACAAACAAACAAAACTTATGAGTACTTTTTCTAGTATTTTTTTTTTTCCTTTAAACTTTTTTTCCATTGTATCCCATCAAAGCATAGAAAAACAATGATTTCTTACTATTGTGTCATTGCCTTAATATGTGGAGAAGGGTGCCAAGGAAAACATACCTTTTCTACACTCGCCATCATCTTGGTTTTGATATCTGGGATGGTTAAAACCTGTGGCGTTTTGGGTGACTGTGTTTTCTTGTCATCCTTTTTGCTCTTTTCAGGAGTCTTGTTTTGTTGTTTAGCAGGCGTATTTGGCTTGGGCCCTTTTCCGTTCTGTGCAGGAGTCTGCGGTTTGGATGGTGTCTTCTTTGCCTAACAGAACAATTGGGAAAATAAGCATTTCTGATGCTTTTGAAATATTCTACAAGATTTAGGGCCTGAATAACTCATTTCACCTTTACAGGAGACTCCTCTTCACTTTCCTCCTCCTCCTCTTCATCATCATCGTCGTCTTCATCGTCATCCTCATCATCCCTGGAAGGTAAAGTGAAAATATTATTTCTAGTGCCGTCAATTTAAAAAAAAAAAAAAAAAAAAAAAAATTAACATTTTTAAATATATTTTTATATTGCAATAATTTCACATTCAATCTTCAAATTAACAGCACTTATTTCATTTACTTAGGAATACTATTTCTAAAACACTAAATACATTTGACTTTTCATGGATGGCCAAGACAACACTTACTCATCTTCATCGTCGTCATCATCATCCTCCTCCTCATCCATCTTCATTTTTTTCTATGAGAGAAAGTTGGTTAGAAAATGAGCCACAAAATTTCACACACATACACAATTAAGGTCCCTTGAGTCCCTTGTTTGTCCTGAACAGTTAAACTGCCCACTTATTCTTCAGAAAAATCCTTCAGGTCCCACAAATTCTTTGGTTTTTCAGCATTTTTGTGTATTTGAACCCTTTCCAACAACGACTGCATGATTCTGAGATCCGTCTTTTCACACTGAGGACAACTGAGGGACTCGCATGCAACTATTACAGAAGGTTCAAATGCATTGAGAGCCGCGGAGTGAAAACCTTTTTATTTTGAAGATCAAGGTAAATTTATCTTTTTTTAAGTATCTTCTGTACCTTCTGAAGGTCAGGACTAAATGAAAAAAATATGATATTTAGGCAAAATAAGAAACATGTACACATTTTCATTCTGTTCAAAAGTTTCCACCCCTGGCTTTAATGCATCGTTTTTCCTTCTGGAGCATCAGTGAGTGTTTGAACCTTATGTAATAGTTGCATATGAGTCCCTCAGTTGTCTTCAGTGTGACAAGATGGATCTCAAAATCATACAGTCATTGTTGGAAACGGTTCGAATACACACAAATGCTGAAGAACCAAAGAATTTGTGGGACCTGAAGGATTTTTCTGAAGAACAGAAAAATCTTATAAAAAGAACATCTTTTATATGAAATATCTTATTCAGGTCAGTATTAAATAAAATTATGTATGATCCCTCTTATTTTGGTAAAATAATTACCATTTTGTGGATTCTGCAAGGTGTATGTAATATTTTGACCTCAACTGTATATACATATCAGTGAAAGGACCCTAACTCATTTCATAACTTACTGAAGGCTTCTGAGACAACGGCGCTGGCCTTTTCTTAGCTGCTGTCAATGTCTCCTCTTCTTCTTCCTCCTCCTCCTCTTCTTCATCAAAGGACTGGTCTCCTCCCATGACTGAAAGAAAAGTTCCAATGAGAAACTTGTTTTTCATACGTTTATCTGAGACAATCCCAAATAATCAAACACCTCTTCAAGTATTATACTTACTGACGAGATGCTGTCCACTAATGTGAACTGGACCGGAACCAGAACGTAGACGGAACACGACAGGTGGAGTGATCTCAAAACCACCCAAACACACCTGCGATACAAACACATCTTTAGTTAAAATCAGCAAGAGCAATTCAGAGATCAACTCAAGTTTACCCAAAAGATGTGTGAAACGTGATGGACATTCTACTTACACTGGGGAGAGTGGACGGCTTGAGTGTGGCCAGAATTGCCTTGACCTTCTCACCCTCTGAATCTTGCCCTTCGATCTCCACAACATTCAGTTCGTCTTTTGTTGAGGGGTCAACGCAGGCCTGCCACAATTAACAAATAAACAAATGCTTTATATATGAAATTTAAATTTTAATAAAACTTGGAGGACCATTTAAAACAGCGGTTCTCAATTCCAATTCCTCGCGCCCCACCGCTCTGCATATTTTGTGTGTTTCACGTATCGCTTCAGACGTTTGTTCTATTCCAACGTTACTGCCCTTCGAAGTGGACATCACAGGATATTCCGCCATTATTCATTAGTTCGAAGTGAGTGTATATGTTCCATTTGAAGGTCATTAAAGCATTCGAGACGTAAATTTAAAATGTATTTATTTACAGATGCATTTATGTCACACTTCTCTAGTAAGTTTCATCTGTGTGTGAAGGCGCTACATGCGGTGGCGTAGCGCAAATATGTGAATGAATGTTTCGAAGTATAGTAAACAGATTTCCCCCGCTCAGGGAGTAGGGAGCAATGAACACTTCTAACGAGCTGGTTATTTGAATCAGGTGTGTTAACTAAGAGAGACATGTAAAAATATGCAGAGCGGTGGGGCGCAAGGACTGGAATTGAGAACCGCTGATTTAAAACAAGGCCACATACCATTCTGACTGATAACTGATGATCAAAATCATCATCCTCTGGATTAAATTTGACCTCCTTGCCTGCCTTGAGCTCACAACCTGTAAAAACAAGCAAAAAGTTTATTTTAAAAATATAAGAAAAGAGCTTTTCTGTAATAGTAAGTGTAAACACAGTACGAGTCAAAAGTTTTTGAACAGTACGATTTTATGTTTTTTCAAAGTTCAGCAAAAACAGTAATATTTTGAAACATTTTTACTATTTATAATAACTGTTTTCTGTTTGAATATATTTTAAAATGTAATTTATTCCTTTGATTTCAAAGCTGAATTTTTAGCACTATTACTCCAGTTACATCCTTCACAAATCATTTTAATATTCCCGATTTGCTGCTCAAAAAACATTTATTATTATTATTATGTTGAAAACAGCCAAGCAGAATTTTTCAGGTTTCTTTGATGAATAGAAAGCTCAGAAGAACAGCATTTATCTGTAATAGAAATCTTTTTTTAACATATAAATGTCTTTATCATCACTTTCGATCGATTTAAAGCAGCCTTTCTAAATTAGTTCATTTCTATAATTATAATTAATAATAATGTAAACTGGTATTTTCGAGTAATGCAATCACCAAACCAATGAAGTGATTCATTTACTTTGGCACGTGGTACCTTTTACTATCTTGGTTTAATAAATGAGTCAGACAGTGAACCGCTTGGTTTAATTCAATTTGTGAAGGAAACATTCTGCACGTTTTTTGAACCGTTTCACTGAAATAATCTGGCTTCAAAAAGCGGTTCTCTCATGTTCATTTCGCGGTATAGCACGTTGCGTCGTTTTTTTTTAAGAATATTATATTTAAAACGGCTTGCAGTCATGGTTTCGTTTTGAAGTAAGGAACTACACGTGGCAAGGTTTGTGAGATCCTCATTCATGTTGAAATTAATTTACAGCACAAGACCAGACAATGCAGCTATTTTTGTTCACCAGATTTGCGTTTTCACTAGTAGATCATGTAGAACAGTTTCAAACACCGTTAGCATTGATATAATACAAACATGTTTATTAGAAAAACGAAACTAAGAAAAAAAAACAGTACTTAATGAAAATTCAAATGACTTATCACATATAACGAACATTACAATGTTAAGTTACAGGCTAGCAAGCGAATTCAAACACTTAATGCGTTGTCTCATTTAACACGTGTAGCACAGTGACGCCATTTTGGAGCGCCAGAGCTAAGTGCACGTGTTTAGAGAGCGCGTGCGGGGAGTCACGAACTCTGGGGGTTTCGTTTCTTTTCTGTAATACACTCGATTTAGAAGTTTATTTTGAATTTAACTAACTTATAAAAGCTAGAATAAACAAATACTTGCCTGGTTAGTTGCTAACAAACGTTACCACTATGTGAACAATATAGTGCTAACCGTTTAGCTAGTGCGAATGAAAGCATGCTCTACACGTGCTGTAGTTTAATGTCACTCCACACCAAACAATTTAATAGCGATATAACGCATTTATACTAGTTCACACATCAACATGTGCTTTTAAGCCGTTTGAGTCTGTTGATATAACTTGGGTTAGCCGGCAGGCTACCACGCTACCGTTACTCCATACTCAGTTTGCGTAACTTACTAGCTCTTATTGCCACGTTTACGTACTATACGTATGATCTAATTGATTATGACAAGAGCAGATCAAGATAAGTATTTAACGCATTACATACCGTACAGGAAGGTTTGGGGTCCCATTTGTTCAAGATCCATCGCTGCAGGCTATACGAGTGTCTGTACGTAGACTGAACTGTGCAGTGCGTTCGAGTGCAGGATGGACACACTAACCCACATTGAGAATATCACGCCCATTACTGGGACGGTCCGCAAGTCCAGCCAATGAATTGGCTGCATAGACAGAGCATCACGGAGTTTGGGGCTGGATTGATATGTACTGTTACGAGCATGACATTTATCTGGCTAAGCAAGTCTTGGAAAGATTTACGTTAAACATTACAGTCGTGAATTGTGTGCATTTGATAAATACAGTGTAAAAAAAACATTTTTCGAAGTAAAACAAAAAGACAGTTTTATGAGTAGCCTACGTTTTACAAGAAAATTAGAAAACTATTTAAGTCTTTTTCCAAAATTTACTTGCTGTTTTTTGTAAGTTCTGAAATTAGTTGTACAATTTCTGAGTGAAAATCATTGTAAATTGATTAGCCAGTATTTTCAGTTTAAATAAATAAATAATGAGACGATTTATGTTGCTTTACTTACTATACGTTATTATATACCAGGGCTACCCACTTTTGAGTTCAGCTTGGAGTGAGAATTCCCAGAGCAGTCCCTGTAGGGGGCTCCGGGGGCATGCTCCCCCGCAAGAAAGTTTAGTACATTTTACAGTTAAATTCATCTATTTGGTGCGCTTTGAGAGTTCACAATTAAGAGCTCCAATACAGTTTCAGTGTGCAAACTAAACAAAGAAAAAAGCTAGTGAATTGACTTGGTCTTGAGGTTTAAAGGGGACTCAATCCTCTTTTTAGTTGTGAAATGGTGTCTCAGTCTAAATTACTCTCACACTGGTATATTTAGAAACCAAACAAATTAGAATATAATGATGATGATAATTTTATATTATTATTCTTACAACAGGAGAATGGAAAACAATTCTGTAAAATAAATGAAAATGAGTATTTCACAGGTATGTTTTTTTTTTTTTTTTTTTTTTACCTTATTCTACAGTAGGGAAATTACAATACTTTTGTTGTAATTCCTACATTTTTGCCATAGCTGCCATTTTAATCATGATACAAACAATTTTTTTTTTGGTAATTTACAAAAAAAAAAAAAAAATTACCAGCCATAAATATTTTTTCTTGGTCATGAAACTGTTTTTGCAGTTGCTGCTACTACAACAACTAAACATTTTTTAATAATAAAAAATAAATAAATTGAAAATTAGAACTAAACACTGCAATTTAATCATGATACAAAGACATGTAGCATGAGCAGTTTTTATTTAAATTTGTTTTTAACATTTAAACATTTGAAACAAAAACAGAATGGTCGCCTGACTTCAGCATTGTGAAATTATAATTTTTTTTTATATGTATAAAAAAAGTCATACTGTGTTTTGATCATAAAATGATGTAAAATAACTGTTGCAGTGCTGCAAAACTATTAACTTTTTTACCACAACATGAATAGCAATGTACAGTGAAAGAATTGCAAGATTTAGTGATTATTCTTTTATAAATAATTGCAACCGCATTTAAAAAAAAAAAAATTAACATGAAAATTCAAATATTTTTCTGTTAATCTGTTAAATCTGCTGTTCTGAGAAATTATATTTTTTTTCTCCCATTCGATAATGAATCATTCATTCATCCATTTATCACTCCCGAAACTTTGCTTCTTGTACAGGGTATATGGCCGTTAGCAGGACGAAAAACAAAACTTTTATTCAAATTCTGAACGGATTATATGTAGCCTAGGAGTACGCAAAAGCCCTTCCTTGATAATCACTAAAACATGTAACTTCAGTTAATCGCAAAAGTCCATTTATAATCAATTAACCGCTTATTTACAGTGACAGGACTGGCAAGTGTACAGGGAAAAAATCTGGCGTTTAGAGCTGAGTGAATTCACAATGCAATGGCCAATCACAAGTGTTCAAGATCAACAGATATGTCTGTGATTGGCTACATTGCTCAGCGCTACGAAAACACGTGGCAATTTTCAGAGCACAAACACATATGCCCTGGAGCCTATACCAAATCTGTTTAGCCAATATCTTATTATTACAGTTTTAACTGAGGGTGCTTTTGACTGCGTGAGAAAATGGATGTGTGGCGTAAGAGCGTGTGAAGAGTGTCAACTGAGTGAGAGTTGGCAGCCATGTTATATACTAGTAAATTGGGTTATTCTGTGCTGTTTGTGACCATTTTGTCTCCATTTCGTAAGAAATAAAAGTAATCTGAAACATTTTACTGAAGTATTTACATAAATGATTAACAGTAAGCATGTAATGAATGTGAGATGCCGTAATCAAAAATAATAATAGTAATACACAAAGTGATACCATTCAAACTCTACCTGCACCTACGGAAAAAAATATAATAACCAAACAATAGCCCAAAATCTTCAGAGTATAGACAGTGCAATAAGAAAACACAGCGGAATGTTATTCCATAAATGTTTTTAATCAGTTTTGACTGAGATTTGAATTGCACAGCATATTTCTGATACTTCATTTTCACAGTTTGTATTTGCCTCATTGGACATTTCTTCAGGTGGCACCATACTTGCAAATATATACATAGCTTATATGTCTTACGACTGACCCTGACCCATAAATAATAATTGTTTTCTTTATTTAATGTGATTTATCTAGATTTTTCTCTTATACAGTTGAAGTCAAAAGTTTGCATACACCTTGCAGAATCTGCAAAATGTAAATTACTTTACCAAAATAAGAGGGATCATACAAAATGCATGTTTTTTGTTTATTTAGTACTGACCTAAATAAGGTATTTCACATAAAATACGTTTACATGTAGTCCACAAGAGAAAATAATACTTAAATTTATAAAAATGACCTTGTTCGAGAAATTTCCATGAATAATTTTGTTAACCCGAATGATCTACAGATGTGTTTTTTTTTTTGTTTAGTGATAGTTGTTCATGAGTCCCTTGTTTGTCCTGAACGCTGTTCTTAAGCAAAACCTTCAGGTCCCACAAATCTTTGGGTTTATCAGTATTTGTGTATTTGAACCCTTTCCCACAATGACTGTATGATTTTGAGATTCATCTTTTCACACTGAGGACAACTGAGGGACTCATATGCAACTATTACAGAAGGTTCAAGCGCTCACTGATGGTTCAGAAGGAAACATGATGCATTAAGATCGGGGGTGAAAACTTTGATCATGATGAATTATTTATTACTCCATTCTGTTCAAAAGTTTACACCCCTGGCTCTTAATGCATTGTGTTTCCTTCTGAAGCATCAGTGAGTGTTTGAACATTCTATAATAGTTGCATATGAGTCACTCAGTTGTCCTCATATGAAAAGATGAACCTCAAAATCATACAATCATTGCTGAAAAAGGTTCAAATACACATAAATGCTGAAAAAACAAAGAATTTGAGGGACCTGATAGTTTTTTCCAAAGAACAGCAGGCAGTTTAACTTTTCAGGACAAACAAGGGACTCACGAACAACTATCACTCAAAAAAACAAAAAAACAAACAAAAACAAAACACAGCTGTGGATCATTCAACACTATTTTCTCTTGTGGACTATATGTAAATGTATTTTATGTGAAATATCTTATTCAGGTCAGTACTAAATAAAAAATAACATGACTTTTGTATCACCCCTATTGTTTTGGTAAAAATAATTATCAATTTGCACATTCTGCAAGGTGTATGTAAACTTTTGACTTCAACTGTAAATACTGCCTTGTCCTTCTTGAAAGTATGCAGAGGTATCTGGGGACAGAAGGGTATCCAGGGACTAGATTGTCATTTGTTGGGTTTGAATACAGTCGTGATTTTGTAGTTTCCTAAATACTCCTCACTTACTTCCGTACTTAGATCCACACACTCTTCTAACTTCTGTCCCACCTTATTCACTATGAGCTGGTGGGTAAAAATGGCTTGGCAAGTACTGAGACACTTAGACACACATTAAGCGGGCAGACTGGAAACAACAATTACTAACGCTGACAACACAAGACAAAATTAACATCCAAGTAAGTATCCTTTAAACCCCATGTCATAGATGAAAAAATCATAAAATTAGACAAGGCCAGCATTATTTTCAAGCAACTCATAGGGAACATATCTGCTGTTTTATTTCTCATGCAAGCTCTTTTGGCAAAGAAAGCAAGCAAAGGAGGCTGTATTTCCTCCTGGATGCAGTTCCATTACACCATTAGTAGAGTCCTGAGCTCTAGGGTCAAGCAAATGAAAAACATTTGAAAGTGGCGTTCTTTTTCGTAGATGTTGATCATCACCACCCACTAGTCAGGAAACGCACAATGCCTTTCAAACATATGCAGTCTTCCGTGGCTGGATCAAAGTGGATTCTGGGCCGGTGATTTCCCAAAATACCAGCAAAACACTGAATATGTTACATGGTTTGAATAGAGAGAGGAAAAACAAAGCCCACAGACTCTCATCCCTCTCAGGCCATCACATTCCCCCCAGAACTCAGTTCAGTGAAGTATAGCGAATATAAATTTAAACGTAAAATCCCTCTTGCTTTCTTTCTTGTTCTTTTCTTCTTCTGGTGGAGCTTTTCTACATCACATTTTCAAAGAGCTGCATGGATCTCATCATGTTTTCATCCTGGTGAAAAAAAAGAGAGAAACGTTTACATGTAATTCATCAGTTTGACCACACTGAGGCAGTGTAATCTTTTCAGTGAAACTTGATCACATTATATAAACATATATTTCAGCTTTTTTCATACTGTATGAGGCTTTTTCACATTAAAAATAGTAATAAAATATTCAAGTTTTTTTAATACAACATGTAAAATTACAGAGAGATGGGTAAATACATTTTTACAATTAGTATAGAACTACAGTAAGCATCATGTTTACACTCCATACACAATGCCTTAAAGGAGTAGTTCACTTTCAGAACAAGAATTTACAGATAATGTACTCACCCCATCCAAGATGTTCATGTCTTTCTTTCTTCAGTTGTAAAGAAATTGTGTTTTTTGAGGAAAACATTTCAGGATTTCTCTCCATATAATGGACTTTTATGGTGCCCCGAGTTTGAACTTCCAAAATGCAGTTTAAATGCAGCTTCAAATGGCTCTAAACGATCCCAACCGAGGAAGAAGGGTCTTATCTAGTGAAATGATCGGTTATTTTTTTAAAAAACATTTACAATTTACATACTTTTTAATCTCAAACGCTCGTCTTGCCAGGCTAGACAAGACGAGCATTTGAGGTTAAAAAGTATGTAAATTGTAATTTTTTTTAAAAGAAAATAACTCATTTTGCCATTTTCCTTGGCTGTGATCGTTTAGAGCCCTTTGAAGCTGCATTTTGGAAGTTCAAACTCGGGGGCACCATAGAAGTCCATTATATGGAAAGAAATCCTGAAATGTTTTACTCAAAAAAAAAAAAAATAAAAAATAATAATAATAATAATTTCCTAACGACTGAAGAAAGAAAGACATGAACATCTTGGATGACAGGGGGGTGAGTACATTATCTGTAAATTTTTGTTCTGAAAGTGAACTACTCTTTTAAGGCCCGTTCACACCAAGAACAATAACTATAGTGTAGTGAAGATTAACTGTCTGTTTTTTGTTGCGTTTAGACGACTTCAACCAGTAGATGTCCTCAGCACGCACTTTTCGAGCGCATCTAAACGAGGAGCGTCTCGCTGCAGCCTGCGGTGGACATCCAACCCCGCCCACATCCAAGTGTGACGCCAAACGCCACGCCCACGTTCAAACACGTCACACATCCAACATATTAAAAAGTATTAACACATATTAAAATAGTGATAATATGATTAGCAATGTTCACATTTGTGGACATATCTTTAGAGAATTAGATGAAAATGAAAATATGCTAAGTGTTACTTTTACAATAACAAAACTTAATTGTCCGTCTAAATCTGATCTTGTCTAAGCTATGTCAAAATCGATTATAATAAACGTGAATTTATGTCATTACACAAACAAATAGGGTAAGGTTTAAATGTTTTATTACCAATTACCATTTTCTTAACTTTAATCAACCAAAGCAAGTGTTCTACTGGCTGTTCGAATGTAATTAGTTCCATATGAAAGATGACCTAGGTTTAATTTGAATTATTTAATACAAACTGTTTTGTTTACATCCCCGATACAACATACTTCTGCCATTCTTGCACATGCGTACAACATCGGGATTCTTTTTTTATTATTATTATTTTATAAAAGAATAATTGGACATTACAAAAAATATTGAAATAGAAATCCAGATACACAAAATACAAGCTTAATCTGTATACAGTAATATAATATGTAATAAGAGGGGGACAAATAATAAAAAAAAAAATAAAAATAAACTAATACCATACAGAGAAAAAATAAATAAATAAACGTATAAATAAAAAGTAAATAAATAAACAAAAACTAAATTAAAACCTAGAAACAACTAAACAATAGTTCAAATTTTCTTCCTTTTCCCTTACATATACAAAAATTATATTGTGGGAGCATAACCAGAAAAAAAGTTCTCCGTGAAATGAATACATTTGTAACAACAAATGTATTCATTTGTTTTAAAGACTTTTTAAAAACTACTATTTCTGATAAAAAAAAAAATTACATTTTGGTATGCATTTAGCAAATTTCTGTTTATGAATATAATATTTGCCTTGCAAAATGTAAAAGTTAACAACGTACTCAGTCATTTTACTTTTATGAGAATAAGTACAGATAACATCTTTTAAAGAAAGCATATAATTAACATTTCTTTGCAGAAATAGAAAGGTGCTAACATCAGACCAAAAAGTAAGAGACAATTCACAATTATAAAACAAATGACACAAGTCTTCCTCATCTGTGTTACAGAAACTGCAGGTATTATCAATGTCCATGAATTTAGAAAGAGCTACTTTACATGGATAAATTTCGTGAAGTATTTTGAAATGCACCGCTTTAAGGCTACCGATGGGGAGTCACACGATGACGCATTGATGTGGGCGTGGTGTCTGACGTCACACATGGATGTGGGCGGGGTTGGATGTCCACCGCAGGCTGCAGCGAGCCCTACTTGATCTAAACAGTGAATCTAGCATAAACTATCTGATCAACTACGTAGTCAATAAAATGGGAAAAATACAATACGTACTATTTTCTACTGCAACTTTAAAGGAGGCAAGACAATGTTGTCCAAACTAGCGCTGAATTCCTGAGGTAATTTTATGTTTTATGTCTGTTTGCTGTGCATTGTCTGCTTGGTTCTCTACAATGTTGCCTGCTATTTTAAATGCGCAATCACTTTAAATTTGAATTAAGTCTGATTAGCTGCCAGTGTTTTATCGTTCATCAGCTGTAAAAAAAATCGTTCTGAAAGTGATTCCAATGATATCGTTCCCAACGGTATCGTTTCCCTGTATTGTTTTTGTTATAGAGCTTGGCCAACTACGTCACTGCGCGTAGAATTATGGGTAGTTGCCGCCATGTTTTATGTAACGTCGTCAGCCGTCAGTATTACAAGATAGTGGGCTACTATTAAAAAGAAAAAAAAAAAACAATGCACAGATCCGAGGAAAAGCTAAATCTTCCATACCGAGAAAAGCTTAATGAAGTGTCAAAGCTGAGGTATTTAGAAAAACTAAAAATAATCAACGGCTCCATCTTTACGAGCATAAAGAGTGGTGGACGATCTAAATGAGTTACCGCCTTACCGCACGTAACATTCCCAGATGGTGTTTTCCTACTTTGTTTGTAGTCTTATTTGCCGTTTTACCTACTGCATTGTTACCTGTGTTCTTGAGACTTAAAGTTTACAGCACTGTTACATCTTACACCTGTTGTGTTTGCACTATAGTAGTAGTGGAACTGAACTTTTCAATTTAGTTGATTCTTATGTTACTGTGAACTGTGCACATTTACATCAGTGTGTTATCCACAAATAAAGGGATATAGAAATGTTCGTGTTTTTTTCAATTTATTTTTGCAACGTGGTATGCAATATGCAAAACAGATAATGCATGTTTAATGCTGCGTTCCAGGCAGATTTTAAAGCCCGTAAATCACGACTTCAAACCACCAGTCACGCGTTCCAGGCAAGTCGTGCCAAACTGTCTGAGCGCATTTATTATTATTAATTTGAATGCAACGTTATATTGTCCTAAAGACAATTTTTCCACCATGTACCACTTGCATAAACAACGCACCGTATATCAGAGCTCGGAACTGGGAGTACGTTGATCTAACGTTAGTACGAGTTCACAGATGGAAAATCACAGGTTTGACTGCCGCTCCAGTGCACTTTCACCGGTAGAAGGCTGGAAAAACACGGGTAACGGGTTGCCTGGAACGCGGCATAACTGAAGGCTGTAAAACATTGTGTATGTGTAAGTACACATACATGTGTATATTTTATACGTGTTATATCTACAGTGTAAATTATATATATATTAGTAGTCAACATTCGAAGTGGATCAAAAAAGTTAAAGTCCTAAGACATGATTTTATTATGACAACTTTGATGAAAGCTTTCGATCCACTTCAAATGTTAACTAGTGTATATATAAATTATTTAAATTTTATATATGTACATGTGTATATACATATAAATACACGCAATACATGAACATATTTACACAGAAAAGTTTATGTTGGATGACATTCCTTGAGAGCAACTGATTTGACAGCATTAATTTCTTAATTTATGGTTTCATAACAACGCTGGGGCACATATTAGTCAACTAATGCTTTTCCGTCTAACTGCTTGTACCCACGCCATGCAACGCCGTTTTGTTAACTCGGACACTTGGGATTCAAGGTGATTGTCCAAGCTGGAAAGCTGAAAAATCAAACATTTGACAGTCGGCGTACATGCTGGTAATCGGTGAGACTGTGGCAATTAACAACACAACAATAGTTCACCAAAAATGATTATTTATGCAGAATAAAGTAGACTAAAACTTCACGATCACAATCAAACACAGTGTTCACCGCAGCTCCGTTACCTAAATTCCCAACATGCATTGCGTTGCTGACGTCACGTTCCCGGACTCTATAGTCCTGGTTTGAACTGCTATTCTCTTACATTTGAAACGAATTTTAGAATGGTATCTTTATAGTTATCATTATCGTTCTTGGTGTGAACGGGCCTTTGTTCCTGATTTCTCTCAATATTGGGACAGGCGAGCTGTCTTATTTTGGCGTTACTTATTTGAAAAAGTAACTCAGATATGTATTTGTGAATTAAAAAGTAATGCTTTACTTTACTACTGATTACGCAACTCGTTACATGTAATGCACATCGAACACAAAGGGAATTCATCACATTATCATTCTAGATTACTCGCGGGATGTTTTCTGTCACTTGTGCAAATAAAATCATCATACAATGCTTTCCTCCATTTTCTGATACAACCGGATGTGTCAATAAGTTCTTCTCTGACTGGTTTGCACGACAACGCGTCGCCCAATTTGCCTTATTTCTCGTCGCCCGGTGTGAATTCATGTAAGCTTTGTATGTAAGCTGCTTGTTTAAATAATTAAATTCGCTTTTGCTTGGCACACACCTTAAGGCAGACGTAAATAAATTACAGCATGTAATATGAACATACCTCCTGACAGGCAAGCACAAACTCTTCCAATGTTACAACTCCATCTTTGTTTTTGTCCATTTTCTGTAAGAGAGAGTAAATTGATTTGGGTTGCTCTGCCATTTTTTTTCTGCTCTTTTGTTGGTTTTAGTAGCTTCTTTTGTCAAAAGAAATGTAGCCTATAAATCAACAAGACACTGCTTTGAATGACATAATTTAAAGGATTAGTTCATTTCCAGAATAAACATTTCCTGATAATTTACTAAGCCCAGTGTTATCCAAGATGTTCATGTCTTTCTTTCTTCAGTCACAAAGAAATTAAGTTTTTTGAGGAAACAATTCTGGGATTTTCCTCCATGTACTGGACTTCAATGGTGGCCAATGGATTGAAGGTCCAAATTGCAGTTTTAATGCAGCTTCAAAGGGCTATACAATCCCAGCCAAGGAGTAAGGTTCTTATCTAGCAAAATGAATATGCATTATGTAATCATGTTGGAAAAGTCATGCATGGTTAGTTCTTCGTCTGTGTACTGCAGTTCAGAAAGGTTCACAAAATGACAGATTGTTTTGTTAGGTAAAACCCTTATTCCTCGACTGGGGTCATGTAGAGCCTTTAAAAGCTCAATGAAACTGCAATTTGGAAGTTCAAACTGTTGGGAACCATAGAAGAAAAATCTTGGAATGTTTTCCAAAAATAAAAAAAAATTCCAAAAATGTATTTCTTTGCCAATGAAGAACGAAAAAACATGAACATCTTGGATGACATGGGTGTGAGTAAATTATCAGGACATTTTTATTCTGGAAGTGAACTAATTTTTTTAATGAAAATCACCATTGAATATATTGGGAAATAAAAAAGAGCCAAAAATATTAATTTTGTTGCAAAATGTGACCTATTTTTTTTTTTTCAAAGAATCCACTGAATATTTTTTTTAATACTGACCTCAAAGAAGATATCCACATGCTGCTTTGGTACATCCCCTTTTAAAGCCGGATATGTGTACTTCCCCATCATGTCATAGATGGCCCTCACTATCTCTGTCATTTCCTGTAAGGTACATGAAGATTGAGTGAGGCATTGACTTAAGTTATGTTAATTATGGCTGCCTTTGTAAATATGATATACCTCCTTATTGATAAATCCATCTTTGTTAATGTCATAGAGATGAAATGTCCATTCTAGTTTGTCTCTGACTGTCCCCCGTAGTAGAGTAGAAAGTCCCATCACAAAGTCCTAAAAGAGAGCCATATAATAAATCCCGTGTGTAACATCACTAAAATATATATTTTCATGCTGTGCCACACTCTACATTGTTCATACCTCAAACTTTATAGATCCATTATTCCTGGTGTCAAACGCATGGAAGAGATAATGTGCATATGTGCTGGCATCTGGTATAGGAGTGACAACAGATGAAAACATTAAGCACTTAGATTCTCTAAAACATAACCATTGTAAGAAGCAGATAGTATTTACGAATTTAAGAAGTTAAGTACCTCCATGTGGAAAAAACTGTGCATAAATGTGCTTGAATGTCTCCTCATTCACCACACCACTTGGACACTCCTGAGAGGGGAAAATCATATTATTAACATATTATAAACATATTATTGGCTTGAGACTGACTCTTGGATATGCAAATTGGATATGATAATTGAAGCTCTGAAGCTCTTCCCCTAGTAAATATAATCGGATTAGTTAAATAATTTACATACATATATTTTTAATAATTATTTCACAAAACACCTGCAGTTATGCAACACATTTTATTTTCATGAGAATGATGAAATATATGATGGGCTTTAATGCTCAAACATGCTCTGTGCTTGAGAAGCACTGCCTTGAAATACGATACAGTAATTTTGCCTAAGCTTTTTTAACCCAACAAATATGAACTGCTGTGTGGGTTGCCGAGCCTGACTGTTTATGTGTGTCTAATAGACCGTGTGAATGCTGGTATTGTGAAATATGACTAGCTGACTGTTGCTTGAGGCTAGCACACAGTGATTAGTGACACTCTGGATAATGCAAAGAGGAACAATAAGAGTTTACAGAGTTTTAAAGACAGATGAGACATGGCAAACAGAACCACAGGGACAGTATATGCAGATGAGATGCGATGATTCATAAGAGAAGATATTGAGTCATAAGGATATATTACATAAACACTATAAGCTTCTTATCATATTCCAAAAAGTGTCAAAAGACATTTGTGTAAAGTAAATGTGCAGATGAGAAGATGGGCGATGAGAAGGATGAAAAGAGAAATACCGGGCAGCATACATTTTTGAAGCCTCTGTAAAGGACTTGTAGCTCTTGCTTGGTGAAGTTCGTCTGCGCTTCGAGCTGCTCGAGACCCTCCGGCCGATGGCAGACCATTGTCATCTCTAATTCATCATCTATCTTATCTAGAGAGAGAGAGAAAGAAAGTGACATTTCAGTTTCAGGCTGATGAATGATCACTGCTTGCTCAGAGGTTGCTCTTTCGAAGCACTGTAAATATAAACTTTATCTCATGTTCCTCAAATTTGTTGACGGAGTAAGGCTAAGAATTGCATGAGATATGATTGCGTTCATATGGAAATCTCAGGTTTCATGTTAGCAAAATTGAGCACAGTGTGTGAAATTATTGAGGCAAAACTCAAAAAGTTTCATCTGGATCAAAATGATCTGGATTTGGAAATCCCATTTTTTTGCTGTCCATCTTACTTTTCTGTTTTTTTTTTTTTTTTATGAAATTGGATTGGATCACAGTGATCCAGATACCCACTTTTTTCTAATGGCAAAACCTGGATCACTAGTGCTCTACGGAGCATGGTGATCAAAAAGAAATCTGAGAAAAATTTTGTGTTTTTGCATTCTCTCAAAAAAGTTTTGCATTGCATTCACACAAACTGTTGATTTGATCCAGATCAAAACCAAGATTCGATTTTGTGATCTAATCCAATTTCAGAATCCTTTTTTTCTTTCGAACAACCCATTTACAAGGTTTGATTTAATCCGATATCTGAAATCTAATCAGATTACTTTTATGCTATATTATTACAAAATCTTGGATTTAGTCTTTTTTTTTTTTCAGTTAGCACAGATTTTGTATTAAACTTTTGGAACTTATTGGTCATAGTTCCCATTGATCTGGGGACCAGGGGCCGCCGCTAAGGGGGGGAAAGTTAGGACAATTCTAAGGGCCCATGCATTTTAGGGGCCCCCAGAGACCTGCTTTGGTATGGTAGGGGGGGCCCAACCTCATATTTTGTCATAGGGCCCAAAATTGCGAGCGGCGCCCCTGCTGGGGACACTTGTTCAAAAGAAATCGGATCTGATTTTGAACATCGAATTGGATCAAATCTTGAAAATGGGTTATTCAAAAGAAAAAAAAAAAAGATTCTGAATTCGGATTAGATCACAAAATTGATCTGGATTAAATCCTCAGTTTGTGTTGTTCAAAATGTTTTTTTTTGTTGTTGTTTTTTTTTGCAAGAGAAGAAAAAAAACATTTGTGGATAATTTTTGCAATGTTCACTCAAAAACTGAGGTGCATACTAATTGGTTCCTTTGGATTTTCAAGCAATTCTTTGTACGTTGTTCATTTTTGACAGGAACACCAAAAGTGTAAAAACATCCCAAAATCCTAAATGTTGGAAAGAATCCTCACACTTTTTGGTTGCCACCTTTGTAGATGCAACAGTAGCAAAGTGTTGTTTGGTGATTTGAAAAATTAAAATAAAACAATGAAACATGATTATTATTGGGCTTCACCAGTGGAGACATCAGTAGCTCTCAAGGCATACAAAGCAAAAAAAGTCAACTGGATCTCATGGCAGTTTGTAGATATTTTATGAGGTGGCAAATTTTTTGCTAAATTGTATTTTACGAGTTCCCCAATTCGAATGAATTCGTACAAATGACCTACCCCTGCCCCTGCCCCTAAACCTCTCCATCATGTGGTCTAGACAAATCGTACAAAAGTGAGGTTGAGGTTGTACGAATTTGTACAAATTGGTCATGAGATAGCATTGGAAAAGTTCTAAAGTCTATAGAAATAGAAAAGACTAAAAACAGGCGTAAACATGGGTATGACAAATACAAATTGGAAAGATTCAATGACCTGAGTAGGAATATTCAGTAATATTCCCTAAAACTCACGATTATCAGTGTAATTTACATTAAACTAGAACAATCATGCTGCTCCACATCAATAGATGGCAGTACAGCATCTAAAGGTGTGCTCAAAATTTTGCAGGGAAAAAAGTCCATTGTCTATTGTCAAAAGTGTAGTATGAAGCCCAGGGGTCCGTTCTTCATACCTCGCTTACTACATCCAAGATCAAATGACACATCCAAGATCAAATCATCGCGCTAACTATGAGCTCGCTATTCCGGTTCTCCGAACGCTCCTGTTGTTGATGATTAGTATAGCTGGATGAAGTCATCTGAGATCACTGGGTGGCTTAAAAGGGGCTACGTATCGATATTAGAAACATTGATCGGCAACTCTTTGATTGGTCGGCGAACATGTCGAAGGAGCGCGCTCAATATTTTTCTGCAGCAGAGCAAGAACTCTTGATTGAGGGATTTCAGGAGTTTCAGAGTTTAATTAAAATGCAAGGGAACACTGCAAAGGATGCAAAAGCAAGGAGAGAGGGCTGGCAAAAAGTAGTGAACAAATTAAATCCGTTAATGCTGCCCATGTTACATGTTTTTTCCTTGATATGTTATTTTATTTATATTTTTATATTTTTTTTTATACACTACCGTTCAAAAGTTTGGGATCATAGTCTTTAAAGAAGTCTCTTATACTCATCAAGGCTGCATTTATTTGATTAAAAATATAGAAAAAAATCAGTAATATTGCAAAATGTTTTTACAATATAAAATAATGTTTCTTATTTGAACATACTTTAAAATAGAATTTATTCCTGTGATGAAAAGCTGAATTTTTATCAGCTGTTACTCCAGTCTTAAGTGTCACATGATCCTTCATAAATCATTCTAATATGCTGATTTATTATTAGAATGATCAATGTTGGATAATATCAACAGTTGTGCTGCCAAATACTTTTTGGAACCTGTGATTCCCCCCCCCCCCCCAGGATTCTTTCATGAATAACAAGTTTAAAAAGTACAGTGTTTATTCAAAATATATATTTTTTATAACAATGTAAATTATTTGTTATTAACTTTTAATAAATTTTTTATTATTACCTTAATACATCCTTGGTGAATAAAAGTATTAATTTCTTAAAAAAAAAAACAATAAAAATGTACTGACCCCAAACTTTTGAACGGTAGTATAGATAGATAGATAGATAGATAGATAGATAGATAGATAGATAATATGTGTGCGTGTAGCTGTGGTCATCATTCGTGTGTGAATCGTCGTAATTATTTTCTACACTTTCTTGCAAGATACTTCTCTCTTCCCACGTGAGTCAGTCCGCGTCAGTCGTGCTCTTTAACCAATCAGATGTGACCTCGCCATTTCAACCAATCATAACCCGCCAAGAGCGCAGCCTAAATCCTGTTTACATGAAATAAACCTGCTCCAGAGCAGGTTTAAGCTTACGGACTTGTTGCTATGACATCAAGTCCGAGATGCGCATCGAAGAATGAAACAATCCAAGATCAGGACAAATCCACAACAATCAAATCCAGCTAACTGAGTTAGCGACGTACGAAGAACGGACCCCAGCTCACACAGAAGTCATAACAAAAGCAGCTTTCTGTTGTGTTTTGGCCTTGTGGTATCAGTACTTAAAGGGATAGTTCACCCAAAAATAATACTTCTGTCATTAAGTTTTTACCCTCATGTTGTTTCAAACCTGTTAGACCTTTGTTCATCTTCGGAACACAAATTAAGATATTTTTTAATGAAATCCGAGAGCTTTCTGACCCTGCAGACAGCAATATAAGATGAAATGTTTCCAAGCCTAGAAAGGTAGTAAGAACTTCGAACAGTCAAAAGTTAATCATTTTTGTCTTCTTTGCGTACAAAAAAGTATTCTCGTAGCGTCATGAAGTTATAGTTAAACCACTAATGTCACATGGGCTGTTTTAACAAGGTCCCTAATACGTTTCAGGGCCTTGGAACATTTCAGTTGAGTTGTTGTCAGGGTCAGAAAGTCCTCAGATTTAATCAAAAACATTTTAGTGTTTCGAAGATGAACAAAGGTCTTTACGGGTTTGAAAAACATAAGGGTGAGTAATTAATGACAGGATTGTCACTTTTGGTGAACTGTCCCATTAAAGTTGCGCTAACGCTAGCTAACTAACTACTAAATGCCTCTTTAACAGCAACAAGCAATCTTTAGTTTAGATTTTAATTTAGATAACATTCTTGCTTCTCGGTGCAGTGGGTGAGATTACAGAGGCATCATAGGATTGTCAGAGGTGATTAGAACCACGCTGTTTCCCTTCGCAGAAACAGAAACTGTGCTCAGGGCAAACCCACAATGTACACCTCCAGTCCTCCACTTCAAAGACTTTCACTTTGGTAGGAAAGAAACTTGGATGACTCATGTGCTTCACACACAGGCTCATATACACTTGCGCACTCGCCCCCTGCAGGCCTTGCTGCTGCTGCTGTGTCAGCTCCAGCAAAATGATTGGTTGTGGGTAGAGAGGCAGATGGGGTGATGGGGGAAATCAGTAGAACGAATGAAAATGGCCATGGGTGGCTTGAGGGAAGACCTTCATCTTTTACAGAACACTGGAGAGCCATTGCTTCTCCTTATAAATGCTTCAGCCCTTTATAAATCCTCTCTCTAGTTTTCATACACACACGCGCACACACACGCGCACACACACACACGCACGCACGCACGCACGCACGCGCGCGCGCACGCACACACACACACACACACACACACACACTTACTTTAGCCTCCCATATCAAAAACACAGAGATGTGCATATATGGTGCTAGTGGGGCTAACATGACAGGTTGAAGTTTGTAATATTTAAGATGTTAAAATGCGTTCTCAGATTGATTATTAAGTGTGCAGAGAGAACTATAAGAAAGGTAGCCATACGCTGATTTCCCTGAAGAGTATTGAGTGATCCATTGTGTCATTTTGGCCTGACCAATAGGGTGATTTTGGGGCACGGCTACCTGTAATAAACTTGGCTTGTAATGTCAGGGATGTGTGCTTGAATTCACACAATCTTGGACCATACTGTGGGTAAACCATATGCTGGTGAACATACTGTAGTTCTCTATTTGACAGGGCTCCAAACTATTTTGCATTAAACTGTCAACGGCAATCTATTACCTCAATCTATACGCCTTGTACTCAACATATGGCCACATCAGCTTTATGATTTATAGCACATCCAGTTACAGAACGCTCAGTCGCTCATGAGTTTTATTCAATCTTTATTTCCTACACATAGTGCTCAGCATGCCACTATTTCCTGAACACATAAATGCACCAACGCAGTCACACAAGAAGATAAAGAATGATCTCATTAGGCATTTCAGACTAGTTCGGACAATTTATGGAAAAACAAATGAAACGATTTCATCATGTTTAGCAGATTTTGCCAACTAAAGACCTGCTTAGAGCATTATGAATGTCTGGGTCGTACAGGCTTATGCTGGTTGGTAATTTGTGGCTGAGAAGCCAATATGCTTTTGTTTATCAGTGAAATTTCTCCAGCATGATCTTTCTGGAGAAGTTAGTTAAAAATTCTGGGGACATCAGCATGACAGCATCCAAAATACACTATGCACTACTATTCAAAAGTTTATGTTTAAAGAAATGAATACTTTTATTCAGCAATGACCCATTTAATTGATTTTAATTGACAATAAAAACATTTGCAGTGTTACAAAAGAACTGTGTTTCAAATAAATGTTTTCAGGATTCTTGTAGGAATCAAAAGAACAGCAAATATGGTTTCGAAAAAGGCGAAAGAAGCATAAAACAATAAGTGTATTACTGCTTTAAATTGTTGTTGTTTTTCCAAAAAAATATATTTAAAAAATTCCGTTTTATTTAAGTGCATTTTTGTTTTTGTTTTTCTGAGCAATAATAATTTTAATTTTAAATTTTTTGCCACCATCCTAGGTTTTGCCCATTTGTCAGTAAGACAAAAAAGTAAAACAAAATACAATTTAAAATGCTGCCTTATTCTTTTATATATTTTAATATGTACAAGTACAAGTTTGAATTTTTACATAAATATTATGTTACACTGAATGACAATGTAACATTATTTAAACCAAATTTTGACATTTTATTCTCCAAAAACGTATTTGAAACCTTAAAAGTAGACACTTTACTTACATTAATGTGCATTCTATGGACATAAAATCACTTTTGTAAATTTCTGTTGACGTGGACATCTTAACGACTTTGACCCATGAATAAACGATAAACATCTTCTTTTGTGTTCCACAGATAAAGTTATACAGGTTTGAAAAGATATAAAGGTGAGTAAATAATGACAGAATTCTTATCAAGGACTAGCCTTTCAAAACACAAAACACTTTCAATAGTTAATTCTCTATGTTCGCTCTGCATCAGACATTTTCAGATCCTTCAACATCCACTTCATTTCTTTGCCAATCTTCCTTTAGACTTTAATCTCTGATGGATCTCTGACATTTTCAAAAATATTCTATCTCCTTGGAAAGCCTGCAAACTATTTTAACCAGCTTGACAAGACAAGTTTGTAATGAAGAATATAAACTTTAAGCTGAACTGACAGGACACAGCTGTGTCTTGAACAACTCCCAGATATTGCCCGATCTGTCTGGTAACTGTGATGAGAATGTGATGGATACATCTCACAGGATTGACTATGAGAAGCTTCTGCTTGTGCAAGAACTCAACAGGGCAGCCCCTCATTTCATCACTCCTAATTATCACCTCTTTTCTTTTTAACACATGCAAACTGATGTGAAAGTGAGAATAAAAAGAGAAGGTGAGCGAAAACTAAGGGAAGCACACCTAAGAAAGATGTAATTCTAATTATTAGGGAGAAGGGCAGAGAGAAATAGACCAGTCACTGATCCCCATATTCACTGCTTCATTTATTGTTTGCATATAATGAATATCTATATATATTTTTTTTTTACTTAATTTTATTTTATTTTTCATATCTCCATATTACTTTATTTTTTGTCTCCACAGTGAATGTCTGTTAATAACTTGTTGAGAGAATTTTTATTTTATTTTATTTTCCATTTTTCTATATTCAGTACTTAATTTATTGCATAAAAAATACCATGTGGACAACATAATTTTATTTTTACTTTATTTTCCACATCTCCATATTCATTACTAGGGCTGGAATTTCACACACATTTCATGATTCTATTAAATTCTGATTTACAAGCTTACGATTCAATTAAATACTCTATTCGATATTATTTTGAATATATATCAGGTACAGTACATGTCAAATTTTCTCAAACTCAGCTAATGCTCTAAAATATATGGTTGAGGTCAAAATTTGACATATACCTTGCAGAATCTGCAAAATGTTAATTATTTTACCAAAATAAGAGGCATCATGCAAAATGCATGTTATTTTTTTATTTAGTACTGACCTGAATAAGATATTTCGCATAAACGACGTTTATATATAGTCCCCCAAGAGAAAATAATATTTGAGTTTATAAAAATGTTCAAAAGTTTACATACACTTGAGGGCCCACAAATTCTTTCGTTTTTCAGCATTTTTGTGTATTTGAACCCTTTCCAACAATTTTGAGATCCATCTTTTCACTTTGAGGACAACTGAGGGACTCATATGCAACTAATACAGAAGGTTTCAACACTTACTGATGCTTCAGAAGGAGACACGATGCATTAAGCCGGAGGGTGAAAACTTTTTGAATTTAAAGATCAGGGTAAATGTAACTTATTTTGTCTTCTGGGAAACATGTAAGTATCTTCTGTAGCCTCTGAAGGACAGTACTAAATGAAAAAAATTATATTTAGGCAAAATAAGGAAAATGTTCACCTCTTCATTCTGTTCAAAAGTTTACACCCCCGGCTCTTAATGCATCGTTTTTCCTTCTGGAGCATCAGTGAGTGTTTGAACCTTCTGTAATAGTTGCATATGAGTCCCTCAGTTGTCCTGAGTGTGGATCTCAAAATCATGCAGTCATTGTTGGAAAGGGTTCAAGTACAAATAAAAAAAAAATGCTGAAAAACCAAAGAATTTGTGGTTCCTGATGGATTTTTCTGAAGAACAACAGGCAGTTTAACTGTTCAGGACTATCACTAAAAAACCCCCCAAAAAAACAGCTGCGGATCATTTAGGTAAGAACACAGTATTACAAATCAAGGGGATGTAAACATTTGAACAGGATCATTTTTATAAATTAAACTATTATTTTTTTCTTGTGACCACAACTGTATTTAGCAGAATGCTCCTCTCTAGAATTATTATTTTTTGACTGACGAGTTTATGGTCACCGAATATGTTTTTTTTTCCTGGGATAAATGTGACATTACGTGACAGTGTTTAAAAGTTGTTATATTGTCGTCTTTGCATGGTTGAAACACTGATTGAGCAATTACATGAAACAGGATACTGATTTCTATAAGTTGTACTCTTTCTTTTAAGATACCTTCGGATGTTTATTCATGTTTATTTCGTGCTGATATTAAAGCATAGGAGACGATCAGTTTACATGCCGCTTCTCTTGAACTGAGGTGTAACGATCTGTTACTTTGCATTAACAGTGTCAAAAAGGTATTAATTGTTTGAATACTGTAATAAAATGGACAGAATTTGAAATCCAAGACTTTGTTTCATATCAAAAGTAATAAAGCACAAAGCTTATTACGATTTATTGAATGGGAGGATCATTCAATAAATGAAAACAGGCTAGACTAACCGATTCTTGCGACTTAAGATTCAATATCATTTTTTTTTCAGTCAGCCCTATTTATTACTTTATTTATCGTCTTCACAGTAAATGTCTACCAATTAGACTAAAAAAATATTCAACAATTATGCACAATGATAAATTACTTGAAGACTGAAAAATGGGAAAGACACGTATTATAAAAGATGTGTGTTTTAGTGTGTGAAGATGTTTTTAGTATAAGAAAGACATCAGTAGAGAATGGAGAAGGAGTAAAACATCAGCACATGAAAAACCTGGTAGAGTGGAGGAGCAACAAAGCACAGCATGGGACTGAAACGCTCTCCTTCCATCTATTTCTCTCTTCTTCCTCTTTAATGCTTAAAACAGTGGCAGAAGGAACACTAAAATAAACTTTAAAGACACATTCTCCATTCAAGTAGCTATTAGTGCCATTAAAGTGCTTCCTCTTGCACAGAGATGGAGGAAAGTGTTCAAAACAACAACAGCACAAGCTTTTTTGTCAGTCTTTTCTTGATTGATTTTAAAACTAAAGATCATCTGTGGTTTATTATGTACCTATTCACTGCCGATTAAATTTGTTAGCTACAAACAAACTGCAGTGCAAGTTTAGACTCTAGTTATGGCATAAATTAAAACTAAATAGTTTTATCTCTTGTGAGATTCATGTATGCAATTATTTAGCTTTCTCTGATGTTATCAGTGCAGAGATCACTATTTGACATAGCTATATTTAATTGCACACTGTAACGCTGATTGAAACGAAAACCAGTAATTATGACTGGAGAGTGTTTTATTAAGTTTAATTTTCTAGTTATGTGTCAATGATATGTATTTTTAATGAGCCAGTTATAAACAAGTCAGGTTAAATAGAGTTCAGAGCCATTTATTCACAAGACAGGCCAAGTATAAGAAAATAAATTGCAGCTCATGGCCCTACATATAGAAGTCAGTGTCATTACAAGCCAACCCTTGACGTCAAGCTCAACAATATATATCCCTCTAACAGGTAATTAACCAAAGCAAGCCGCCCACATTCAACCACAGGGAGCACAAGTCCACAGTGAACTGATAGATCTATAGGGGAAGATGTCAGAGAAAAGCGACAAATAGCAAGCGAATAGTTAAACAGCAGGATGAATATTCATGAGCAGCTGCTGTAAGCCAGTGCAAATCACTTGTTACTGCAGATCTAAACTCCCCTCTCATTAGGACTGGAGTTGGGATTGGAGTCACACCCCTCACATCAAGCTGAGAATCCAACCAAAGGCCTCTAGAACAGTCAAACGTCTTGAATCACTGATCTTTAAGTGGGGAAATGGTTTGCTTGGAGCCTAATGTCCCACAGCATTTGTCATACGGTAAACGGTTTGGCTGGAGCAGAGGGAACAGAAGACCATCTGTCAGATGGCAGCAGTTTTTTTTATGTCATTAAATTTCACATTAGACCATTTTTAGAGATTGTAGAGGAATAATTCAGCTCCAAAATTGCAATTCTGTTCATTCAAATAAGTTACTACTCTTTACGTTGTTCCAAATTTAAAGGGGGTTGTGCAGAATTTAAATACACGAGAGAAATATTAAATGTTAATATATTTAAATTAGTGCTGTCAAAATTAGTGTGTTAACGCAGGTGATTATTTTTTTCAGTTTAAAAATATTTAACGCAGTTTACACAGGGACAGAGCTGGCACTGGCCACCTTACTAACAAGTGCTGCTTCGGTCTTTTTTTCTTTTTTTTTTTCTTGACAAGAAGTGTGTTTATTTAGTCGCAGAACCTCTTTACGATCACATCAAGTGGGAGACCTTTCAGACACACAGTCCAACTTCACTTCTGAGCCAGGCGCTAGTCAAACGAGTGTGGGAAAGGTAGAGATGACGAAGGAGCTATAGTAAAATAACAGTAAATTGCAGTCAGATGAGATGTTGTCAGGCTGTATGTCAGTAAAAACAAATTTACCTGTCCTGTCAGCGGTTATACTGTGCTTGTAGCGTGTGCACTTTATTTGCATGCACTGTGTGATACAGAGATGCGCTGTAGCCTGTATCATTTCATATGAAATGATACAGTTTCAGATTTGCAGCCAAATAATCTAATAACCCAGCTGCTGTAATGTCTGTTACTCAAAGAACAAATCAAAAAAAGAGGAAATCAATAACTTTTGTAGCTTTAAGAATTAATTTATATTTAATTTTAGTATTTAGTGTTTGATAACTTTATTCAATTTTTGTATATTTCCTACTTGCTGAAAGGTACAGGTAAATTAGAATTTGTTTTTTTGTAAAGTCTAATAATTGTTAAAATTGATAGCTTTCAATTATGCTGTAATGTTGAATAGCTAAAAAGAACAATTTCCTAGAGACATCTGTATTATTGGTATCAGTGATACTCACCCGAGGACAACTGAGGGACTCATATGCAACTATTACAGAAGGTTCAAACCAAAGACAGGGGTGTAAACTTTTGAAAAGAATGAAGATGTGTACGTTTTTCTTATTTTGCCTAAATATATATATATATATATATATATATATATATATATATATATATATATATTCATTTAGCATGCCAGTCAGAAGCTACAGAAGATACTTACATGTTTCTCGGAAAACAAAATGGGCTAAATTTACCCTCTTCAAATTCAAAAAGTTTTCACCCCCTGGCTCTTAATGCATTGTGTTTGCTTCTGAAGCATCAGTGAGCATTTGAACCTTCTGTAATAGCTGCATATGAGTCTCTCAGTTGTCATCAGTGTGAAAAGATACAGTCATACAGTATCTTATCTTAGAATCATACAGTCATTGTTGGAAAGGGTTGAAATACACAAAAATGCTGAAAAAAACGAAGAATTTGTGGGACCTGAAAGATTTTATTGAAGAACAGCAGGAAGTTTTTAACTGTTCAGGACAAACAAAAGACTCATGAACAACTATTACTAAAAAAAAAAAAAAAAAAAAAAAAAAAACACAGCTGTGAATCGTTTGTATAATTGGTATAAATTCAACTATTATTTTCTCTTGTGAACTATAAAGGTCTTTTATGTGATATATATTACTCAGGTCAGTACTAAATAAAAAAAAATAACATGCATTTTGTATGATCCCTCTTATTTTGGTAAAATAATTAACATTTGGCAGATTTTGCAAGGTTTATCTAAACTTTTGACCTCAACTGTATATTTAAAAACTTTAATGTTATGTGGGATTAATCACGATTAATCACAAATAATTTCAGAAAAAAATGTGTGATTAATTAATTGACAAAATTGACAGCACTCATTTAAATAAATATGTATTGTTCTATCGTTCTCTCTGTTCGTGAGGTCTTAAAGGCTTTAAAAACGTTCAAGTATTGGCTTTTCTAGTTAAAAATGATATTATACTGTATTTGTACTTTAAAATCTATTTGTGGCATTCATATTCATTTTTTTTAATAATGCATTCAGATTCATCATATGGGCACTTCATTTTTATTTGTGGAGCTGCTTGACAGCATTGCATGAAAAAGAGAAGCTCGGACAATTTTTGATAAAATCTGAGAGTTTTTTGACCCTGCATAGACAGCAATGCAACTGAAACGTTCAAGGCCCAGAAAGGTAGTAAGAACATTGTTAAAATAGTCCATGCAGGGTCAGAAAACTCCTGGATTTTATTAAAAAAAATCTTAATTTTTGTTCCAAAGATGAACGAAGGTCGAAGGCGAATTTAGAACGACATGAGGGTGAGTAATTAATGACAGAATTTTCGTTTTTGGGTGAACTATCCTTTTAAGCACTTCATAAATTAGGTATTTTGTTTCTAAAAATTGTACTATTTGCTCTATAAGCACAGAACTCCTGCATTAAATAGATTATTTATTAGATTTCCTCTGCTGTTGACCTCTAATTTAGTGTGTAATTTAGCGATTGACTGACTGAATAAATGCCTAATGCATATTATCACTCAAGTTCAATCATGATTAAACTTGTGATCCATGCAAATGGATCAAGATCAGGAGCAGTGCTCTATAATATTCTTGTGTACAATGCTACCCTTGCTGTCATGTTGATCATAACATCCCATCATCTGCTGTACCAGGCATTAGAAAGCTGTCTCCATGACAACTACACCATGGCGCATGTGAACAGGAAGAGGGTTGATATGTGAGCAGAGTGTTAAAACACCCGCTCACGTACAAAGATGCCACACACACACACACACACACACACACACACACACACACACACACATACACATACACACACACTGTCAATGATGTTTATCTGTGAGGGATGAGGTTAAACCATCATTTGTAAACAGCAGACCGTGATGTGCTGCCTGTCAACTGCATATCTTCTCAACCTTGCATCCATTCCATCCTCTCGGTTCTTTAGTTTAACAGTGTCTGTACATAAATCTTGTCTTTTTTAAGTGTTATCTGTCTTTCGACACAAATAGGACACTCTTTCTTTTCCTTAAGCGCTCTTTCAGTCTAAGTTGCCATTGTATCATTGATTTAGTGCTATTGTTCGTAAGGAGTTCAAAACTCCTTCAGTCTTTCTCTATTCCATTTAACAATAATGCATCATTGAGAACAAGTCTCATTAGTCAACATACCTCTAGATGGTTGTCTTTGTCTTGTCTGCAAAGTCAATGTGCCCACTACTGCTCCCATGTTGTCACCGTAGAGAGACACGCGTTCAAACTAATAAGCGTAGAGTCCGCCAGTCTGTCTTTATTTGTTGAAGCCCCTGCTCTTGTTTCCCTCTCCACTCTCCTGTTGTGAGTGAATGAAGACAAGCTAGAATTTTCTTGCTAAAAGCATATGGTTCCCTCCTTGATGCCCCTCCCACAAAATTCACTCTCTCTCTCCCTTCATTTCTCTTTCTTTACTCCCGCTCTGGCTGTTTCTGCTTGGTCCCGTTTGTTATTCGGTGTCAGGAACTGTTGCTGTGCAGGCGGATCAGCCTGATGGGAAGCAGTTGGAAGAGTGTGAGGATGAAATGCTCCTCTCTGTGGCACACACACACACACACACACACACACACACACACACACACACACACACACACACACACACACACACATACACACACACACACACACACACACACACACACACACACACACACACACACACACACACACACACACACACACACACACACACGTTGGGTTTACATGTTTTATGGGGACATTCCATAGGTGTAATGGTTTTTATACTGTACAAACCATACTTTCTATGACCCTACACCTACCCTACACCTAAACCTAGCCCTCACAGGAGATTGTGCACACTTTTACTTCCTCAAAAAAACTCATTGTGCATGATTTATAAGCCTGTTTCCTCATGGGGACCTGAGAAATGTCCCCACAAGGTCAAAATCTACTGGTATTCCTATCCTTGTGGGGACATTTGGTCCCCACAACGTGATGAATACCAGGTACACACACACACACACACACACACACACACACACACACACACACACACACACACACACACACACACACACACACACACACACACACACACACACATATGTTGGGTTTACATGTTTTATGGGGACATTCCATAGGTGTAATGGTTTTTATACTGTACAAACCATACTTTCTATGGCCCTACACCTACCCTACACCTAAACCTAGCCCTCACAGGAGATTGTGCACACTTTTACTTCCTCAAAAAAACTCATTGTGCATGATTTATAAGCCTGTTTCCTCATGGGGACCTGAGAAATGTCCCCACAAGGTCAAAATCTACTGGTATTCCTATCCTTGTGGGGACATTTGGTCCCCACAACGTGATGAATACCAGGTACACACACACACACACACACACACACACACACACACACACACACACACACACACACACACACACACACACACACACACACCCACATATATACACAGCAAGCAGACCTGTTCCTTATGGAATTGCAATTTTTCACACAAGCTGAATGTGGCAAGATGGATGATGACTTTCGTTCACACTCTACTGCATATGCACACGCATTTGTTGTTCTATCATGGTGGGGATGTTCCACTGACTTCTGTTGTTTTTATACTGAACTAATGATGTTTTCTATTCTCTAACTTTACACATAAACCTCACAGTAATGGTTTTAAAAGGATAATTCACTCAAGAATGACAATTGTTTCATCATTTACCCACCCTCATGTTGTTTCAAAACTGATTTTTCTTTCTGCAAAAAACAAGGAATATTTTTCTGTTTATACAATGAAAGGCACTGGTGTCCAAAACAACACTGCATTCCATAAACTTTCACTGTATTAAAAAAAAAAAAAGTATTTTTGGTGAACTATCCCAAAAATTGTTACTTAAGATTATTATTTATTATTTTGAGATTTTCTTATTCTTATTTACAATGGCGTTTTAGTGGCATATTAAAAAATTAAAACAAATCTAAGATTACAAGATTAGTCATAATATTATGAGAATAAAGTTGAAATGGTTTGAAATACTTGGAGAATTTAGTTGAAATGTTTGGAGAATAAAGTCGGAATGTTTGGAGAATAAAGTTGGTATGTTTGGAGAATAAAGTCGGAATATTTAGAGAATAAAGTCGGTATGTTTGGAGAATAAAGTTGGAATATTTGGAGAATAAAGTCAGAATGTTTGGAGAATAAAGTCGGAATGTTTGGAGAATAAAGTCGGAATGTTTGGAGAATGAAGTCGGTATGTTTGGAGAATAAAGTCGGTATGTTTGGAAAATAAAGTCAAAATGTTTGGAGAAAAAAGTCGGAATGTTTGGAGAATAAAGTCTGTATGTTTGGAGAATAAAGTCAAAATATTTGGAGAATAAAGTTGAAATGTTTCTAAATGTTTGGAGAATAAAGTCAATGTTTGGAGTTTAAAATCAAAATGTTTGGAAAATAAAGTCGAAATATTTAGAGAATAAAGTCAGAATATTTGGAGAATAAAATCAGAATATTTAGAGAATAAAATCAAAATATATGGAGAATAAAGTCGGAATGTTTAGAGAATAAAGTCAAAATATTTGGAGAATAACATTGAAATGTTTTGAAATATTTGGAGAATAAAGCTGAAATGTTTGGAGAATGAAGTCGAAATATTTGGAGAATAACATTAAATTGTTTTGAAATATTTGGAGAATAAAGTTGAAATGTTTGGAGAATGAAGTCGAAATATTTGGAGAATAACATCGAAATGTTTTGAAATGTTTGGAGAATAAAGTCGGAATGTTTGGAGAATAAAGTCGGAATATTTGGAGAATAAAGTTGAAATGTTTCTAAATGTTTGGAGAATAATGTCAATGTTTGGAGTTTAAAATCAAAATGTTTGGAAAATAAAGTCAAAATATTTAGAGAATAAAGTCAGGATATTTGGAGAATAAAATCAGAATATTTAGAGAATAAAATCAAAATATATGGAGAATAAAGTCGGAATGTTTAGAGAATAAAGTCGAAATATTTGGAGAATAACATTGAAATGTTTTGAAATATTTGGAGAATAAAGCTGAAATGTTTGGAGAATGAAGTCGAAATATTTGGAGAATAACATTGAAATGTTTTGAAATATTTGGAGAATAAAGCTGAAATGTTTGGAGAATGAAATCGAAATATTTGGAGAATAACATCGAAATGTTTTGAAATATTTGGAGAATAAAGTTAAAATGTTTGGAGAATAAAGTCGGAATGTTTGTAGAATAAAGTCGGAATGTTTGGAGAATAAAGTCGAAATATTTACAGAATAAAGTCGAAATATTTGGAGAATAAAGTCAAAATATATGGAGAATAAAGTCGGAAGGTTTAGAGAATAAAGTCAAAATATTTGGAGAATAACATCGAAATGTTTTGAAATATTTGGAGAATAAAGTTGAAATGTTTCTAAATGTTTGGAGAATAAAGTCAATGTTTGGAGTTTAAAATCAAAATGTTTGGAAAATAAAGTCGAAATATTTAGAGAATAAAGTCAGAATATTTGGAGAATAAAATCAGAATATTTAGAGAATAAAATCAAAATATATGGAGAATAAAGTCGGAATGTTTAGAGAATAAAGTCAAAATATTTGGAGAATAACATTGAAATGTTTTGAAATATTTGGAGAATAAAGCTGAAATGTTTGGAGAATGAAGTCGAAATATTTGGAGAATAACATTAAATTGTTTTGAAATATTTGGAGAATAAAGTTGAAATGTTTGGAGAATGAAGTCGAAATATTTGGAGAATAACATCGAAATGTTTTGAAATGTTTGGAGAATAAAGTCGGAATGTTTGGAGAATAAAGTCGGAATATTTGGAGAATAAAGTTGAAATGTTTCTAAATGTTTGGAGAATAATGTCAATGTTTGGAGTTTAAAATCAAAATGTTTGGAAAATAAAGTCAAAATATTTAGAGAATAAAGTCAGGATATTTGGAGAATAAAATCAGAATATTTAGAGAATAAAATCAAAATATATGGAGAATAAAGTCGGAATGTTTAGAGAATAAAGTCGAAATATTTGGAGAATAACATTGAAATGTTTTGAAATATTTGGAGAATAAAGCTGAAATGTTTGGAGAATGAAGTCGAAATATTTGGAGAATAACATTGAAATGTTTTGAAATATTTGGAGAATAAAGCTGAAATGTTTGGAGAATGAAATCGAAATATTTGGAGAATAACATCGAAATGTTTTGAAATATTTGGAGAATAAAGTTAAAATGTTTGGAGAATAAAGTCGGAATGTTTGTAGAATAAAGTCGGAATGTTTGGAGAATAAAGTCGAAATATTTACAGAATAAAGTCGAAATATTTGGAGAATAAAGTCAAAATATATGGAGAATAAAGTCGGAAGGTTTAGAGAATAAAGTCAAAATATTTGGAGAATAACATCGAAATGTTTTGAAATATTTGGAGAATAAAGTTGAAATGTTTGGAGAATGAAGTCGAAATATTTGGAGAATAACATCGAAATGTTTTGAAATATTTGGAGAATAAAGTTGAAATGTTTGGAGAATGAAGTCGAAATATTTGGAGAATAACATCGAAATGTTTTGAAATATTTGGAGAATAAAGTCAAAATATTTGGAGAATAAAGTCGGAATATTTGGAGAATAAAGTCAGAATATTTAGAGAATAAAGTCAGAATATTTGGAGAATAAAGTCGGAATATTTGGAGAATAAAGTTTAAATATTTGGAGAATAAAGTTGAAATATTTGGAGAATAAAGTCGGAATGTTTGGAGAATAAAGTCGGTATGTTTGGAGAATAAAGTCAAAAAATTTATAGAATAAAGTTGAAATGTTTTGAAATGTTTGGAGAATAAAGTCAATGTTTGGAGTTTAAAATCAAAATGTTTGGAAAATAAAGTCGAAATATTTAGAGAATAAAGTCTGAATATTTGGAGAATAAAATCTGAATATTTAGAGAATAAAGTTAAAATATATGGAGAATAAAGTCGGAATGTTTAGAGAATAAAGTCAAAATATTTGGAGAATAACATCGAAATGTTTCGAAATATTTGGAGAATAAAGTCGGAATGTTTAGAGAATAAAGTTGAAATATTTGGAGAATAAAGTCGGAATATTTGGAGAATAAAGTCGGAATGTTTAGAGAATAAAGTCGAAATATTTGGAGAATAACATCGAAATGTTTTGAAATATTTAGAGAAAAAGTTGAAATGTTTGGAGAATGAAGTCGAAATATTTGGAGAATAAAGTCGGAATATTTGGAGAATAAAGTCGGAATATTTGGAGAATAACATTGAAATGTTTTGAAATATTTGGAGAATAAAGCTGAAATGTTTGGAGAATGAAGTCGAAATATTTGGAGAATAACATTGAAATGTTTTGAAATATTTGGAGAATAAAGCTGAAATGTTTGGAGAATGAAATCGAAATATTTGGAGAATAACATCGAAATGTTTTGAAATATTTGGAGAATAAAGTTAAAATGTTTGGAGAATAAAGTCGGAATGTTTGTAGAATAAAGTCGGAATGTTTGGAGAATAAAGTCGAAATATTTACAGAATAAAGTCGAAATATTTGGAGAATAAAGTCAAAATATATGGAGAATAAAGTCGGAAGGTTTAGAGAATAAAGTCAAAATATTTGGAGAATAACATCGAAATGTTTTGAAATATTTGGAGAATAAAGTTGAAATGTTTGGAGAATGAAGTCGAAATATTTGGAGAATAACATCGAAATGTTTTGAAATATTTGGAGAATAAAGTTGAAATGTTTGGAGAATGAAGTCGAAATATTTGGAGAATAACATCGAAATGTTTTGAAATATTTGGAGAATAAAGTCAAAATATTTGGAGAATAAAGTCGGAATATTTGGAGAATAAAGTCAGAATATTTAGAGAATAAAGTCAGAATATTTGGAGAATAAAGTCGGAATATTTGGAGAATAAAGTTTAAATATTTGGAGAATAAAGTCAGAATATTTAGAGAATAAAGTCAGAATATTTGGAGAATAAATTCGGAATGTTTAGAGAATAAAGTCGAAATATTTGGAGAATAAAGTTGAAATGTTTGGAGAATAAAGTTGGAATATTATGAATTTTTCAGCATCATTACTCCAGTATTCAGTGTCACATGATCTTTCAGAAATAATTCTAATATGCTGAAAAATGCTTAATTGCTTAATTTTTTTTTTTTTGGAACATGTGATGCTTTTTTTCAGAATTCTTTGAATAAAAGGTTGAAAAGAACAGCATTTATTTAAAATATAAATCTTTTCTATAAATAAGTGTTTAAAAGTTTTGGGTCAGTACATTTTTTTTCTTTCTTATTTATTTTATTCAGCAATGTGTTAAATTGATAAAAAGCAAATAATTTTATTCTCAGAAAAGATTTAAATTTTTATAAGTTTCTTTTTAACTTTTTATTAATCAAAGAATCCTCACAGAAAAATAATAATAATAATAAAAAAAAATTTGGTAGCACAACTGTTGCCAACACAGACAATTCTAATAATAAATCAGCATATTAGAATGATTTCTGAAGGATCATGTGGCACTAGACTGATAAAAATTCAGCTTTGCATCACACACACAAAAAATATATATTTTAATGTTTTTTAAATAGAAACTATTATTTTATATTGTAATAACATTTTGCAGTAATATATATTGTCACGGTTTATGGATCTGTGTGTTCATTTTGCGTCTCTGTCTAGTGTGTGTGCGTCCGTTGCTTAGCAGCCGCTCACGCTCTAATCATGAGCTACAGCTGCGGCTCGTTTTGCGCTGCCTTTATTAGGCTGTTGTTTGCATGGTGTGTTGTCGGTTCGTTAATCTTGTCTTGTCTCCGTTTTAGCTCTGTTGTCCACTCCTCTGCTAGCTTCGGGTTCCTGCACTCACGTTTGGACTCTGCACTTACGTTGGACTACTTGCACTCGCCGTTTCTCTGTACGCTCGTCTGGAGTTTTTCAGTCTGGAATTCCTGGCTGCCTGCTGTTCTCACCACGCTGACGGTAGCGTGCGAGTTGATTCTCTTCCGAGTGATTCCTCTGTGTGCTCTCTGTGCTGGCGAGTGTATGGGTCATCTCTGAAGAGTTTGTTCTTTTGCCATTGTGAATAAACACTGTTCACTCGCTCTTTGATCTCTCCGATTCCCACTTTGTGACAGAACGAACCGACCACTGATGGATCCAGCAAGTGCGGCAGAATTAAGAGACTTTCTGACTAACAGCAACCAGCGTTTGGATCAACAGGAGGAACTGAGTCTCATCACTTCTCGGGCTATCCAGACTCTGATTACTCAGGTTTCTGGACTGACTACACAGCTCCAGCAACTGAGGATGGAGACAGCTTCGACCACACAACCTTCACCAACACCCAGTCCACCTGTTCCTGTGGATCAGACTGTTCGCGTAGCTGAACCCCGCCTCCCACCTCCAGCGTTTTACTCTGGTGAGCCCTTATTGTGTCGTTCGTTCCTGGCCAAGTGTTCTTTATACATTTCTCTCCAACCTTCTTCATTTCCTATGGAGGAATCTAAAGTCGCCTTCGTTATAACCCTCCTCTCGGGATGGGCGGCCAGTTGGGGAACCACCGTTTGGGAGCAGAAACTCCCATGCTGTGCGTCCTTTCAATCTTTCTTGGATGAGCTTAAGAAGGGGTTTGATCGCGCTGCTTCTGGCAGAGAAGCCGTGCGACGTCTTGCAGAGTTACGTCAAGGTGATCTGACTGTTACCGACTACTCTATTCATTTTCGCACGCTGGCTGCGGAGTGTGGGTGGAATTCTGTTAAAGTTCCCTTTATCGTTTGGACTGACCACAAGAATCTTGAGTACATCAGATCTGCTAAAATACTAAACTCTAGGCAGGCCCGGTGGGCCCTTTTTTTTCCTCGATCGTTTTGACTTTTCCATTTCTTACCGTCCAGGCTCTAAAAACATCAAGCCAGATGCGTTATCCCGTATTTTTGATCATTTGGAGCGCTCATCCTGTCCGGAGCCCATTGTGCCATAGAAGTTTTTTTTTTTCTGTGGTCACGTGGGAGATCGAGTCGAAGGTCCGCACGGCCTCCCAAGGGGTAACGCCTCCGCCCGGATGTCCACCGGGTCGTTTGTTTGTGACAGAGGGGTTAAGGTCCGAAGTCATCCGATGGGGTCATTGTTCCAAGGTAGCCTGTCATCCTGGGGTTAATCGAACCATGTTTCTAGTTAAACAACGGTTCTGGTGGCCATCTATGGCTCGCGACGTTCGCTCTTTTGTATTGGCTTGTTCGGGCTGCACTGTTTCTAAGTCTTCCAATCGACCCCCCGCTGGACTCCTTCAACCGTTGTCAGTTCCTTCGAGACCCTGGTCCCACATTTCGCTAGATTTTGTTTCGGGTCTCCCGCCCTCACAGGGAAACACGGTGGTTTTGACCGTGGTGGACCGGTTCTCGAAGGCAACTCATTTCATTCCTCTGCCTAAATTACCCTCTGCCAGAGAGACAGCGGTTGCTGTCATTGACCACATTTTTCGCATTCATGGCCTCCCGATGGATGTGGTCTCTGACAGGGGGCCTCAGTTTGTTTCCAAATTTTGGAGAGAGTTTTGTCGTTTGTTGGGGGCGACTGTTAGTCTTTCTTCTGGGTTTCATTCTCAGAGTAACGGTCAGACTGAGAGGGCCAACCAAGATTTGGAGCGCATGTTACGATGTCCCTCCTCTTGGAGCCAGCAGCTTTCATGGGTTGAGTACGCACATAACTCGTTACCAGTCTCAGCTACGGGCCTATCCCCATTTGAGTGTAGTTTAGGGTACCAGCCACCTGTTTTTCCCAGTATGGAATCCGAAGTCGCGGTTCCCTCTGCCCACGCTTTTGTCCAGAGGTGCCGACACACCTGGAGCAGGGCTAGACAGACCCTCCTCCAGATGGGTGCGCGCACCAAGGCCCAGGCCGATCGGCACCGGTCAAAGGCTCCCGTCTACGTCGTTGGTCAAAAAGTGTGGCTTTCATCTAAGAATATTCCTCTTCGCTCCGTCAGTAATAAGCTTGCTCCCAAATTTATTGGCCCATTTACTGTCACCAAGATTATTAGTCCGGTGGCAGTCCGCCTCAAACTTCTTCCGGCGTACAGGAGAATTCATCCGGTGTTTCATGTATCCAAATTAAAGCCCGTGTTTCATTCAACCATTAACCCGCCTGTCCGGGTCCAACCCCCCCCCCCCACCCCACCCCCCCCCCCCCCCCCGCGCCGCGTCTCGTAGAAGGGGAACCAACCTATTCGGTAAGACGTATTCTGGACTTGAGGCGGAGGGGGTGAGGATTTCAGTACTTGGTGGACTGGGAGGGTTACATACATACATACAGTTAGGTCAATAAATATTGGGACATCGACACAATTCTAACATTTTTGGCTCTATACACCACCACAATGGATTTGAAATGAAACAAGATGTGCTTTAACTGCAGACTGTCAGCATTTGAGGGTATTTACATCCAAATCAGGTGCACGGTGTAGGAATTACAACATTTTGCATATGTGCCTCCCACTTGTTAAGGGACCAAAAGTAATTGGACAATTGGCTTCTCAGCTGTTCCATGGCCAGGTGTGTGTTATTGGTGCTATTTGCATTTGGAATCTGTTGCTGGGTTTCTTTTGTTTTTTCAGCCTAATGATTGCTTCACTTATAGTGACAGCTCTTTGGATCTCATCTTGAGAGTTGACAGCAACAGATTCCAAATGCAAATAGCACACTTGAAATGAACTCTGGACCTTTTATCTGCTCATTGTAATTGGGATAATGAGGGAATAACACACACCTGGCCATGGGACAGCTGAAAAGCCAATTGTATAAGATTTCTTAATTTGTATTCCGAAGATGAACGAAGGTCTTACAGGTTTGGAATGACATTTTCATTTTTGGGCGAACTATTCTTTTAACAGGCTTTTACAGTAGCATTTTTAGCCTTTTAGCCAAACATTTTATAGTGTACCATTTGCTGGTCACCCAGTGTTGTTAATTTGAGACCTTACTGCATTTGTGAAAACATTTGGTCCTGATATTGTAGGCAAAACCTGATCCACATACATCAAATGAGCTGCGGTACAACTCTAAGTATTTGATTTCATCATCCACCATTCATTTCCAGGTATGAGTCTTTGTGCGTGTGTGTATGTGTGTGTGCGTTTCCAATTTAGTGACTCGGATAAGAATGTTTCATGGATCAAGTAGTCTAATTTTGTGCTTTTTTGATTGTGCACTGTATATATACCACGCTTTGTAAAACAATATACTCTTGGGTGTTTCATTATTCTCTCTCATTAGTGGGGAACCTACCTCACAAACTTTTTCCGATTAAAGAGATGGAAACAGAGATAAAGCAAAACAGAAAGAGAAGCGGAAAGGCAAACTTCAGAGGAAAAGAAATTGCCATTGGGGGATGTCTGAGGTTCAAAACAGCAGGTCTGTAATCTTATTAATAATCCAAAAAAGATGAGACTTCAGACGGACAAGCTTCGGGCTGAAAGTGTGGAGAGAAGTTGAAGGTAATGAGTAATTACATAATATCAACCCGCACCGCACCGTATTACGCAAATCCAGCAGGACTGACCTGAAAATCAGGCCAAGATATCCAGAGATATCCTCATTCTAGCACATAGAGATCTGCGTTATATGGTTGTGCCACCTGCCTCACACAGGAAAAAAGACGTTGGTGTCAACATTCAAATTTCATCTGAACAGATTTTTTGTTCATGTAAGACGTTTGTAATGGGTTTCTCGCTTTGGCATTCGTCCTTGGAAGAAAAACAATGATATCCAGCAAACGACTGGCTTGTGTGAAATCCACGCCGGCAGGTGTAAGCCTCTTTTCTCACTCAGAAGTGTCTGTGTTAGACTTTCCTTTGCAGACGCCTCATTGAATCTGCTAATGCACTTGGGAGATTGTTACAGATGATTGGCTTACCCTTGGAAACATATTCAATGGTGCGAATAACAGCCAGAAAACCCAGAATCACTGTGAACCTGTAATCATAGTATTATTGTTAATAGGGTTTTGCAACAGCAGTACACTAAGAAGTGGCATAACAGAATTTTACCAGCAGTGCGGTTAAAAAAAAAAACAGCAATATGTTTGGATTAATTAATAATTAATCTCTTCTATTTCTGTGTGTGCAGATCGCCATTGTTTCTGCACAGTGTTTCTTAACAAATATAAATCATAATTTGTAGTGTTGTATTTTTTATTTTTAATCTACTGATGTTTAGATTACATAAAAATAATTGAAAACATTATACTTTTTCAAGTTTAAGCATGAGATGAAAATATTAACAAATATTAATATATTAAACATATTAATGTTTTTAAAGAAGTCTCTTCTCCTTACCAAGCCTGCATTTATTTGATCCAAAATACAGCAAAAGCAGTAATATTGTGAAATATTTTACTGTTTAAAGTAACTGCTTTCTGTTGGAATATATTTTAAAATGTAATTTATTTCTGTGATCAAAGCTAAATTTTCAGCATCATTACTCCAGTCTTCAATGTCACATGGTCCTTTAGAAATCATTCTAATATGCTGATTTGCTGTGGAATAAACATTTATTATTATTATTACTATCATCATCAATATTTAAAATTAATAATAATAATAATAAATGTTTTTGAGCAGCAAATCAAAATATTAGAATGATTTCTGAATGATCATATGACTGGAGTATTGATGCTAAAAATTCAGCTTTGAAATCACAGGTATAAATTGCATTTTAAAATATATATTTAAATAGAAAACTGTTATTTTAAATTGTAAAAGTTGTCTTTATAATTTTTTTCTTTGTAAATTAAATTGTCTTTAAAAAACATTAAAAACCTTCTGTTCAAAATCTTTTGAGTGGTACTGTATTAATATTGATATTAACATAAATATATATTAAAATATACATATAATATATAAATATTAATATAATAGTACTTTGTTTTTATAGTGCTTTTCATGGTATCTTAAAAATAGGGGTCGACTGATTATAGACCTAGCCATTTATCGGCACCGATATTAAGCATTTTTATGGTTATCGGTATCGGTCATTTTCAAAACCGATTTGCCAATAAAATAATTTAAAAGCATTTAAATAAGGTTTTTGTCAGAGCCTTTGTAAATCTTAATTTTAACTTTAATTTTTATTTTTACACTAGACAAATATATCGGTTCAAAATGTCAGTTATCGGTCTACTTAATCTGTAATAATCTGTATTAGCCCTAAAAAAACACATATCGGTTGATCCCTACTTACAAATTTATGAAATACAACCAATATAAACCATGCATATACATTAATCATACCTGTGAGAACTTTTTTGCAAGACACAAAATATGCACCAATAAGTACATATCACTGCAGTTCCTAACAAAAATAAACACTAGAAGTAGAAAACAGTGAGCACTTGTAATTGTTTTTGTACACAGTTATGATTATAGCTCTATAAGTTTAATTTCCAGCCGTAACAAGGCTCGGTAGCTCATGCTCGGTAGCTCAGCTGGCATGGAATTGGACTTAGGATGCAAAATCATTGGGTACAAATGCAGTGAAAAACATGACTCACGATGAAAGAGCTGAAAGATGACAGATCGAAAAACAAGCTAACGTAACGCTTTACGTCACATTCAATACTTCAATAGACTATTTTAGTGCCACTAAGTGGACATTTCACATCGAATAAGTTACGAAACGTACATGGTGATTAAATTACTGGGTTTTTGAAGGGTATCTTAAAGGAAAGTCCACCATGTACCGCTATTCCTAAGTGAGTTAAACCTGCGAGTTCAACACATACACAAATACAAACATAGTGCTGCTGCAGTGTTTTATATAGGCCATTCCTACAAACTACAAAGCTAGAGTAACAATATTTAAAGATAAAACTGAAATCTCCCAGTTATCATCTTCACAGTTTTCATCCCTAACACATGAACCTGAAGCAACGTCCTTCAGAAATCCAGCAGTAGTTCTAGTCCGTCAGGGCTGAGTGCCAAAACCGACACACAGTTTGCGTCTCTAGTTATAAACTCACAGGCAGCTCCTGTAACTCCTGGGGATTTTAGTGAAGACTTCAAACAAGCTTTCTGTCTTTCTGCCCAGAACTCGTAATCCTCTTGGCTCCACAATCATTCTTCAGGTCTCCGGTGTGTGTATATAAAATGTGTCTCTCTCTATTTCTCTTAAGAGTGAATAAAAACACATGCTCTCACATGTGAGTGCAGTGGTGTTGATGTTGTGTTGATTTGTTGCAGTATTGTTTTAGCATATTCTGTAGCGCATTAAAGCTGTGGCGAATCAGAAATGGTACATTTGCATGGAGTGTAGGTTAATTAACCTTCAAGGCATAAATAATCACTAACAAACCGCCTTCTCTTTTTCCTCTTTTTATTCATTTTCTTATCGCATACTTGCAGCCTGATCGCTCCGCTTTTCAAAACCTTCAAATCGCCTCCTCCATGCTCTCAGCTCTAAGCGTTACAGGAGGTAATAATTTTGGAATAAATGGCCATGTAATACTTTCATAACCCATAATGCCTTGTATGGAGCCCTTGCCAGCATATACCAACACATACTTTGCGCATGCAAACATTGCATATTGACTTTATCGAAACTAAATTACTAATTAATTTGCCGTTTGCTAGCCCTTTGAGATTTAAATTCTGGCATTTGTGGATATGAATAAAACATATTCTCTCTAACAACAATTTTTCCTTTAAACACGCAACCCCAAGAGGATTTTTATTTCTGTATTAGCCAACTTCAAGTGACATTCTGTTGCAATTTTGTTGTCCAAAAATGATCTAGGTTAGAAACTCACACATGCAGACATTCAAGTTGCACATTAAGTAGAAGAAGAGTGATAAATGTATAAAAAAGTAATATATTCTAATTCTCTCGATCTTCTCACCTACTCGTATCACTCCATCCCATAACTTTACCAATAACTTATTAATCAAAGTATTTCTAGCTGGTTAATATGTAAATTGAATCCTACCTGTCCTGAAGGTGACCTGTTTGGTGTGCATAGAGAACGTCCCCAAAACTACACCCATCTTCAACAGAGTTCTTCACTTTTTTCAGCTTCCTCACTTCAGATCTTGGATTGAAAAAAGCACTTGTCCCTGTCTTTGTCTTTATTTTCTGATCTTGCTACCCTCTTTCACTCTCAGGGTTCTTGGTTACTTTGCTCTCGTTCTCTCTGACTATCCTCCGTGTTCTGTCTGTCTATCATGTGGACTCTGAAGGCTGCTCATCATTTCCTGAGCTTTTATTGGGGGCTGAGAGAGACATGGAAAGAGAGAGAGAGAGGGAGAGAGAGGTGGTGAGTGGTTCATTTAGGAATAGTAGTGGAGAATGTGGGAGTGATATAACTGAGTAGTTAGTAATAGGTCTATCCAACACTCGTGGTGAGTGCTTAGAAAAAGAAACAATATCAGACTTTAAGCAGGTATGAAAAGATGATCCTCTTCAATCAGAGATTTTAAAAGTGAAGTGTTATTACTGTGGCAGTACCATCATCAAAGAGAGTTGTGGAAATAAGGAATGTTTTCCAAACAGGTTTTCTAAACATTGTCTGCTATTGGTCAGTCAAAAAGACTGTCAAGTTACACACCATTGGTTGAGCCAGTGCTGCTGTTGCCATGCTGGTTGGGATGCTCAAATGAAGTTTTTGTTTTAATAATGTCACAAAGACACGGTATTCACAATTTTTGAGGAGATCAGTCTACAAGTGGCTTGTTTATCATTGATTTGTTGAACATATTAAAAGAATAGTTCACCCAAAAATGAAAATTCTCATTATTTATTCACTCTCATGTTACAAACCCGTAACTTTGGAACACAAATTACGGTATTTTGATGAAATCCGAGAGCTTTCTGACCCTGCACAGACAACACAACTACTTCGTTCAAGGCCCAGAAATGTATTAAGAACATCATAAATTGGCCCATGTGACATCAGTGGCTCAGAATAAATTTTATGAAGCCTCTTTTTGTGTGCAAAAAAAAAAAAAAAAAATGCACACAAAAAGTATTCTTGTAGCTTGTGGTTGAACCACTGATGTCACTATTTTAACAATGTCCTTACTACCTTTCTGAGCTTTGAATGTGGTAGTTGTTTTGCTATCTATGCAGGGTCAGAAAGCTCTCGGATTATATAAAAAAAAGCTTAATTTGTGTTCTGAAGATGAACAAAGTTCTTATGGGTTTGGAACGACATGGGGCTGACTAATTAATGACAGAATGTTCATTTTTGGGAAAACTATCCCTTTAAGCTGCATTTTAAAATTAAAGAAGGCATTTTTTCATGACTAATATGTTTTCCATTTCTAATATGTTAATATTAGAAGATTTGAATACTATTCATATATGTCAGTAATCTGGTAAGACTATAGCCATTAAGACACATGTGACCCTGAACCACAAAACCAGTCTTAAGTAGCACGGGTATATTTGTAGCAATATCCAAAAATACATTGCATGGGTCAAAATTATCGATTTTTCTTTTATGCTAAAAATCATTAGGATATTAAATACAGATCATGTTCCATGGTGATTTTCTCAATATTTAGATTTTTTTGTATCCATATTCCAGATTTTCAAATAGTTGTATCTCAGCCAAATATTGTCCTAAAAAATGCTTTCAGATGATGTATAAATATCAATTTCCAAAAATCTACCTTTATGACTGGTTTTGTGGTCCAGGGTCACATATTGATGGTGGTTTTGGCTCTGAAAACAGAGTCATATTGGATTCTATGAATACTTTGGTTTCTAATGAGGATTTTAACATTAGTCCACTTTTATTTATCTGGTAAATACTAGTTGGAGAAATGGATGGTTTTTGTTATTTAGTGTTACTTTATCTGATTATCCAGTAATATTATGAAATATTATTACTGTGAAATATTATTATTATTATTATTATTATTAATATATAGCTAATGTAAAGTAACTATTTTGTATTTTAATATATTTTAAATTATATATTTTAAATGATGATAAAGCTGAATTTTTAGCATCATTACTCCGGTCTTCAGAGTCACACGATCCTTCAGAAATCATTATAATAGCGTCTTTACATATCCAAGTTAAGGCTGCTCAAAAATATGTGTAAAGATGCAATGGCACATAAATGCCAGGCTAAATTATGGCAAAGTGCTGTATTACTGTGAAAATGCATTCATGCCACCTCTAAGCAGCATCAAACTGTTTGTGTAAGGATGTATACATGCAACTTTAGAAGCACTTCTGCGGCAAATTGCAGTGTTAATTCAGAATGATATGCTGATTTGGTGCTTTTTATTTTACTAGTGGGTGCAGGACACTATAGTTCATTTATGTAAGTGAGGATAGCAACTGCGACATATTACACTCAACAATTCTTCATATAGTGGACTACCAGTAATATTTATAAAAATTTGGGACCAAAGATTATTCAGACACTTTGACCTGACCATGTTTTGCTTAAGTGTTTTTTCTTTAATTGCTAATGCAACCTTTTTACACCACAGACTAAACAAAATTAAGCATTGCTTGGGAATTGTTCAACAAATTATTGATAGTTGTGTGCCATACTAACAGTTTGAATTTGAATTTGAACAGTGAATTCTTGGTTGACTGTAATCCATTACATACCATTCTATCAAAGGTATCTGACATTATCAAGATGAATTTGTTCTGACACAGTTTAACTCTGAGTTCTTGTACAAACTATAGCAAATAAACTGTGATAATGTGAGATAGTGTCTGAATAAATTTAGGCTTGACTGTAGTGTTGTTTTTGGCGGCCGGTTTTAATTTTAGTTTTAGTCTAGTCTTTGTGTGAAGCTGTCATTTTAGTTTTTATTAGTTTTAGTCACATTCATACTCTTTTTAGTCTAGTCAAGTTTTAGTCAACTAAAAGTCTGAGCATTTTAGTCTTATTTTAGTCAGAATTACCCATGACTACTTTCGTCTAGTTTTAGTCGATGAAAACTGATGACATGTTAGTCTAGTTTTAGTCGACGAAAACTGATTACATTTAGTCTAGTTTTAGTCAATAAAAATTGTATTTTAGTCTCTTTTTAGTAATGCAATTTTATTTAACCCAGTTAATATAGTATAAGTGTCACAAACGGGACGACCAAGAGTGAGGATCCAAATGCAAGGCTTTATTAAGCAGATCGTAGTCAGACAGACAGGGTCGAAAACACCAGCAAACATGAACAGTGAAGACAATCCAATAGCGTAATCCAATAAACAAGCGTAGGTCAAAATCCAGGTGGGCAGTCCAAATGAAACAATGAAATGAAAACAAGAAACTAGAAAACTAAGACTAAGACTGGGAAAACAAAAACAGAACTATGATTAGGGAACAACAAGGAGACTAGGAAACCTGGGAGCAATGGAAAACGCTTGGTAGAGTCCGCTGGAACAAAACAATACTTCGCGATGTGTGTGTGTGATGAGCTGGCTTTTATGTCTGATAAACAGGAAGTAACCATAGAGGCAGCAGAGGGAGCAGCAACAGTCAGTGGGGGTAAGGGCTCCCTCTGCTGGCCTGGCGTGACATAGCCCCCCCCCAAGGAGCGGCTTCCAGACGCTCCAAAAAACAACAGGAGGAAACAGTCCAGGGGAGCGGTGGGGGGGCCAGGAGACTGAGGCAGAACAGGTTGGGCAAAGGCCCTCCAGAGCAGGGCAGAAGATTCAGGAGCCCTCCAGGGCAGGGCTGGAGGCAGAGCAGTCCTTTGAGGTGGAGCAAGAGTCTTAGGAGCCCTCCAGGGCGGAGCAGGAGGCTTAGCGACCCTCCGGGGCAGAGCAGGAAGCGTAGAAGCCCTCCAGGGCGGAGCCGAAGGCGGAGCAAGGGGTTTAGGAACCCTCCAGGGCGGAGCAGGAGGCGGAGCGGCCCTCCAGGGCAGAGCAGGAGGCGCAGGAGCCCTCCAGGGCGGAGCAGGAGGCGCAGGAACCCTCCAGGGCGGAGCAGAAGGCGCAGGAGCCCTCCAGGGCGGAGCAGGAGGCACAGGAGCCCTCCAGGGCGAATCAGGAGGCGCAGGAGCCCTCCAGGGCGGAACAGGAGGCGCAGGAGCCCTCCAGGGCAGAACAGGAGGCGCAGGGGCCCTCCAGGGCGGAACAGGAGGCGTAGAAGCCCTCCAGGGCGGAACAGGAGGCCGCATTATGGACTGGGACCTGGGGAGAACAGAGATAGAGGAGGCAGACAGAGCAAGGAGAGAAGTAGAGAGTTCATGGGAGAACGTGGCCTCCATAGCCGTGACCAGGCAGACGAGAACTTCAGGAACGACTTTCGTGGCAGTTCCTGGGCAGACAGAGACTTCTGGAACGGCCCCAGACGCCAAGACAGAGATGACAGGGAACCTAGGCGGTGCAGGCAGAGCAGGGAGTCTTGGCGGGGCAGACAGAGCAAGGAACTTTGGCGGAGCAGGCAGGGCAGGGAATTTTGGCGGAGCAGACAGAGCAAGGAGTCTTGGCGGAACAGGCAGAGCAAGGAACCTTGGCGGAGCAGGTAGAGCAAGGAGTCCTGGCGGAGCAGATATAGCAGGGAACCCTGGCGGTGCTGGCAGAGCAGGGAGCACTGGCGGTGCTGGCAGAGCAGGGAGCCTTGGCTGAGCGGGCAGAGCGTGAAGCCTTGGCGGAGCGGGCAGAGCGTGAAGCCTTGGCGGAGCGGGCAGAGCGTGAAGCCTTGGCGGAGCGGGCAGAGCGTGAAGCCTTGGCGGAGCGGGCAGAGCGTGAAGCCTTGGCGGAGCGGGCAGGGCGTGAAGCCTTGGCGGAGCGGGCAGAGCGTGAAGCCTTGGCGGAGCGGGCAGAGCGTGAAGTTCCGCTATGTACGCCACCTCCGAAAGAGGTATAGGCGCAGCGGACATGCCTGTAGATGAGGTCTCCAGAACAAACTTGTGGGCAGACTCATGGGCCGAAGAGGCAACTGGGGCGCAGTGTGCAGCCCACACACTCAAAATGGCGATAGCCATAACAGGTAACACAGTTGGCAGAGGAATGCCCTCCGGGTCATTGGGCGTGGGGCTTGGGAGCGTTGGCTCTGTGTGACTTGGGAGCGTTGGTTCTGCATGGCTTGGCAGCGTTGGCTCTGCATGGCTTGGGAGCGTTGGCTCTGCATGGCTTGGGAGCGTTGGCTCTGTATGGCTTGGGAGCGTTGGCTCTGCATGGCTTGGGAGCGTTGGCTCTGCATGGCTTGGGAGTGAAGGCTCTGGATGCACAGGGGAGATGTGACTTGGCAGTGAAGAAGTAGCTATGACCTGACTCGTCATGACAAGAGCAGCAGTGACTTGATTTGGCGTGAGAGGGACAGCTGTGGCTTGGCTTGGCTCGGAGGGAACAGCTGCTTGACTTGGCTCTGAAGGAACGACTGCTGCGACATGACTTGGCCTGACAGGAACAGCAGCTGTATCTTGACTTGTCCTGGCAGGAACAGTGACTGTGACGTGACTTGACTCGGCAGGGACAGCAGCTGTAACTTGACTTGACTTGGTAGGAACGGCAGCTGGTGCAGGTTCGAGAGAAGCAGATATGACGTTCACAGGCAATGGCTTGGTTGACGTGGCGTGAGCAGACGCTGGCTTGGTTGACGTGGCGCTAGCAGACGCTGGCTTGGCTGATGTGGGGTGAGCAGACGTTGGCTTGGCTGACGCTGATAGTAAGGGATCAACTGAACGAGCTGACAGCAGTGGTGGGTCCTCCAAGCTTGATATTAGTCTCTGATAAGTCCTGGAAGGGTGAGAGTCTGATGCTGTAGCCACCATGTTGATAGCAGACTCAGGTATGGCGGCCATTTTGTGTGCAAGCTTGGGAGTGGCGGTCCTCCTGGGTGCAGGTTCTGGCATGGCGACCATCCTTGTGGCAGGCTCTGGCGTGGCGGCCATCTTTGCAGCGGGCTCTGGCGTGGCGGCCATCTTTGCAGCGGGCTCTGGCGTGGCGGCCATCTTTGCAGCAGGCTCTGGCGTGGCGGCCATCTTTGCAGCAGGCTCTGGCGTGGCGGCCATCTTACGGGAGGACTTGGGCGTGGCAGCCATCTTGGGCAGTGGTTCTGGAGGTACAGACATCTTGTGAGAAGACTTGGGCGTGACGGTAGCCATCTTGAGTGCAGACCCTGGAGTGGCGGCAGCCATCTTGTTAGCAGGCTCAGGAAAGGCGGCCATCTTGTGAGCAGGATCTGGAAGAGCGGCCATTTTGTGAACAGGATCTGGAAGGGCGGCCATTTTGGGTGCCGACTCAGGAAAGGCGGCCATCTTGTGAACAGGCTTGGGGGTGGCAGCCATCTTGTGAACAGGCTTGGGGATGGCGGCCATCTTGTGATCGGGCCTTGGGGTGGCAGCCATCTTGCGATCGGGCCTTGGGGTGGCAGTCATCTTGCGAGAGGAGTCAGACGTGGTAGATTTCTTGTGAGCTGGGTCCAATTGGGTGACCATCTTGAATGCGGACTCAGGAAGAATAGTCATTCCGAAAGCAGATTCTGGAAAGGCAGCCATCTTGTGAAGGGGCTCTTGAAGGGCGGCCATCTTGTGAACTGGCTCTGGAGGGACAGCTGTCTTTTGAACAGGCTTTGAAATGGCGGCCATCTTGTGAACGGGCTTTGGGATGGCAGCCATCTTGTGCTGTAGCTCTAGGCTGGCAGACATCTTGTGCTGAGACTCTGGGCTAGCAGACATCTTGTGCTGAGGCTCGGGGCTAGCAGACATCTTGTGCTGTGGCTCAGGGTTAGCAGACATCTTGTGCTGAGGCTCTAGGCTGGCAGACATTTTGTGCTGTGACCTTTTGAGTATACCCACAGTGAATGGAGAGCCACAAAACGATAACACAAAGTCAATGAATTGTGCGAGGGTCCAACTCGGGTCCTCATCGGGTAAACTCAGGCTGATATCAGTGTCCAACCCGCTCCAGAAACATTCCTTTAACATCGATTCGTTACAAGGTGCCAGGTGACTGTACGTAAGAAATTCCTCAACATAACATTCGATGGGACGGTCATCTTGAAAAATGGAACAGAGTGAACTTACGGGGTCTGCTGAGCTCATTCTTGGAGGGTACTTCTGCTGGTGGGTAAAGCCGCTGGATCCGGGTGTGTCGAAGTATTCTGTCACAAACGGGACGACCAAGAGTGAGGATCCAAATGCAAGGCTTTATTAAGCAGATCGTAGTCAGACAGACAGGGTCGAAAACACCAGCAAACATGAACAGTGAAGACAATCCAATAGCGTAATCCAATAAACAAGCGTAGGTCAAAATCCAGGTGGGCAGTCCAAATGAAACAATGAAATGAAAACAAGAAACTAGAAAACTAAGACTAAGACTGGGAAAACAAAAACAGAACTATGATTAGGGAACAACAAGGAGACTAGGAAACCTGGGAGCAATGGAAAACGCTTGGTAGCGTCCGCTGGAACAAAACAATACTTCGCGATGTGTGTGTGTGATGAGCTGGCTTTTATGTCTGATAAACAGGAAGTAACCATAGAGGCAGCAGAGGGAGCAGCAACAGTCAGTGGGGGTAAGGGCTCCCTCTGCTGGCCTGGCGTGACAATAAGTACCTAGTAGTGACGAAACCAAAGTTTTCATTTAGCCAAACCCATTTCAAACAAGGTTATCTTATTATATTATTGTTACCTTATAGGCTCAAGAATACATCCATTCCAGACATGGAAGATGCTCTACTTTGAATTTACAACAAAATCAAATAACAAGCCCCTTGCACAGGTTTCAAGTGTCATTCACTTTTTAAGAATAAATCATAACGAATAAATATGTACATGTGTAGTTTTGTGCATGTTCATTTTGTAGTAATCCCCGCTTCACAAGCACTTCTAATTAATAATAATATTAGTCAGCTTAACAATATTTTTAATTTACTTTGATCATCTATGCCAACATGAATCATGCTTATATTTTATTTACAGATTAATTCATTTATACCTTGTGTAAGTAAAATATTTCTTATGGTTCTTATTTCTTATGGTTTTCTATTTTATGCAACTGTCCAAAAATCGCTTGGGCATCTGAGATGCAAAAGAAACTTTTTCCACCTTTGACCACAAGATGTCATTAGTGTACAACGTGTTGAAAAGCTTTGAATAATGGACCTTTTTACGATAGAGTTGAGGGGAACGCTTCGAAGAAATGTCGTTTCTTCTTTTTCTCCCAAAGACGAACCCCAGCTGGCCGGCCATCGGTCCGTTTATCTGTGTCAGACTTAACTTCGTTTGTAGTCGTCTTCTAGATAATGCCGCGAGTGGGGCTTGAGAAAGTGACGTCGCCTGCGGTTTAGGCTAGAAGGGATACAGCTCTGGCTACTGGGCATGCGCACATCAATCTAACCTTATAACATTTCGTTTCGTCTCGTTTTCGTCAACAAAAATGAAGAGACATTTTAGCATAGTTTTTATTTTGTAAACCACATTTAGTCTCGTTTTTATTCGTCAACGATATTGCATTAAACATTTAATTATAGTAATTGTCACATGACCAGCATTTTCGTTTCGTCTCGTCTCGTTTTCGTCACGTGATAAAGGTTCGTTGACGACGATATTTAGTCATAATTTTCGTTGACGAAAGCAACACTACTTGACTGTATGTTCATTATGATGTGTTAAATATTCTGTAACGTTCCTTTTTTTAACAGTGAATTTTGAAGATTTGACTGAACCATTGCTTTTCTCTCTTAGATATGGTTTTATGGTCTCTATCAGTGGTCAGAGTATCGCAGTGTGAGGATTAAGATAATCACTTTAACCAAAGCGCTCTCGCTCGCTCTCTAGAACAGGCTGAACTCTTATCTATCTGGGCCACTTAAACATTGACGTCTTTTAGCGCAGCACTCCATATTGACTTGTTCACACACAGAGGGAAAAGACTAGAGATTCAATTACACCCCGCAATTAAAATACAAGCGTTTGGGCTATTAAAAAGCGAGCTTTAAGAGCATCAAATCCTTGAGCTGTAAAAACCACTGGATAAACACAAAGCAGAGCTGAAGCATGTGTTCAAGAGAGAGGACGAAAAACAGAAAAAAGGCTTAGAGGAGGATAGAAAGAACAGGGATGATGTAAGGATGACAAGGAATTGTGAGGACGAGGCTTTGCGCCCTTGATCTTTTCTCAAATCTCTCCTCTCCTCTGTCATTCCTCTCTGCCTGCAGAGGAAAATGTGTGACAGCCGGATAGAAGTGAATGAAAGCGAAGCAGGAGAAAAGACAAAAGAAATAACAGGAAATGCTGATGGGAAAGAGAGATTGAGCAGCTTATTTTGAGTAAAACCTTGTTCTGTCAGGAGCTGATCATTGAAACACGTCTCAGCAATGTGCTAGCACATCATTCCGTGTTCTTTCATTTGCCCATCACTTTCTTCTTCTTCTCCTCCTTAATCTTCTACCCAAGCGTCCCTATTTCCACCCACCCTGCTGCTGTTAGAGGAAACTGCTGGTGCAGTGGAGGTTCCAGCAGGTGAGGTTAGGACAGACGATTGATCTGTGTATTCTCAGCTCAATATGAGATACTGTTTTGCTAGGAAAGAGAAATCGCAAAGGAGATCTCTTTATTACCTCAACTGTTTCTCTAATACAGCAATAAGATTAATTGGGAAATATATTGAGACTTTTTTTTTTAAAGGTATAGTACATCCCAAAATCAGAGAGCTTTCTGACCCTGCATAGACGGCAAAAGTATTACCACGTTCAAGGCCCAGAAAGAAAGTAAAGACATCAATAAAACAGTCCATGTGAAATCAATGGTTCAACCTTAGTTTTACGAAGCTACGATAATACTTTTTGTGTGCAAAAAAAGGACTATTTCTTGTCTACAAGAAGAAATCTCAACAAAGCCTTAGTCTTGTGACTTACTGCAAATCAAAATTCAGAGATCTCAGAACTTTCTTTTAACCCATTTAAGCCCACCGCAGTTTATAATTGTCATTTTCTTTTTGTAAGTATTTTTCTAGATGTTATCTATATTTTATGTCTCAACGACATGCAAGCAAACAACCAAATAAAGACCAAAAAAAGTTATTTTATACATAATAAATTTATGAATAAAAATTAATCTTCCCTGCTGAACAAAAACAGCTAAAACCAGTCTAAGCTTTAGTTTTAGTTGGTCATCCAGTCTGGTTTTAGCTGGTCATACCTGGTCAGCAGGCTGGTTTGATAGGGGTTTTGGCCACTTTCTTAGCTGGTCAGGCTGGAAGACCACCTGGAACAACCAGCTAAAAATAGCCTGACCAGCCTAACCAGGCTGGGAGACCAGCTAAAACCAGTTGCTTCCATCTTAAACCAGCTAAGACCAGCTAACCAACTTAGGATGGTTTAAGCTGATAATCAACCTTGGTCTTAGCTGGTCGTAGCTGGTCAGCAGGCTGGATTTAGAGGGGTTTGGGACACTTTCTTAGCTGGTCAGGTTGGGAGACCAGCTGGAACAACTAGCTAAAACCAGCCTGACCAGCTTACCCAGGCTGGGGGACCAGCTAAAACCAGCTACTTCAGTCTTAAACCAGCTAAAACCAGCAAACCAGTTTTTTTGGTAAGCCAGCCAACCAACTTATGGTTTTAGCTGATAATCAACCTTGGTCTTAGCTGGTCGTAGCTGGTCAGCAGGCTGGTTTTAGAGGGGTTTTGGCCACTTCCTTAGCTGGTCTGGCTGGGAGACCAGCTGGAACAACCAGCTAAAACCAGCCTGACCAGCCTAGCCAGGCTGGAAGACCAGGTAAAACCAACTACTTTCATCTTAAAACCAGCCAGCTGACCAGTCAACCAGCTTAGGCTGGTTTTAGCTGTTTTTTTTCAGCAGGGTGTTGAAAGCAGTTATTTTGAGTTAGATGCCAAATGTTCTCATCCCATTCAAATTTGATATTGAAGGGGTGCATACAACATATTTGCCCACCAGAAACTAGTTGCCACACATTTAAATTGTCAAGAAAAAAAAAAAACCTGTGGAAAATAAATGCAGAACATGTTCACATAAGACACTATTAACACAACTATATGCATGAAACCATTCAGAAAAAAATTGGGCACAAGAAAAGATTTTCTTTTTCAGAAATCCAATGCTATTCGCATTACTTTCATAGCACATAACTCTTTTTATATGTAAACCGTATCATTTGTTTCTATTTCTATTCCTCCTAACGATTAGATAAAACACCTGAGCCACAATCGATACTTAAATGAAACATTACTGAGTACTCGATTAAGTCTCCTGAGCTATGAAAGAGCAACCACTTAGTTGCAGTCGAATTTCCGTCTGGGTATCTATGTGCTATACTCCACACTGTAACACTAACAAGTAAGACAGAAAAGAGTTAAAGCACTGTACTAGCTTGATATTGTTGTACTGAGGTTATTTAGCTCATTAAATGGTGTTTTCAAAGCTAATGTATCAGTTGCTCGACAGCAGCAGCTGCAGTTCACAGTATGTGAGTTCATCATCAGCCCGTGCCCCCTCATATACCCACAGTTCACAGTCAGCTTCTGCTCCAGGCCTGCTGTCGACTGTATGTAAACACAGCCCCTCAAGACCACGTAAGAACTGCTGTAAGATTTGCAAGTGTGATACGATTAAGGTTACAAATGGTACAAATACATGGCATGCTGTTTATACCATGAAAAACAAACTTACAGACAAGAATATTTAGTTCTGCAGTGTTTGTCAGGTTTCTTACTTGTAGACAGTTTCTTTATGAATAGCTTTTACACATGTCTTTGCCTTGTAGGCAATTTGTCAAGCCTGTTGGCTGCAGATATATTTTCTTTTTGTCATATCTAATTTTGCCAGCCACTCTCAGAATGCTTACAGAGGCATTAAATCATCTTAATACAGCTCTCAAGGTGCATTTATTTTGGATATTATACTGTCCTCTTGTGGTTACTAGTGGGACCAAAAAGCTTTTCAAGCTTGTCAGACATAATTGTTAAGTTACAGTATGAAGCAGCCCTCTAGTGGTTGATGCTAAAACTGCGATTTACTTTCTGGTGGTAAATATTTTTTTGGTAATTATGATAGTTGTGCTTTTGCTCTGCGGGTGAATTTCATGAATTTATGCAAGAACACGGTTTTGTTACCCATGTCAGTGCACAGAAAATGTGATAATATGCAAACTAAACATATTTATAAAAAGCCAAACCACCAACTGGTGTTTTATCACCGGCATGTTCCTTTTCTATTTTGGCTTTACTTTCCCGCGAAATCCAGCTCTAAAATATCGGCTAAATTTGCGATTTAGCGATTGGCGATTTGAGGGTAAGGAAAAAACACTATTTGGAAGGTGAATTTATGATGTACTTAATTTTTTATATTTCAGAAAACTTGAAGATGTCTCTTTCCTTGTTAATCATTTGATGTGGTATTTAGAGTGTAAGGTTTTGGAGAAGGCCGACGAAAGAGAGATGAATAGCTAATAGATATTTTGACAAATTAATCTAATTTAAATGTTCATAAAGGCACACTTCTGTCATTAATTACTCGCCTTCATTTAATTACAAATCTATAAGACCTTCATTTATCTTTGGAACACAATTTAAGATATTTTTGATGAAATCGAAGGGCTTTTTGACCTTGCATAGAACACAATGCAACTACCACATTCAAGGCCCAGAATTGTAGCAAGGACATCATAAAATAGTTAATTTGACATCAGTAGGATGTCATGTAGGAGCCAGCATCCTGGCATAGAACATAAAATCTTCATAAACCTGTCTAAGCATTTCGATAGGGAGTATGACTTGCAATTTTTGCTTAGCCTTAGGTATTTGAACCGGATATTCAGACAATGAACTAAGAGAGATGGACGTTCTACATCAGAACGTAGGCTCCTGCATCAGCAGCGTCACACACATACATCGTGATACTCTTGTTAATACATTGAAGACTGACACGGAAGAGAAGAAATTGTTGAATAAAGCAGTTATTTTTGTTTTCTTTTCACACAAAAAGTATTCTCATAGCTTCCTAAAATTAAAGTTGAACCACTGATGTCACATGGACTATTTTAACAATGTCCTTACTACCTTTCTGTGCCTTAAACATGGTAGTTGCATTGCTGCTGTTTTTGCAGAGTCAGAAAGCTCTCGGATTTTATAAAAAATATCTTCATTTGTGTTCTCAAGACGAATGAAGGTCCTGTGGGTTTGGAAAGACATTAGGGTGAGTTAGTAATGACAGAATTTTCAATTTTTTGGGTGAACTATCCCTTTAAGTAATGTTGGGCTGGCTGATAATTACTTGTAGTTATTAGTAGTTTGGATGCAGCACTATACAAAAGAAAAATATATCATTAAGATTCCCTAATAACAAAGTGAGTAGCATTTTAACAGGTGTACAGTTCATTTATAAACCATAAGGGGGCAGCATTTTACACATAATCTACCACAGAGCCTCTGTGTTGTCAGGCAGTCATGCGGTGCAGCTGTAAGTATACATATTGATATAAATGCCTAGGTCTAGTAAATACTGCCAATGGACTGTCATACTTTTCTAAGAATATCTAAGAGCTTTAGATTCACTTTGATTTAATGTCAGACATCTTTATGGTCTACAGTTTTGATCTATAAAAATTCTTTATTGTAATTTATAGATTTTTTTAACCCATTTTTTAGTGTTTCAGCAGATGAGTTCATAAAATATACTTACAAAAATAAGAATAAATCACATTCATATGTAGGAAGAACATCAATATCTCTCAAAGCCTGCCTAAAATACCACACGCCACATTTATCTCCATGGAAACCATCTGCACGACCTTAACACGAATGATTTAAACTCTTAAATAACCTTTGCTGAAAATAAAATATGAGCGTTCAATCAAACTGATGCACAGAATTGTTTTGATGCAGTATCACAGGCGCCACATTCTTTTCACCTCCTGTACATGCCAGTTTTATTTGGTTCAGCACGTTCTGTCTCCATTTAATCATTGTACCTCTTTTAAAAATCCTTTAAAGTTCATCAGACTAAGCATTATGCATCCCTCCAGCCAGTGGCAGACCCAGTTAGAGGTCACATATCCGCCTAGAGTGGTAAAGAGGCGCCTGATCTTCTCTCAAGTGCACTTCTTCAGTAAAATCGCAAATAAAATGCTACGTCCAAAATCCCAAGTAAAGGTCATTTGCATTGGCAGTGATTTAAAAAACTAAGCTAACAAGAAAGTCATTAATTTTTAATGAAACTTGGCAATAATGATAATAATAATAATGGCAGTTTATTGGTTTAAAGTTGCTAACATTGATTGCCACTCATTACAAATAAACAAATTAGGGAACTGCTTTTAGCTACAACACTTTAAACAGGCTGAGGTATTGCTAGAAAGCCCTCTAGCATCAGTACAGTGACTAGCAGAGACAAAATCGCTGTCAGCGTGGACGGCACTTATTTTGTCATTCTGATATAATGCATTGGACTCATAACTAAATGATTCGTAATGTTTGTTTCGAGGGCTCCTCAGCGAGCAAATCCGAGCCGACAATGATCATCTCAGTTAGGCCTCATGCTGTGGGTCAGCGCGCATATGACAAGAGAGAATGAAACGATAGATGGATGGAGACACAAAGAGCAGAGAAAGAGGAAAAGAGAAAGTGAATGATGAAAGTGTCATGAAAATGGAGGAAAGATGGGTAAAGGAGGAGTGAGATGAAGGGGAAGAGTGCGAGAGATGGATAGGGATGCAGGAGATATAAATAAACTGCAGGAGGAAGTAGATTACGTAAAACAGGATGAGTGATTTAAAAATTAAAGGTGGAGACGTGCACTGTCAGCTTCAATCTGCTGTTAAAAGGAGAGAGAGAGAGTGGGGGAAAGACAGAGAGGCAGAAGGAAAGAGATAACGTAAGATACCCCAAGTTAGAGTATCGTAGTAGACGTTTGTGTTCACTCTGCAGGGAAGAGAAAGAACTGCCGCCAACCAGACAGAGTTTGTCTGTTCACTCCAGTGAGTTTAACATCTGTCCTCTGCAGCAGTACAGCCTGGGTTTTAACAGCTGTTTCTTAGTCTTTAATTTCAGTGGATACTCTGTGGGAATCCCATATTAACTTATTCCTACTTTAGTAAAGAATAGGTGTATGTTTGTTTGTAATTTTGAACAAATTTGGTGAAAAATGTTTCTGAAAGATGGCTAAATTGTCCTTTTAAGGATGCCCTTGTGGAAAAGTCTATTTGATCTCATGACAAAAACGTACCTGTGGGAACTTTTTTTGCCAGATGTGAAATACATACCAATAAGTACATATCACTGCAGTTTCCAACAGAAATGAACACTAGAGGCAGTAAAACAGCAAGAACTTTTCTTTTTCATACACAGCTATGATTACAGCTCCATATGTTTCACTTTCCAAATGTAATAAGCTTGCTTGGTAGTTCAGCTGGCATGGAATTGGACTTACGATGCGGAATTCTCTACAAATCCCATGAAAAACATGACTCACGATGAAAGAGCTGAAAGATGAGAGATCAAAAACTGAGCTAAAGCGGCATGCTTGCGATTTGCGTTTTTATACTTTTGTTAATACTATTGGGTAGGTTTAGGTGTAGTGTAGATGGTACGTTATTTTAAAACGTCACAGAGCATTAGAGTTATAGTGCTACTCAACCTACATTTCAAGTCAGAACTGCGTCAAAACCAATGTCATAAAACGTACCATATGTACGTTCATCAGTTCTGGGGGAAAAAAACAAACACTCTTTTAGCACCACTCAGTGGACATTTCACATTGAATATGTCACAAATATGTTCGCATCTTGCAAAAAAGTTTCCACAGGTATATTTTTTTTTCATGAGATTAGGTTGGGAAAAGTAGTGATGAATTACAAAAATGCTAATTATATAGTAATTAAAAAAATGCATTTATAATCGGATCCCCGGCCTGCACAGATGAGCACAGAATACTATTTAGAGTCCCAGCTTTAGAGGAGACAAGAAACATTATTTCTTTCCCAGCTGTTTACCTTCACAGGGTACCATAACCAACTGTTTTTGTAACTACTGTGTGTGTTTACCCAAACTTGTGTGTATTTGACAGTTTAAGTGAAATACGGCATGAAAGAGAACTTAGTTTAGTGTTACAGCTGCTTTCTGTGCGCATGCTTCGGATGTGTGCAATCAGAAAACCGTACACAGAAGTTTAAACTGATATGGTTTAAAACTAGTGGTGGGCATAGATTCATTTTTTTAAATCTAGATTAATCTCACTGTAATCTTGGAATTAATCTAGATTAATCTAGATTAAAATGGCTAATTTGAATTCTGCCGAAGGCATTCAGAATATGTGTGCTACCCAAATAATGACTAAAAGTAAGTCTTTGAGAACGGGTTTCTCAAGCCAGGTGGCGCATTAGACCAGGGGCTCATCTCCTGTTTCCAAAATGCATCACAAACTGCTTGACAATTGCATTTACAACACAATTAACTATACAAACTTGTGTAACCAACTATTCCTACACTGCATGTACTTCTGCGTAAAAGGCTGCGCGACGTGGGTGTTGCAGTTAAATACACAGATGCGCACGGGCATGGATATCTGCATGCATAGTCTCCAGTTAAACTGCGTTGCTTTTAGAAGCGTCTATTCAGTTGTTGCATATAATGTCTTTATTTCGGGATTATCAAAGTAAATTATAACTCACGCACGTGCCCCAGTAAAAAGGGTCTAGCAACGCCCCTGCCCTGAAGCAAACCCGGCGGCTTCATAGCTACATCCATGTTAGCACGTCTCGTTTGATGTGGTAATTTCACAGTAGGCATACACACAGGTTCGAAGACTCGTTCTCGCCCCCTACAGTGCAATTCGGCTAGGTATACATCCGCGCTAAACTATCAAGGTGAAAGTCATCATAGCTTGCGTAGACCCAGCTCACAACCCAACTTTGAGAATAGATTAACGGCAATATTTTTTTTATCGCCCGATAAGAGTCTCACGCCGATAACGGCCCACTACTATTTAAAACGCATGATTTCAAACAGATAATCAAAACCAAAAAGATGTTTTTTTGTGTCTGAGGAACAAGCTTGTAAAGGCACAGCCCTATTCTGGAAAAGGGGCGAGGAGCAGCAGCTTATTTGCATTTTAAGTCATGCACGAAAACAGTGTGTTTCTGTATACATCTGTATACATCAGCCAGTAGCAAGTTCTTAATGTTTAGCCCAAGAGGGAAAGAGGAAGAAAGAAAAAAGGAGTGTATTCATAACTAAATGTTTCTATTTATATGTGTCTGTGTTTGTGTGCAAAGAAAAGGACAGAAAGGACGGCAAAAGAAAAAAGAAAAAAGAAAGGTCATACTTTAGGAAGAAAGCTGACTGGTATCTCTAGAGAGAGTTCAGTCCAGGTGTTTCTGAAACAAGTGCGTCCAAGTGTGTGCCAATGTGCGTGTGTGACCCTTGAAAAGCGCTGAATGCCTCTGCGTCTATGGGTGTGTGTCTGTGCGACTGCCTCTCCTTCGTCAAACTCACACAGACTCAAACACACCTCCGGGACGCTGCAGTCAGGTGGACTCTGCTCTAAATACACACGCAGTACTGTTCCACTCTCATCTCTCTTGGTCCCAGCTTATCTTTCCATTAAAAGTCAATTAGCCCCTGCTAAAAACAGCTAAGGTAACCATGGTTGCACACGCATACAAACCTCAGAAAGATGATCAGATTTTGTTCATTTGAATCGTTCTGCATTGAACATTAAATGAATGTTGTTTGAGCAAAATACATTATGAAGAGAAATAAACTCTCTGACTTACTGCAGTTCTTCATTGTGAGAGAGAATTTGCATAAAAATTAATTTTAGATAACTTATAAATATCCCCCTGAGACCATACAAAAAACAAACTATAAATTTGACTTATTTTGTCTTCTGGGAAACATGTTAGTATCTTCTGTAGCTTCTGAAGGGCAGTACTACTAATAAAAAATGATATTTAGGCAAAATAAGAAAAATGTACAAAATGTTCAAAAGTTTTCACCCCCTGGCTCTTAATGCATCATGTTTCCTTCTGAAGCATCAGTGTGCGTTTAAACCTTCTGTAAAGGTTGCATATGAGTCTCTCAGTTGTCCTCAGTGTGAAAAGATGGATCTCAAAATCATACAGTCATTGTTGGAAACGGTTCAAATACATAAAACTGCTGAAAAACCAAATAATTTGTGGGACCTGAAGGATTTTTCTGAAGAACAGTGTGCAGTTTAACTGTTCAGGACAAACAAGGGACTCATTTACTATTAATTTCTTTTGTGGACTATATGTAAATGTCTTTTATGTGAAATATCTTATTCAGGTCAGTACTAAAAAACAACAACATGCATCCATCTTATTTTGGTAAAATAATTAACACTTTGCAGATTCTGCAACTTTTGACTCCAACTGTATATACAAAAACTGGTTCAGACTGCAAATCTCCCTCTAGTGCACATATGAATACACATGCAAGCACACAGGACCATAGTTCAGACTCCCACACATACAAACACATGCTAATTCAGGCATATTTTTTTAAAGGTCATGAGAAGGCCATTAAGATGTCAGAATATGTCTTAGCCTTTCTCTCTCTTTCTTTTAATTACTTTCGCCTTCTTTAGATAAAGGGAAATATGTTATAGGTTGGGTCCTACTGGTATTGCCTGTGTTATTGCCGCAAGTTATTATGAACCTCAGACACACACACACACACACACACACACACACACACACACACACACACACACACACACACACACACACACACACACACACACACACACACACACACACACACACACACACACACATACTCGTATTATCAACAGCTCAGCAGGAACAGGAGGCCGAGGTGGAGGAGGAGGAGGACGTGAACAGGCCTGAATTAATTCGGGATTTTTTGAATGTTTCCCATCTAATGTTACATTTACATAAGATGATGCTGAGAAACATTTGGCATCTCCACAGCTGCTGGAGCCAAACCGAAACAGAATCGCTGAGACAACTCTGGAGTCTGAAAGGAGATTGAAAATCAGCGAGTGACAGAGAAGGAGGTAAAAGAGAAGGAGAAAATGTGCAAAGGAGGGAAAGAGTGTGGGAGAGTTAAATTGCATTGGCATTGTAGCTGTCAGACAGATGGCAGCGAACTAGTATCAACTAAAGAGTTTGACTGAAACCAGATGGAGAATGAAAAACTTTGCTGGAAACAAGTAAATAATAATCACTGCATAATAAGACACCCTGACTAATTAGTTCCAATTACAATTTACTTGTCCAGTTAGTCAAAAACAATCAATTAAATGTCTAAACCTCTCAAACATTTTTAGTTTTACTTCTACACATCAACAATTATTTATTCTGAAGTGGAAGTTTGTATATTTCTAGATGTGTGTAGCACCTTCCACTCTGCATAAACATCTGTTTTGCTCAGTTACTCACGTAACATTATTGTATCTTTTCAGAAGACTTGGGATATGGAATGCGAGTCCTATTATAATACATTTATGGTGATTTATTTTCAGTTTGAGCTTGACAAATCTAGTCCATTTCATTTTCATGTGCGGGAAAAGAATGAAGGTCACACAGGTTTAGAAACCAGATGAGGGAGTCAATAATTCCAGAACTGTCCAGAACATTTTGGGTGAACTATCCCTTTACTGTAATGAGAAACTGAATGACTAAGTCATTCTCCCAAATCTTTCTCTTTTTCTCTCTTTGTGAGTGTGTGTGTGTAGTACATCTTGGTCTGCACTGTTCTGAAATGTTCTGTTTAGAGTCCTCAGGCAGTTAGACTGTGAACATTGCATCAGCCCTCAGACGTAATATAATTCATAAAAATCTATTAAAGGAGCAAGAAATTGGTGAGGTTGAGCTGTAGATGCAATTTTGAAATTTTGCCTCTTTCCCCGTTCACACAGCAGCTCAATAACCACATTCTATAACCAAACCCAGAATCTCCAAAATTATGGTTTTGTGTGTGTATGGAACAGAACTCCCTTTCGAAACTGTGATGACCGACACTGATACCCATAGCAACATTCTGGTCTTGTGTGTTTGGTATACACCATTTTTAACCAGAGTTTTATTGCAGAGACCAAAGACTTTACTACAGACTACAGAGAGAAGTCTTGAAGGGTTGCCATGTCCACTTTTAATAAGTAATGCTTATTAGGCATCTCTGGGCTTGGTGTTTGGACTTGGCTTATAAAGCTATTCAGGTTATGGAGGCAGGCAAGAGCAGCTAACTGTATTTTAATATGTGGCTTATTTCCAAGATAACACTTTTAGATTAGAGTTTATTATGGGTTTGTATTTTTTTTATTTATTTCTAGCAAGATCTGGCAACACTAATGAATCAAAACGTACCCTGTGATTTTTTTTTTTTGCAGTGTGCATATAGAAAAGACACAAGGTGTTTAAATATGTCATTAAAGGGATAATTCACCCAAAATGAAAATTCTGTCATTAATTAGTCACCCTCATGCCATTCTAAACCCATGTGACCTTCGTGTCCATATGTTCTTCGATCTTCAGAACACAAATTAAGATATTTTTGATGAAATCTGAGAGCTCTCTGACCCTTCATAGACTGCAACGCAACTTCCAGTCACTCTCAACTAGTTACTCTCCCAAATTTTATGTTTAAAAATTTAAGTTTGAAAGAATAATTTGCAAAGCACACTCTAGAAGGGTTGCCATGTCCACTTATCATAAGCAATGCTTATTAAGGATCTCTGGGCTTTGTGTTTGGGCTTGGCTTATAAAGCCATCCAGGTTATGGAGTTAATAAAGTAGGCAGGTGCAGGTCGCTGTATTGTAATATGTGGCTTATTTCCAAGATAACACGTTTGAATCAGGCTTTATATTGGGCTTGTATTTATTTATTTTTTAGCAAGGCAACACTAATGAATCAAAACGTACCATGTGATTTCTTGCACCACACATACAGAAAAGACACAACTCTGAAACATTAAAATATGTCATTAAAGGGATAGTTCACAAAAAAGAAAATTCTGTCATTTATTAGTCATGACATTCCAAACCCATAAGACCTTCGTTCATCTTCGAAAAACACAAATTAAGATATTTTTGATGAAATTCAAGAACTCTCTGACCCTGCATAGACTGCAACACAACTACCATGTTCAAGGTCAAGGTAAAGACATTGTTAAAATAGTCTATGTGACTTTTAGTTTACTATTACAAATAAAAAATGATTCAATATAAAGTGTAAGTTAATATATTTCTAGATGTGTGTAGCACCAGAGGGGAAGACTATCATTCAATAGCACTTATTTTGCTCAGTTTCTCACACAAAATTGTCGTATCTTTTGGATATAGCTTGTGAATCCTATTATGATACATTTATGGTGTTTTATTTCCATTTTGGAGACAAATTCATTACCTTTCATTTTCATTATAACAAAACACACCTGCAATATGTCCTTCAGAAATATTTTTTTTTTTGTTTCACAGAAGAAAGTCATACAGGTTTAAAAACAACATGAGGGATTTAACAATGGCAGATTTTTTATTTATGTATTTTTTAAAAGTTTGGGTGAACTATCCCATTACTTTAATGAGACACTGAATAACTGATTTACTCTCCAAAATCATTTGTGTGAAAGAGTAATTTGCAAAGCACACTCTAGAAGGGTTGCCATGTCCACTTATTATAAGCAGTGCTTATTAAGCATCTCTGGGCTTGGTGTTTAGGCTTGGTTTATAAAGCAAGCCAGTTTATGGAGTTAAAAAAGTAGGCAAGTGTAGGTTACTGTATTTTAATATGTAGCTAATTTCCAAGATTACACGTTTGGATTAGAGATTATTATTGGCTTGTATGTATGTATTTATTTATTTATTTCTAGTAAGATCTGGCAACGCTATTGAATCAAAACTTACCTGTGATTTTTTTAATTAATTAATTTATTTTTTTTGCAGTACGCATACAGAAAATACACAACATGTTTAGATACGTCATTAGTTCACCCAAATATGAAAATTCAGTCAATTATTACTTACATATGTCGTTTCAAACCGGTAAGACTTTCGTTCAACTTCAGAAAACAAATTAAGATATTTTTGATGAAATCCGAAAGCTTTCTGACCCTGCATATACAGAAGCGCAACTGACATGTTCAAGGCCTAGAAAGGTAGTAAGGACATTGATAAAATAGTTAATGTGACAGTGGTTCAACCCTAATATTATGAAGCTATGAGAATACTTTTTGTGTGCAAAGAAAACAAAAATAACAACTTTATTCAACAATTTCTTCTCGTCTGCATGGAAGTCTTTTCCCACCACAAAAATAAAAAACAACTTTTTTTTTCTCAGAATTGCATGATACAAACTCGCAAATTTGTTTGTTTTTTTTCTCAGAAGTGTAAGACATAAACTCGCAATTATGAGTTTTAAAGTCAGAATTGAGAGATATAAACTTGCAGTTCTGAGAAATTAAATCAGTTTATATCTTGCAATTCTGACTTTTTTTCTTATAATTTTCTCAGAATTGTGAGATATAAACTTGCAATTGGCAAATATAAAGTGAAGTCCATTTTTGAAGGGAAAAAAGACTGATATGTTCTCAGAATTGCGTGTTTATATCTCGCAATTTTGACTTTATAACACGCAATTGCAAATTATTACAGTATAAGTAAGAATTGTAAAATATTAACTCGCAATTCAGAGAAAACAGTCAGAATTGTGACTATATCTAACAATTCAGATTTAATCAACTTAAAAGTTAGAATTGCAACTTTAAATCAAGTTTATATCACTCAATTCTGATTTCATTTCTTGGAATTGCGTGTTTATCTCACAATCTTGACTTTATAACTGAGATAAAAGTCGCAAGTGCTTTTTTTTATTTTTTTTATTTTATTTTATTTTTTTTGTGGCAGAAATGGGCTTCCATATCAGTTACATATACATATTTTTTTTCTACAGGAAGGCAGGTTTTTAGAAATTAAAATATACAGTATATACAGCATATATGGTATATTGTCCCTCTTTTTCCTTTTTTTTTTTTTTTGGCCATATAAACACTCAACCTGGTACAAAACTCAAGTTTTTCAGCATTAGTATTGATTCCTCCAGTCACAAGGGTTCACATCAGCTGTTGAATGGATGTACTGTACACTCTCATGTGTGCTACAGTTCTTCTACAGGGAACAGAGAAAATTTGCCGCATGTCAAGAGAAGTTGGCAGGATTGATCGACCCTGTACTCTTTTAAAATGTCAAATGCTCTTTCTCTTTCCCCCAGAGGCTCATTCTATTGGAGCTGTAAAACTGCAGTAACACCAGCAGAGCCATGTTGTCACTCATAATCACACACACACACACACACACACACACACACACACACACACACACACACACACCCTGCACTTAAACAAAACACTTACACCCTGCCATGTGCTTGACTGACCTTGTCACTTGCACTCACGGTTGCTATTGGTAACAACAAAACAGCTTCTGATTGGGTGTTCATGGCCAACAGTATTTCTTCCTGCAATGTTCTTGAACCCCCCCCCCCCCCCAGTCATAGGTTAGAAAGTTAGAAATAGGTTATGCTGGAAGATCTGGATGCAGAATGTGCCATACAGCTTACTCAGACAAATATGCAGCATGAATTGATAGTGTGCATTTTTAGTGCAGAGCAGTAAGCAAGGCTCAGAAATTCATGAAATTCAACATCATATTATCTACTCCTGCAGGGATGAAGGGTCACCGTTAACCCATTAATGGGTTGACTGAGGTAAAGTGCAGTCAGCTAGAATAACTGTGATGGATGTATACCGACTCTCTCACACTCTATTCACTGAGCTTTCATTACATATTGACACTAATTCATTTCTAAAACAAGGCTTTGTAGCCAGAGGGCATGGAGCATCAGCCTTCTAAAATTACAGAACATGACCTTAAAGGATTATTTTGGGAGGAAAAAAACAAGTACCTTTCTATTTTGTATGGAAGCCTGTTTTCGTCACGGAATAAAAGGAGTTCTGAGTTTATATTTTGCAAATCTGATTTTATTTTCAGAATTGTGACTTTATTTCTCAGAATTGCGAGTTTATATCTCTGAAATTCGAGTTTTGTTCTGATTTTACATCTTGTCGTTTTTGCTTTTATTCTTCTGCTATATTCTATTTTATTTTTTGGTTTAAAGATTATATTATATTAACTCTTTTAACTCTATTTTGTCTGCTCTTAAGAATTCTGTTCTATTCTATTCTATTCTATTCTATTCTATTCTATTATAAGTTCCTTATATGTCATACTATTACATTAAATATAATATTTCATTATTTTTTCTGCTCTATTTGGTTAGATGCTATATTATTTTAAGATTTCTATTCTATTCTATTCTATTATATTATATTATATTATATTATATTATATTATTGTCTGCTTATATTCTGCTTATATTCTATTTAAAACTCCATTCTCGTCTCGTCTGTTTTATTATATTAACATTAATATTCTGTTAAAGTTTCTACTTTCTACTCTAGAATATTCTGTTGAATGTTAAAACTATTCTTTTGCTTTATTCTGTTAAAGTAAAGTTTATATAATGTTCTATTCTATTCTATTCTATTCTATTCTTATCTGCTTATATTCTGCTTATGTTCTATTCAAAACTCTACTATTCTAACTATTCTAACATTCTGTTAAAGTTTCTAGTCTATTCTATTCTACAATATTCTGTCAAATGTTGTGTTCTATTAAACACTATTCTTTTGCTCTATTCTGTTCAGCTAAAATTTCTATTCTGTTCTATTACATTCTATTCTATTCTGTTTGCTACCCTATTCTGTTAAAGATAACATCCCAATAAAACTTTATTATTCTGCTATATTATATTAACATTTATATTCTATTAAAGTTTCTATTCTATTTTATTCTATTCTACTCTACAATATTCTGTCAAAGGTTGTGTTCTATTAAAAATATTCTTTTGCTCTATTCTGTTCACCTAAAGTTTCTATTCTATTCTATTCTATTCTATTCTATTTGCTACCCTATTCTGTTAAAGATAACCTTCCACTAAAACTTGATTCTTCTGCTATATTATATTAACATTTCTATTCTATTCTATTCTATTCTATTCTATTTGCTACCCTATTCAGTTAAAGACAACATTCCACTAAAACTTGATTCTTCTGCTATATTATATTAACATTTCTATTCTATTCTATTCTATTCTATTCTATTCTATTCTATTCTATTCTATTCTATTCTACTCTACAATATTCTGTCAAAGGTTGTGTTCTATTAAAAAATATTATTTTGCTCTATTCTGTTCACCTAAAGTTTCTATTCTATTCTATTCTATTCTATTCTATTCTATTCTATTCTATTCTATTCTATTATATTTGCTACCCTATTCTGTTAAAGATAACCTTCCACTAAAACTTGATTCTTCTGCTATATTATGTTAACATTTCTATTCTATTCTATTCTATTCTATTTGCTACCCTATTCAGTTAAAGACAACATTCCACTAAAACTTGATTCTTCTGCTATATTATATTAACATTTCTATTCTATTCTATTCTATTCTACTCTACAATACTCTGTCGAAGGTTGTGTTCTATTAAAAAATATTATTTTGCTCTATTCTGTTCACCTAAAGTTTCTATTCTATTCTATTCTATTCTATTCTATTCTATTCTATTCTATTCTATTCTATTTGCTACCCTATTCTGTTAAAGATAACCTTCCACTAAAACTTGATTCTTCTGCTATATTATATTAACATTTCTATTCTATTCTATTCTATTCTACTCTACAATATTCTGTCAAATGTTGTGTTCTATTAAAAAATATTCTTTTGCTCTATTCTGTTCAACTAAAGTTTCTATTCTATTCTATTCTATTCTATTCTATTCTATTCTATTCTATTCTATTTGCTACCCTATTCAGTTAAAGATAACATTCCACTAAAACTTGATTCTTCTGCTATATTATATTAACATTTCTATTCTATTCTATTCTATTCTATTCTACTCTACAATATTCTGTCAAATGTTGTGTTCTATTAAAAAATATTCTTTTGCTCTATTCTGTTCAACTAAATTTTCTATTCTATTCTATTCTATTCTATTCTATTCTATTCTATTTGCTACCTTATTCTGTTAAAGATAACATCCCAATAAAACTTGATTCTTCTGCTATATTATATTACCATTTCTATTTTATTAAAGTTTCTATTCTATTCTATTCTATTCTACAATATTCTATGAAAGGTTGTGTTCTATTAAAAATATTTGTTTGCTCTATTCTGTTCAACTAAAGTTTCTATTCTATTCTATTCTATTCTATTCTATTCTATTCTATTTGCTACACTATTCTGTTAAAGATAACATCCCAATAAAACTTGATTCTTCTGCTATATTATATTAACATTTCTATTCTATTAAAGTTTCTATTCTATTCTATTCTATTCTATTCTATTCTATTCTACAATATTCTATCAAAGGTTGTGTTCTATTAAAAATATTTGTTTGCTCTATTCTGTTCAACTAAAGTTTCTATTCTATTCTATTCTATTCTATTCTATTCTATTCTATTCTATTCTATTCTATTCTATTCTATATGCTACCCTATTCTGTTAAAGATAACATCCCAATAAAACTTGATTCTTATGCTATATTATATTAACATTTCTATTCTATTAAAGTTTCTATTCTATTCTATTCTATTCTGTTCTACAATATTCTATCAAAGGTTGTGTTCTATTAAAAATATTATTTTGCTCTATTCTGTTCAACTAAAGTTTCTATTCTATTCTATTTGCTACCCTATTTAAATATAACATTCCAATAAAATTTGATTCTTCTGCTATATTATATTAACTATAATTCCTATTCTATTAAATGTTCAATTCAATTCTATTCTATTCATTTTATTAAATATCTATTCTGCTGTTACTCTGTGCTACTTCATTAAATATTCTATTGTATTCTGCAAAAGCTTGTACTGTATTGTATTGAATCATCTTTTGTTCTACTCTAACTGAACCTTCCTTCGGGGTGGAAGGGTTATCTACTATTTATCTGCTTCTTTATTTATTTTTATTCACACAGCCTTAGATAACCCTAAGAGTAGCTCAAAGCAAACACAAATACAAAATATTCCAGTCACATCTTCCTTTCACAGCTTTAGTGTCTTATTTTCTTACTGTGTTGCTATAGTGGTCTTTAGAGACTGGTTTAGATTCTATAGTATGGCTCCAAATCCTCTTTAAATTAACTTCCTACTCCCCTGTGTATTGGAAGAGTATCTATCTGTGAGGAAGATATAATGAAGGAGTGGGGAGATAGCGGGGTTCATCATGCAGTGCGCTGCGAGGTTCCGGCTCTCCGCACTCAGTGACAGCAGATAAACAGCTACTGCTTGGTTCCAGCATCTCCATGGGCCCCGTCGGCATGGAGACGCACCATGCAGTGTTTTTTCTGCTGACACAGTGCAATGATACTCGAAAAAAAAGAGATAAGAGGGATGAAACAGAGAAACGAATGTCATTGCCAAACAAAAAACCCAGACTGCTCTTCAAAGGAAAAAAAAAAAAAGTGATAAAGAAGGGTTTTCTATAGGACTTGAAAGGAGGTGTAAATGTGTGCTGATGAAAGATTCCAGGTGAAACGTAAAAAGAGTGATCCATTGGAACTCCATTCTAATATTGGCGTATCTTACTGTTTGGCACTGTGGTACACAGTTTGAAATATCAAAAGAGAAAAAACTGACAAATAAGCAAATACAGTCAGTGGGAATACAGGTAAATTGGGACACTTTCTAAAATTTTGTGATTGGCGTTATTTTAAAATATTATGCCAAACGTCCCCAGAAATAATATCATATTAAATAGCTAAATTTCTCCACCACACTATAAAGTGGAAAAAATAATAAATATTAAAAACAAAAACAAAAACTACATTAAATATAATACTAAAATATATATATATTTTTTTTTTATAAAATGTCATATAAATAAATAAATAAGTAAATAAATAAAAAATATGAAGCAAATGCTTTGTTAAATAGAATATAATAGAATAGAAAAAGCATTAAATATAATGATATTTTAAATAAATATATTAAAAACATTATATGGAAAAAAAAGAACTGGAATAAAATAATACATAAAATTTTTATATTAAATATATACTATAACACAAATCGTATTAAATATTAAATACAGATGTTTTATAATAAATATATTATAAATATTTAAAAAACTGTCATTAAGTATTACCATTATTAACAAATACTTTACAATAAATATATAAAACAGTTATATTAAAAATAATCTTAAAATAAAATCTTTATATTAAATATCATATTAAAAACAAAAACGCATCAAAAACAAGTACTTTATAATAAATAGAATACTAAAAAGTTTGCATTAAATATAATAATAAAATCAAATATTTTATTAAAAAACATTAAATAATACAGATATTTTATGATAAATATAATATAAATATAAAAATAAAAATATTACAAAAACAAACGTCATTAAATATTACCATTAATAACAAATACTTTACAATAAATATAATATATATATATAAAAAAATATATACAATTTTTCCTCAAATAAAATATTTATATTAAATATTGTATTAAAAACAAAGTAATATTAAAACCATTAACCATTGTTAAATGTAATATTGAATAGAATAGAAAACAACATTTTAAATATAAGGTTATTAAATATATATATATATATATATATATTTATTTTTTTGTAGAGTAAATATATTAAAATAATATTAAAAACAAGTACTTTATAATAAATAGAATACTAAAAACTTCATACTGAATATAACATTAAAATAATTTTTTTATAGTAAATATAATATTAAATACTAAAATGTTATTAAATATAATATACTTTGGGAAAAATATAATTAAAAAAATATTTTGAATATAACAATACAGTAAAATATCTGATATTTAAAACAAAAACTGTATTACATATATTGAAAAAACTAATATTTCATGATAAATGCAATATTTAAAAATTTGTTGAAAAAGAAAAAAAAAATATATAGAATGTAATATTAAAAACCATCATTGGAAAAAAAAATACTTTATAATTTGTCCCACT
>NC_133383.1:23196322-23240831 GCF_049309525.1 Garra rufa
ATGCAATATTTAAAAATTTGTTGAAAAAGAAAAAAAAAATATATAGAATGTAATATTAAAAACCATCATTGGAAAAAAAAATACTTTATAATTTGTCCCACTTTACCTGTACTCACCATTTTAAACAAGCTTCCTTTATTTCCTTTGAGTTTGGTGTTAATGCAGGTGTTTTACCTTTGCTGAGGGTTCCCGAGACGAGCCTTTGCAGGGACTGAATGAGCTTTAGCACCCCCTGTCTGCAGCGGCTTGTACAGCCAGCCATGATGCCAGTGAATCCAAGGGTGCACAGACAGCCCCTATAACAGTCTAAACACTGCTTTCACCAGCGGTGCTCACAGACGAGACGTACGTCCCATACAAGCCTCTCTGTGGCCTCCAGAGTGCTTATAACGCAGCTTCTCTCTCATCCAATCTCACGAGAGCTGCGGTTTTAACAATGGGTCCTAAGTCCAAGAATGAGATGAGCAGGATGCCCTCCGTCCAGACAACACACACACACCTTTCGCCCACTCTCCTCATACACACACACACACACACACACACACACTCACTCACACACACACGCACAAACACACACACACAAGATGCTCACAAAGTGCCTGAACCTGTTTTCTGCTGCCTCTGTGCCAACCGTTTGAAGTATAAAAGGAGAGTTGCTGAGACAGCCGACTGCTGCTGTGCGAAAGTTAGAGGAGCAAAAGTTGGTGAGCGCTGCAGACTCAAAGCTCGGAGACCGACCTGATGAATTATTAAGCAGATGGCAAGAGCGCGCTGCTGCGCTACACGGACTAAGAACTGCTCAGAGGAAGTTGAGTGTCCATGGAGACAAAAGAGTGGCTTTCCTTTTCCTTGATGATGCTTCTCCTGGTTACGCCTCTCCCTCTCTCTTCCTCTAGTTGTATGTGTGTGTGTGTGTGTGTGTGTGAGTGTGTGTTGTGTGGTGTTGTGGCGAGAAAACGGTGGTCTGCTGCAGCGTTTCCGACTGCTCTGTGCTGCCGGACAGATCCCTGCAGCATAAAACAGAGGACTACTGCTCTCTCTCTCTCTCTTTCTCTCTCTCTCACTGAGGAAGCATCCCTTACACACCTCTCTCACACTTCCCTTGTAGCAGCTGAGCTATACTATGTTTGAATCAGTTCTATTGTACTCTATTCTGTACTCTACTCTGCTCAGTTTTCTCATTAGATTCTATTCTATGAAAGTTTATATTTATTGTATAACTCTCTGTTGTAATCTGCTCCATTATGTTAAAGAATATATTGTATTAAAACCATTTTCTGCTATATTACACCATATCATATTATATTAAAGATTCTATTATATTCTATTCTGTTTGATCTCTATTCTTCTGTTACATTCTGCTAGATTCTATTCTTTTAGTTTCTATTCTGTTCCATTCTATACTCTATTCTGTTAAAGATTATATTCAATTCTCTATATTCAAAACTCTCTATTAACTCTATCCTTATCCTTTAAAGAATTCTATTCTATTCTATTCTATTCTATTCTATTCTATTCTATTCTATTCAATTCTGTTCTGTTCTGTTCCTTTTATATGCCATACCATTATGCTAAATATCATATTCCATTACACATTTTCTACTCTGCTATTCTATTAAAGGTTCTATTCTATTCTATTCTATTCTATTCTATTCTATTCTATTCTATTCTATTCTATTCTGATTATACTCTATTAAAAACTCCATGCTATTCTGCCCTATTTGTATAACTATTCTTCTGCTCTATTCTGTTCTACTAACAATCCTATTCTATTCTAATATTCTGATTATTATATTAAAAACTCAATTCTATTCTGCACTATTCTTATATTAACATTTCTATTCTATTAAGAAATATTCTTTTAAAGGCTGTATTCTATTAAAACTCTATTCTCCTGCTCTATTCTGTTCTACTAAATTTTCTATTCTATTATATACTATTAAAGTTTATATTCTGTTCTGAAATATTTTGTTAAAGGCTGTATTCAATTAAAACTATATTATCTTGCTCTATTCTGTTCTACTAAAATTTCTATTCTATTCTGTTTTTTGTAAAACAAAAATTATATTCTATTGCCTCTATTAACTCTATTATTCTTTGCTAAATGCTATTTTATTAAGGTTTCTATTCTATTAAATTCTATTATTTTATGCTTCTTATATTCTGATTATATTCTAAGAACTCCATTCTATTTTGCTCTATTTTTAAATTATATTAACATTTGTATTCTATTAAAGTTTCCATTCTATTCTTATCTATTCTTTCCTATTCTATAATATTTTAAAATCTCTATTCTTATGCATTATTCTGTTTGCTAAAGTTTTTCATTCTATTCTATTCTATTCTATTCTATTCTATTCTATTCTATTCTATTCTATTCTATTCTATTCTATTCTATATGCTACTCTATCCTTAGATTACATTCCATTAAAACGTAATAAAATTCTTCTGCTATATTTTCTAGATTCTATTCTATTCTATTTTTTAAGCTATTTTCTGTAAATGTGCAAGGCTTACAATTACTCAGCACTTTTTCCTAAGTGAATGACAAAGTGCAGAACAAAGTGCAGAACTTTTTATGCTACAAACCACTGTGTTTACATTAATAACATAAATAGTATGATGAAAAAAATAGAAGTTTGGAGTATCAAGCAGCATATCAGACTGTTTGTGAACAACTAAAATAACTTTAAGCGGATGACATTGGAAACCTTGCACAATCATGTTACCCTGACAAATGGCTACACCTGCTGTTACTTGAAAAATAATGTGGACACTAGTAAAGATTAGATTCTAATAAATACTCTTGTTTGTTCTGCTCTACAGATTCGGTTGTATTATAGTTTCTGTTCTGTAATATTTTGACTTAAATAAGATATTTTGTAATCTAAAATGTATAACCTTTTTAAAAACTTGTAATATTAGCCAATGACTCCCTCCGGCCCCCATGTTACATTAATATAAAATATATAAAATATTAATGTAACACATGTAACTAAACATACAGATTCTTAAGGTGAGAATATAAATACTGTATTGTTTGGTACAATACTGTTTGTTTGAAATGTCATTGCTCCCACTCCCAAATTCCCACACATAATCCACTCTCGCCCTCATTTATCATTCTTGCCCTGGCTGAGGGGAACCCAAAATAGTCAGACAGAAGAAGAGGAAAGTGAGAGAGAAAGAGGGAAGAGGTAATGAGAAGTGACAGCTGTGATAGATGGCAGGATGATGCCGGAGGAATGAGATAGATAAAGTTAAAAGGAAATATGAAGGAAAGATGCAATGCAAAGAGATATGCGAAGATTTGAATGATTCACTGTCTCTCTCTTCTCCTGAAAAAAATACCCACATAATCTCACATTTGCCTTTACACGCCTTTTCTCATGTGCAAACTATGTACAATGACATCCACATTGTTTAAATCTTTATACTGCATATCAACAACTGAGACAAAAGACAAATCTTATAAAAATGTTCATACCGCAGTGAAATAGCAGTGAGCTTCTTAGAAACAACAACCTCTTTAGACATAATGTACCTTTAGGCATTTTTAATGTCACTTTCAAAATAGCAGTAACGTGATAATTGAATATTTGTTTCTTTGTTTGAAATATTTCTGCCAGTGGGAGGTTTGTAAAGGTTAGGTTTAGCATGTCCCCAGAGCAGATGCTTCTTATTCTATTAGACATGCTCAGAAAAGCCCTTTTATGTCTTGCGTTGCATATCGAAATATTTTTGGACTGTGTGGGTGGAAGTGCAAAGTGTATAGAAAGCAAGCAAGACTGAGAGTGAGAGTTTTATTTTTATTGATTAGGAGATTTACATAACTGAAGTAATAGAATATAGATCATCTTCAGTGTCTAAATTTCCTTTCATATTTCAGTTTTGCTTCTGCAAGATTCTAAATCTTTTATAAGCACAGATGAAAATAAAATAATTTATTCTTGTGCCTAAAATGATTAAAAAATGGTGTCTCACATATACTGTGCAGTAAAATTCAATGCGGCAAGCATCTGTAAAGCACTTCAGGTTGCTTGTGTTTGTGCAGTTTATGTTGTACAAGAGCAGGAGGATTCACTCAAAGAAAAAGCATCAGCTCACAAAAAGCTGCAGTGAGGTTCAGTCCAAACAGAGACGTGCTTCCTTTCTGCAGGTCTAACATTTCCAATTCTGTCTGTCGATCACTGCTGCTGGATGCATTTGTTTGTGATGGATTTAATCAAACTGCATTGAAAGAGTCTCAAATAATATATTTAGAAAAAAAAAATTCTGAGTAGAAACTGGCTCCTAAAAAGGAGCAACATATCTGATTCAATATTTATGCCCTGTTCCAAACACTGAGTTCCTTCAAGGACTTTATGGTTTGCATACAGCTAACGATCCTCCAGTGTGCCCATTAAAAATGCCATCCCATCCCAATCTATCCCACAAAGTCTGTGCACCTCAAAAATGTTCTTTTCCATACACTGACTCAGTTGCCATTACATCACACTGTCTGAGCGCACCCATCTCAGGCTATTTTTACAGCTAACCATTTAATGAAGCTGCCTCACATTTACACACAAACACACCGTGATACACGCACACACGCTTAGGGCAAGGAACTGCACTCGGCACTGTTGAATTAACCTTCAGACTCCTCTTCAGACTCCTCTTCAGCTCCCCTGCACCTGTTCAGTCCCACTGCTCTGCACAACACATCTTCTAGACTTCTTAGAGCACACTTTAGAGTGCACTTTTTGAAATAAAAAAACAAAACAAAAAAAAAACAAGTCTATCTGAATAAAACTCTTAGTAAGGTCATGCAAAAATCTACAAAAGTGATGGTTTTGATTGACACAGGCTACCTGGCTGGTAAATTTGCTGTGTTCCAATTTAGATTCAAGCAGGAGATACAGCAAAACCCATGAGATTACAGATACAATAGTCAACTCATCTATTAAAGGGCACTTATTATTCCCCTTATTACAAGATTTTGAAGTCTCAGGTGTACCCAGAATGTGTCTGTGAAGTTCCAGTTCAAAATACACATTTATTATATAATTTTGAAAACGCCTATTTTGAGTGGAAGCAGGAACTCAGTTTTCGTGCATGCACCTTTAAATGCAAATGAGCTGCTGCTCCCCGCCCCCTTTTCCAGAACAGGGCTGTGCCTTTACACCTTGTTTCTTATATACTTTGCCCAAAAAAAATCTGTTTGGTTTTGAAGTGAATGTGAGTAATAAACTAAGTTCTCTTTCATGTCTTATTGCACTTAAACTGTCAAATACCCACACGTTTATGTTAAAAACACACATAAGTTACAAAAACATAGTTGGTTATGTCTGTGAAGGTAAACAGCTGGGAAAGAAAACTGATTTTATTAGAATATCTGACTACAAATGTATTATTTGCAGTGTTAACATCTTCTAAATACCAATGGCTTCTAATTTACTTGAGTTAGTTTATGGGAGAGTGAGCAAGAGAGAAAGTTAATGATCTATAGAGAGTTAATATGATAAAATGAGGTAGTGGTATGACATAAAAGTAGTGTAATTTATAAAGAGAGATAATAATACATTGGGACGTAATGATATAAAGCAAGACTAATTTGCACTCACAAGCCAACATTTTAAAGCTCTATGACACCTAATGGATTACAGCCCACCACCCCTCCACTATCGACCATGCTACACCTGAAAATGCAGTGACTGTAAAGTAAGATACCAACAACCTCTATTTAGTGCAGCATTATATGTGATAATGGACAGAGCATGTGTGATTTAAGTGCGTTTGATAGGTGACAGATAACAGGTGCCAGACAGTTGTGGCACCATATTTTAGAAGCGAAGTGGAGGCAGGTTTCAAACTGACAGGAAGATATGCACCTAGCAAAAGCTCAGTGGAGCAATACATCCATATACTGTCAGCTGAAAATGCTATAGTGATGGTTTGAAGTGTTCAAATCGCTTTAGAATCAGCGCTATACTAAACGGCTTTTTAACCAGTTTACATTATGTAGGCTATTTGTGTTTGTATATTTTCAAATGAACACAGCTTACAAGTGAACAGAAAAAGGAAGCAAATGAAAGGGATGATGAGGATTTGTTTCTTCTTAGACCAGATTTAGAGATGGGTGCCATCAGTCCAAACAGTTCATAAAAACATCCCAGTAATCCAAGTTATGCACATGTCTCCAGCCCATCAGTTAATATCTTGTGAGGTGAAAAGCTTTGTAACCCAAGCATTTTAAGCTTTAACTTGAAGCCATTACCTCTGGCCAGAATACAAGTTCGTAATTCGAACAATGCATTCTTCAGTTAAAAACTCCTCTTACATCAAAATCCACCAACATATTTGTTTAGGACTGTTGATCTGTGCATATTTCTGTCCTGGTTGAGATGAGATTACTTTTTCACTGGAGAAAGCAATATTATGGATAGAGGACTCTTAGTTGAAAGCAATGATTTGAAGTTCGAAACCTCTTAATAACGTACAGTTGAAGTCAAAAGTTTACATACACTATGCAAAATGCAAAATGTTAATTATTTTACTGAAAGGACCGACTCACTGGCCCGAAAACAAAGTCCAGCGAGCTGGTTGAAGGTCTACTGCATGTTCGGTCTTTTTACAGCGCTTCAAGATTTAGTTTGTATTTTGATCTAGCTCCGTTTTGATCTGACTCCAATTTTAAGTATTTATGAAATTCAAATTACAATAGTAAATTTTAAATTCTGATCATAAAGTTAGTTGTGTTGTAATTTAGCTACCCGATTATTTTGGACGTGCTATACTTTCAGTTATTCGTTCATTGGGGACCTAATGTCGTCTGAGTCTGGCGTCGGCCGGAGCGCCAGTCTCGTAACACAAAATCACCAGCCTGATAATTACTCAGAGGTTGTAGGGGACTAATATCTTCTTGCCGGCTGCCTACTGCTTGCTTTTACAAAAAGTATAGTTTACTTAGTCTTTCCCATACACAACTTGTTAACTCCAGTGATAAGCAGAAATCAGGAGGTCTCAGAGAACGCGCCTACTGCTTCGTTCATTCCCGAGCCTTCAGTTTGTCTTATCCTGGCCGTATATTTATGCGCACAAAAGCGTCCTCACAATTTACTAGTCATAATGATTTCAGGACGTATCAGAATAGCCAAATATAACATTTTATTTGTCACGTAAAAATGTATCATGCCAATTACACAATTAAACAATGAGAATCCAATTCAGTTTCAATTTAGATAAATACATAACCTCAATAACTCAAAGAAGTATCTAAGAGTGGAAAAAGCATTCCTGACTATCAGAGAGACACACTGCAGCATGGGAGACTTGGAGGTTTAGCTCCAGAGACTCTTGCATACAGTGGGGGTCATTTGGCTACAAAATCCCCCAGTTGTGTTTCATCACTTGCCTTATATACCAGACCAACACAAACAAATCTTCTAATCAGTTGTAAAAATACAAAGACCTTTTGGTCTTTCAGGAGTTCTTGCAACCCCAGGCTCGCACCTGGTTGGGGGTTCCCATCTGCCCCTAAAGGGAAAACACACCCAATAGCAGCAAACCCAATTCTATGGAAGTTTTCAATCTTTCTTACAGTATATGTGACTGCTATGAAATTGAGACCATTTTGCCAATCACACAGAGACCATTAAAATGATATCAAACATGAAGGAGAAAAACAATATATTCACAAGATATAACATGTGGATGATCTTACTGATTTTCAGCAAAAGCTTTTAGGAAGAGAGGTGTGAGAGTGAGGGGCGAAGAGAGGGGGGTCAGGGTGGAGTTGTTTCTTTCTCTTTGAAGATCGATTCTCCTGATTACAGTAGTTTTTTAGATAATTTCACTCCTTACATTACCAAAATAAGAGGGATCATACAAAATGCATGATATTTTTTATTTAGTACTGACCTGAATAAGATATTTCATGAGGGGTGAAAACTTTTTAAGATGAGGGTAAATTTAACTTATTTTGTCTTCTGGGGAACAAGTATTTTCTGTAGCTTCTGAAGGGCAATGCTAAATGAAAAAAAGAAGATATTTAGGCAAAATAAGAAAGAAAACTACACATCCTCATTTTGTTCAAAAGTTTACACCCCTGGCTCTTAATGCATCAATTTTACTTCAGAAGCATCAGTGAGCATTTGAACCTTCTGTAATAGTTGCATATGAGTCCCTCAGTTGTCCTCAGTGTGAAAATATTGATCTCAAAATCATACAGTCATTGTTGGAAAGGGTTCAAATACTCAAAAATGCTGCAAAACTAAAGAATTTGTGGAATCTAAAGGATTTTTCTGAAGAACAGTGGGCAGTTTAACTGTTCAGGAGAAACAACTATCAGTAAACAAAAAAGCTGTGGGTCATTCAGGTATCAACACAGTATTAACAAATCAAGTGTATGTAAACTTTTAAACAGGGTTATTATTTCAACTATTATTTTCTCGTGTGGACTATATGTAAATGTATTTTATGTGCAATATCTTATTCAGGTCAGTACTAAATAAAAAATAACCTACATTTTGTATGATCCCTTTTATTTTGGTAAAATAATTAATTTTGCAGATTCTGCAAGGTGTATGTAAACTTTTGACTGTAACTGTATTTGTTTATTACAGACACACACCCATTCACTGCAGAGGATCCATTGGTGAGCAAGTGATCTAATGCTAAATTTCACCAAATCTGTTCTGATGAAGGAACAAACCCATGTACATCTTGGATGGCCTGATGATGAGTAATTTCTTTTTAGTTTTGGTAAACTTTTTTTTAACCCAAGTGTTGTTGGTTCATGATGGGCCAGGCATGTTCATAAACCTTATTTTATTTAGGATCAAGCATCTTTAGACGACAGATTGTTTGAACAATGGTTACACCATGAAAAACATTGTAAGATTTAGTATGCATGGACAACAACAAATGAAGAAGCTTCCAGCGTCTCATGGTCTCCATGGCCCAAAAAATGTATCTGTTTTTTTCCCCCCCTTGTGTTCTGGACGAAACAGTGTTAAACCTGATGTCACCTGAAGTAAAAATAGACACTGTCTTCTAGATTCTGACTCGCATGCATGCCCCTGATTGAAACCATGTGATGCTGCTAACCCCCACCCCCTTTCCTCTCCTCCTCTTTATTTTCTCTCTACACAATATAAACAATTCTAAGAAACATGCAATCTACTGTGCAGGCTTCTTCCCACACCCAACTCAGAAACATCCCAGGCTTTTGGAGCTCATCTTACATTAAGGGAAACAGACATAACAATTTTCTCGCTTCACTCATATTCACACGTAGGTAATTGTTTTCTTCATGTTTCTCTCAGGAAAGGAGAGAATGTGTGCTTTAATCATGCTGCTTTCCTTCACCACTTTGACCAACCATGACCGGAAGAAATCCCTCAGGGCTCTTTCTGTCATAATCTTGCTTTCTCTTTCACTGTGGTGATTTTTTTATTTATTTTTTTTCCTGGTGACTGCTCTCATGAGATTTGCATTGTTCTGGTGTTTTTCAGTTTGGTGGTTCTTTGGAGATATTCTGTAGTCTAGCTTTTCTCACCTTCACAGCCTTTTCATTGTTATACTTTATATAAAGCTTAATTTTAACGCATCACGATCAGTCTTTTAAAATGTACTGGGAGCATTTATGGAACTAACGGTTTGTGTTACTTGAATATTGCAGTAGAAGTGCTTCTTGGAACTCTCCAGTGATTGGACCTTGACGTCATATGACCCCTTACATCAGCACATTTTAGCTGGCCTTAACAGAAACGGTGAATCCATCAAAGTTTCGCCCTTGTGAGCAAAATAGAACACAGTTTTACGATCATTAATTATGAAAGACTAAAAGTAAGCAATGAAGATGCTGGCATAAGGAAATCTACATGAAAATCAATGCTGGCAGGTTCAAGGGCAGGGAGATTCAAGAGAGAGAGAGATTTGTAAGTGTTTGGGTTAAAGTTACGTAGTGCGCAAACACACAACATAGTTATGTAACTGAAGGAGACAGACAGCTTTTAGACCACAATGTTTCATACCTCACTGGGCCGAGGACATTTTCAGTAACTCACTCTCTTTTTCTCTGTGTCACATAGTGCTTCTTGTTGTAATATTTGGTTATGACTGTCATAACTCATCCTCTGAAAAAGAAAAGTGATCCACACAGTACTGTTAGTGTCCATGAACAACGCACACACATACGCACACCAACAAAACCATGTTGAGAGCTCTCCATGACGTGAGCCAAGTGCAAGGGGAAAAAACAGCCAGAAAAAAGAATAGGATTTTTACATTGTGTATTTATATATTTAGAAACATAAATAGAGAGTCATTTATCATATACTCACTTGTCTAAAAATTAAAAATCCAAAGCTGTAGGACTTTTTTGTATCCTGGCTGCTCTTTTCAGTGTAATGAAATGAATGGTAGTTCTTTTGTGTCTGTTTAAAAGCTCCAGTCCACATTTATTGTAGACAGGGCTTTCTGTGCATATTTCTCTCCTGATTCAGATGAGACAACTTTTTTTATGGAGAGGACACATATTCTAGCCCAAAGCAACAGTTTAAGTTAAAACCTCTTAATGATAGATTTGTTTATTACAACACTCAATTTGTGGATTACTTACATTACTTGTGGATTACTGTGATGTTTTATAATAATATAAAAATATCTAATAATATAATAAACTCTCATCTACATCTTGGATGGCCTGAGGGTGAGTACATTTTCATTTTTGGTGAACAATTCCTTTAAAGCCAAGTGCTGTTCCAACATTGTACATGATGGCCCTAGCGTCTATAGGCAACAGTTTGCTTGAGCAATGGTTGCTTCATCGAAAATGGTGTGAGTTTGTGTCTGTTTTGAAGCTTAAAAGCTCCAGTCCACATTCATTGTATTGCATTAAAATATGTAGCCTAATCTCATGATGAAAATGTACCTTTTGGAAACAAGATGCGAAATACGTGCCATCAAGAATCTTATTCGATCGTGAAATGAGTGTTCGTATTTTCTCCCAGAATAGATGAACGTACAAATGTTACGTTTTATGTGATGTTGGTTTTGTACTTGACACTGCAGTTCTGACTTGAAATGTCTGTTGAGTGGTGCTATAACTTTAATGCTCTGTGATGTTATAAAATAACGTACCATCTGTGCTATTCCTAAACCTACCCGATAATATGAACAAAAGTGAATGTGATGTAAAAACGTAATAGCAAACATGCCGTTTTAGCTTGTTTTTTAATCTTTCAGCTATTTCATCGTGAGTCATATTTTTCACTAGCTTGGCTAACGCCAAACCACGTCATGACAACGTCATGATTCGTGGTCTGGGAACCACATGTTTATTTTCTCATATTTGAGGCGTGGTTTACGAATGCCCAGAGCCGTTTATTGGGCGATACGAATGTCTATCAAATGCGCCTGTGCGTAGCTCATAGCCAATCATTTTAATTATACCGGACGACGTACGTAGAGCGACAGAAATTCGACAAGGAAGAAGATGAAGAGTTTTGACTGAGGACAAAGTTATGCTTCATAAATTATTTATCAATTGTAATTCAACGCTGACGCATGCATTTGACCGAATTGTCTGCTTTTGTCTTTATTTCCGATTACATTAAGTTACATTACATTGTTTTTTTTTACATTACATTAAGTCTCTTATACTTTATACTTATACTTTTATAATGGCTAATATTGTTCATTAAAACTGACATTTAACAAAAAAGGCAGAGTTGTGTTTGTCATGTTTCATTTTATTGTACATAGAATAAAGATGTATTATACACAGTGCACATATAGCTTAAATCACATATTAATATATTTTATTATTTTAAAAATGAGTACGAAAAGAGAGTTGTGGTTTATATTTTGAAGAAAACAAAGAGGCAGTGGTGTTTGATATCACTTCCTTTTATTGTAATTGTTGTTTTGTAACGCGTTGCATGAACCACATTTTTGTCGCTATTAATATGTTTAACGTTAAATGAAATGGAAAAGAGGCCATGCTGTTTGATATAAAATATTTCGTTTCACTGTAATGTTGTACATTCCCTGAACTACGTTTTTGCAGCTATTAATAATATGACGAGTGTCTCCGGACTCATCAGCGTCGCCCTGGCAACAAACGATCTACACCTGCACGTCCTCATCACCGCTGATCGGTCACCGCTGCTTCCTAATCAGCAGCCTGGCTTTATAAGCCACTGTCTCGCTCAGTCAGACAGACTTGAGTCTCAAGCTGGACCAAACGGCGACTAACCTATGTTCTCTTCTCTACAGAAAGCAGCGAGTGACCGGCAGCCCTCACTGGAGCACCCCCTGGCCACCCACTTCCGACAACACGAAGAGCATGTCACAGTCAAGCCGCACCAGCCTCACGTCACACCGCACCTGCACTTTCTAAAGTATTTCTGTTACTAAATCCACCCTCCGGGGTTGTTCACTCAGCTAAACTTGTCGTGTGATTCTTCACCCGTGACACCTGGTGGAGAATGCGGGCAATTGCATGAAGAATCACCGGCAAGCGTTTTGCACAACACCCCACTAAAATCATTTTTTTTCTGTCTTCACCTACAGCGAAAGTCGGCCGGCGCTCTTCCCCTATGGAAATGCACGATCTGCTTCAGCGCCTCACCGAGGTAAGCGTCCGCCAGCAACAAATAGTGGAGCATCTGGCCACCCGGCAGGGCAGAGCTGAAGAAGAGCTCGCTGCCATCCGGATTCGCACTGCCCAGCGTGTTCCACTACCTGACGCCCGAGAGCAAGCCACCCACCTCCTACCCAAGATGACGGCATATGATGACGTAAAAGCTTTCCTTCGGATCTTTGAAACTACCGCCACTCGTGAAGGATGGGCCGTAGAAGATTGGGCGCAGGCACTGGCACCCCTCCTAACAGGTGAGGCGCATCGCGCTTATTTCTCCCTGCCACTGGCCGTTGCCGAAAATTATACTGAAGTGAAGCGTGAAATTTTAGCCCGGCTGGGTTTATCATCTATTTGTGCTGCTCAACAGTTTCATGACTGGGAGTATAAACCTCGGGTGCCTGCACGCGCCCAGGCGGCTGAACTCGTGCGCCTTGCACAACATTGGCTGTTCGAGGTAGAGCCCACTGTTGCTCAGGTAGTAGAATGGGTGGTCATCAATCGTCTCCTCCGTGCCCTCCCACGGTCCCACCTTGAGCTTGTGGAGATGATCGAGCTGGCGGATGCCGTCCAATACTGCGAGGCTGGGGATAGAGCGCCGCCGTTCCCCCGGAGGGTGGTCCAGGAGTAACGCGCGACAGAGGGCCCCCCGCGTACAGTCAACAGGCCGGCGGTTCCCTCGCCCCAGGATGAGCCGATGCCCACCGCGGATCCCACAACCCCTCCACGGACTTGGCTGGCGGGCTGCATCGTACATCAGAGCCCTCCACCAGCGGCCCCCGAAGCCGATATCATTCTCAATGGAAAGCCAATGAGAGCGGTACTCGATTCCGGCAGTGTGGTCATGCTCATCCAGTCTCGGTTGTGTCCGCCCCATCCCAGGCAGAAAAGCCTGCTTCCCATCACGTGTTCACGGGGACATACGACAAGTCCCTGCACGCCGAGTAACCATTTCCACCGCCCATGGCGCCTGGCCCGTCGAGGCTGGATTAGTAAAGGACCTCCCTGTGGCCGTACGGCTTGGCAGGGATTGGCCTGGCTTCGACCGCCTGCTGGCCACCACCACCCAGCCCGTCCGCCCGCGGGGGAACCGTCGACGCCGCAAGTGGCCACAAGGACCTCGCCGCCGGCCGGCCCTGCTAACCTCGGACAGCGGGAGAGATGGTGAGTCCCCCCCTCAAAATTCTAACCTTTTTTTTTATGTGTTCCAGCAGGCCTCCGGAGGGGGCTCATTTGCCAGGGAACAATGGGAGGACAACCGCCTTAAGCACTGTTGGACCCAGGTCCGAGTCATCGATGATAAAGACGTCCTCCCACGGCCCCATCCTCTCCTGCACTTCATTGTCCGAAAAGGCCTGCTGTACTGTGTCGCCCACCGAAGGGGGGAGGAGAAGGAGCTTCTAGTTGTTCCCTGGAGTAAGACAGAGACCATCCTGGAGCTGGCCCACTCCCATCCCATGGCAGGTCATTTGGGAATAACGAATACCATCCAGCGAATCCGCGACCGATTCCACTGGCCTGGACTGGATGCTGACGTCAAGGCTTTCTGCCAAGCCTGCCCGACCTGCCAGATCAAGGTGCCCAGGACTCCTCCCCCCAGCCCTCTTATTCCCCTACCCATCATTGAGGTGCCCTTCGAGCGCATCGGATTGGATCTGGTGGGGCCGTTGCCTAAGTCTGCCCGGGGACATGAGCACATCATCGTGGACTACGCCACCCGCTACCCAGAAGCAGTCCCCCTGAGGAAAGCCATAGCGAAAGCCATCGCCCAGGAACTGCTTCTGTTGGCTAGCCATGTCGGGATACCAACGGAAATCCTGACCGACCAGGGAACACCGTTCATGTCCCGGCTAATGGCTGATCTCTGCAGGCTGCTGCGGGTGAAGCAGCTCAAGACCACGGTCTACCATCCGCAAACCGACGGGCTTGTGGAACACTTCAACCAAACCCTGAAGCAAATGCTCCGGAGGGTAGCGGCGGAGAATAGACGGGACTGGGACCTCATGATCCCCTATGTGTTATTCGGCATCAGGGAAGTTCCAACACCTGGTCGGTCAGTTCCCGGATGTGTTCTCCTCCCAGCCCGGGCAGACCAACGTCATCCAGCATGACATCAGGACGCCCCCTGGAGTGATCGTCAGGCAACGGCCCTACGGAGTCCCGGAAGCTCGTCGGCAGGCCATTGAGGAGGAAGTCCAAGAAATGCTGAAGTTGGGGTAATCGAACCATCACGCAGCCCTTGGTCCAGCCCCATCGTGATGGTCCCGAAGCCGGATGGCACCCTCCGCTTCTGCAACGACTTCCGCCGCCTGAATGAGGTCTCCCAATTCGACGGCTACCCCATGCCTCGGGTGGATGAGCTCCTAGATTGCTTGGGGAGCGCCCGGTACATTTTCACGCTAGACCTCACCAAAGGATATTGGCAAGTTCCTCTTACCCCGGCTGCCAAAGAGAAGACCGCCTTCTCCACCCCCAGTGGACACTGGCAGTACCGGACTCTCCCCTTCGGTCTGCATGGTGCCCCCGCGACGTTCCAGAGAATGATGGACATCCTACTGCGGCTGCACCAAGCCTACACGGCCGCCTACCTGGACGATGTGGTGGTGCACTCCGAGGCATGGGAGGACCACCTGGATCGTCTGTGGAGGGTGCTCTCCGAACTCCGACGGGCTGGACTAACCACCAACCCCCGTAAGTGTCATCTGGCCCTCTCCGAAGCCAAGTACCTGGGTTTTCAAGTCGGCCGGGGTCTAATCCAGCCCCAGGAAAAAAAGGTGGAAGCTGTCCTCACTGCTCCGAAACCGGAAACCAAGACCCATGGTACGAGTCTTTTTGGGGTTGGCGGGGTACTATCGCTGATTTATCCCTAACTTCTCCTCCTTAGCCGCCCCCCTGACAGATCTGACCAGGAAGGGGCAGCCTGAGAAGATATGCTGGACTACAGCCGTGGAAGAAGATCAAGACCCGGCAAAGATCAAGACCGCCCTCACATCTTCTCCTGTCCTACGGGCCCCGGACTTCAGCTGCCCCTCCCCTGCAGACGGATGTTTCCGACACGGGACTGGGAGCAGTTCTTTCACAAGTTCAAGAAGGTGAGGAGCATCCGATCATTTATATCAGCAGGAAGCTGTCTCCCGCCGAGAGAAACTACGCCACCGTCGAAAGGGAAGCCCTGGCCATCAAGTGGGCAGTCCTGGAGCTGCGGTACTACCTCTTGGGCCGCAAGTTCACCCTGGTGACCGACCACGCTCCCCTACAGTGGATGGCCCGGGCTAAGGACACCAACGCCAGGGTGACTCGCTGGTTCCTCGCGCTCTAGGACTTCCACTTTGAAGTCCGCCACCGCGCCGGGGCCACCAACGCCAACGCGGATGGACTCTCTCAGATCTGGACAGCTTTTGCAGGTCTGTCAGGGGTCATTCCCCACCCACCCCTTATTTCACCCCAACTATCTTCCTTTGTTCTCAGGACCAGAACGACGCTTAGGGGGGGAGGGGGGGATGTGACGAGTGTCTCCGGACTCATCAGCGTCGCCCTGGCAACAAACGATCTACACCTGCATGTCCTCATCACCGCTGATCGGTCACCGCTGCTTCCTAATCGGCAGCCTGGCTTTATAAGCCACTGTCTCGCTCAGTCAGACAGACTTGAGTCTCAAGCTGGACCAAACGGCGACTAACCTATGTTCTCTTCTCTACAGAAAGCAGCGAGTGACCGGCAGCCCTCACTGGAGCACCCCCTGGCCACCCACTTTCGACAACACGAAGAGCACGTCACAGTCAAGCCGCACCAGCCTCACGTCACACTGCACCTGCACTTTCTAAAGTATTTCTGTTAATAAATCCACCCTCCGGGGTTGTTCACTCAGCTAACCTTGTCGTGTGATTCTTCACCCGTGACAATATGTTTAAATGAAAACGAAAAGAGACAGAGGTGGTTGATATCATATTTCGTCTTATTGTAAATACATACAGTGAAGCAGTGAAGATAACCGGAGTAGAAAAGGCGAGCTGACTGACGTTATCAAGTACACTACTGTTCCATTTGCAGAATTGCAGGACTTGCATCCTCACGTCCTCGGGAGTTTGTACTCCCAAGTCAAACTTCCAAGTCCGAACTATGCATACTTGGTATTGAGAAACGGCCTTGTGTGTAACTATCTAAGGCTGCATCGAAAGATAACTTCGCGTCTGCTGCCATGCTGGATCCATATTTATAAACAAACTGCTTCGAAGAGTCGCATAGAAGGCGTCATCGTCTTGCTGCTCCCTCCCCGTTCTGTGATTGGTTCCCTATCTGAGGTGAAAATTTGGTACATGGTTTCCAGGCTGCCTAGCAGCGTGAATAAAATTGCACTGCACGCAAGGCAGCATGGGGAAACCCAGGCTAGTTTTTCACAGGATTTGTACCCAAGAATTACGCATCCTAAATCCAATTCCCTGCTGGTACCGAGCAAGCTTGTTACTTCCAGAAAGCGAAACACAGGGATCTGTAATCATAACTGTATGACAACATTTACAAGTGTTTGCTGTTTTACCACCTTTAGTGTTCGTTTCTATTGGAAACTGCAGTGATATATGTACTTATTGGTGCGTATTTTGTTAAAAGTTCCCACAGGTACGTTTTTGTCATGAGATCAAGTCAGAACAACCATAATATCTTTTGTGTTCTACAGGAGAAAGAAAGTCACACAGGGTTTATAAAGTGACTAAATTACAGAATTTTCATTTTAATCCCACTATAGACTCTTTTCACATTTCTGGGTTCTCAGAAGCTGAAGTTGTCATAGTGGAATAAACTTCTATAGTGGTGAATAGAAATTACACCAAGTATAATTGTTGCATTCCCATAGCAAAGAAAAGAAAAGGTGAGAGAAAGATGTCAAATTTGCCTTAAAGTAACACTCCACTTTTTTGGAAATTAGCTCATTCTCCAACTCCCCCCGAGTTAATAAATTGAGTTTTACGTTTTGAAATCCATTCAGCCGTTCTCCTGTTCTGGCGATATCACTTTTAGCATAACTTAGCATAGATCATTGAATCCTATGAGACCAATATAGCATCGCGTTCAAAAAGGACCAACGAGTTTCGATATTTGTCCTATTTAAAACTTGACTCTTCTGTAGTTATATTGTGTACTAAGACCGGCGGAAATTGTAAAGCTGAGATTTTCTAGGCTGATAAGATTAGGAACTAGGAACGCAGCAGGCGCAGTAATATCACGCAGCGCCTGGAATTTGGTCACAATTTCAAAAAGCTGGTCACACTGGCAGTTACCTAGCTGGGAACTAATTTCAGGCACTGCGTGATATTACTGCGCCTGCTTCGGCCATGTTAGGGCAGCAAACTTCCTTGACTATTACACTGGAATGGGAGTGTAGTTCCTAATTTTATCGGCCTACAAAATCTCAGCTTTACATTTTCCGCTGGTCTTAGTACACGATATAACTACAGAACAGTCAAGTTTAAAATACGACAAATATCGAAACTCGTTGCTATATTGGTCTCATAGGATTCAATGATCTAAGCTATGCTAAAAGTGATATTGCCAGAACAGGAGAACAGCTGAATGGATTTCAAAACGGTAAAACTCAACTTATTAACTCGGGGGGAGTTGGAGAATGAGCCTATTTCCAAAAAAATAAATAAAAAATGGAGTGTTCCTTTAACTCCCATTGCCGTTGTATTAGAAACAGTTATGCAGCATTTTTATTTTTTGTAACTTAAGGCCAAGTAAATACAACACATAATTTACTGTTACAAATATATTTTGCATTTTTTTAAAACGAAAGTCTGTTAGACTTACCATGTTAATAACTGTGGAAACATGTCACAGTTTGTAAGAATGGTTTATTGCTTTCATTGAAGACCATCCTTGTATAAGTCAGTTTTGATCATGTAAATTTTACTAGAGCACCATACCTTAATTTATCCTGTGAGCTGAGCTCACAGTTTTCCACTAACGTCATTGGCTACTCTCTAAAACCAAGAGCAGAAATAGCGTACCATCCTCAAAAAAACTTCATGCTGACTTCTCCTTCGATTTCTGTAACAACACTGCATACAAAATCAATGAAGCATAGTCAATCTCTCTCTCTTGTCTCTCTCTCTCTCTTTGTGTGTGTGTGTGTGTGTGTGTGTGTGTGTGTGTGTGTGTGTGTGTATTTGCTTCATTTTACAGGGATGTGCTGTAGTACATACAGATGGAAAGATTGTAGAGGAGGAGCTTAATTCAATATTTCATGAAGGATGGTCAGAAGGGGGGCATGGTTCGCATGCTTAGTGTTGTGGTTATATTCTAATTAAATGACTGTGAATTCCTTGCTCTGTGGTTCTTTCTGTGTGTGGAGGGAGGTAATTGCCAGGACTCTGTGTTGCTGTCAGTAATAATCATTTATTTAGGGCTCTGCGCTTGCACATGAAGCAGTACTATACCAGACCTTAGACAGACGATCTTTCCCTGACCCTCATAGTTGGGTGAATAAAGGCTAATGATGTTGAGGAGCTGTTATTGAACTTAAACTATTAAAGGTGACAGGAGATCAACTAATAACAGGCCAATTCTCATGAGGTGCATCTTGTAATAAAAGTTTGCATGTACTTTAATGTGATTGGATGAATGCTAATTATGAGATTTGTGCATTAGGTCTTAAAAAGGTCTTAGAAGCTTAAACTTTTAAACCTGCTCTATTTGACTGTTAGAGCTACTCAGAAACAATGGAGAGGACAGAAAGGGTATTACAAAAAAGTATTTTATTTTATCATTTTAAAAAAATTATGAAGAGAAATTATCTTTAGTAAATAATGTCTAGACCCTTACAAATTTTAATCAGTGACTTCAGACAATAATGATAAAACTATGCTGCCATCTGTTGGTTGTAGAGTACCATTACTGCCCAAACAAACCTGATGATACTAAAGCTGGCTGCACACTAGACGATTTAAGGCCGATTTTAAGACCGATTTGCACCCCTGACCCCTAATTGGAGGCTTGTCGCAAACGTTTTTTGTCCAAAAATCCTCTGTTGCATAGTGCCATTACGATTATTTAACTGCTCCCGATCAAGACCGTGTTGAAAAAACAGCATATGCGGTTAGGTATGTTTTGGTGCTGGGATGCTGGTTTTAGCTGGTTTATGCTGGTCCTTTGCTGGTTAAATGCTAAGGTAAATGCAACTTAACAGTTGTACTTGAAAAATGGGAAACATTGACAAAATCACATGACATTTGGCAGCTCTGTCAAGGGTTGTGTGCTAAGCGTGCTGTCATAGCTTAAAATGCAAATAGTCAGGGCTCGCTTTGTTACTATCGTTCCATGTTACTTTCGCAATGTGGCGCAGGAACCCAGTAAGTAAATAATCTGGGAATATGTACATGTATTCTTTAGGTTGTTTTACCGTTATAGCTGATACTTAAAACAATTTCCTCTTTCAGGTAAAGGCATCACTTAGGGACTTGCCTGTAAAATGATCTTGAATTGTTTTGATGGTTAAGTTAACATAAATATGTCACTTTTAATTTTCCTGAAGATCAAAGTGTCCTGCAAACTGATGTGGACATGAAGAAACATGAAGCATCAAATGCTGTGGTCTTGGAGAACATTCCAGATGATGTTATTCAAGATGTTTTAAGTATTTTGGTGGAGAACATTAGTCGTATTCCTGAAAATAACTTCAGCATGGAATTAATTCCAGGCCTAAGAAAAGCAGTTGTGACCTTTAAAAATCCCAATGGCAAGTTGCTTTGCTTCTATAGCGAATTTAATTATTATTTACATAAAAACCTTTAAATTTTCATATAAAAATAAATATATGAATAATTTTCATTGTTATTATTGTTGTTGTTGTAACTACCTTTTTCAAAACAATATATATATATGTATATGTATAAAAGGTGTCATATAATATGCCAACTCTCTTTAGCAACACTGCATTTACTTTAACATTACACTATAAGTGAACTGAGAACAGACATGAGAACCACAGTATGCTATCTGATGGCATCCATGGTCAATGGGCCAACCACTGTTTGGAGACAGCCTTTCCCTTATGCTGACTTCCAAAGTAGACAAAAAAACTGCTCAGCGCTTCTGAAGCTCTGCGTGTGGTCCACATAGATGCACAGGCCAGTGACAGGACACAGCGATGCAAGGGCCACTCCTGGAATGGAGTGGTTAGAGCTCTGGAAACAATCCTGGGATCTCATGATGATGTGAGAGTTAATTCAAATTCAACACATCTTCCAGCTTCTGCTCTAATCACTCTTGGAGAAAGGAAAGCACAACATTGGTCAGGTATCTTTGGAAGTCTTCTCAGCGAGAAGAACACTACTTAGTGAAGAGACTCCACTTCAAGGCATAAGTCTGCCTGTTGGAGTGATAAGTAGTTTACCACAAGCAGTGGTAGACACTAAGTTCTCCAAGTCCCATCCAGGAGCAACACATTGATGTTCCAGAGATGGGTGCCAAATTGTGCCCCATCCCTGAGAAAGAAAGTCCTTCCTGAGGGCAATTGCCAGGGAGGGGCTGTCGGGAGGAGCTTTAGATCTGAGAACCAGGTCCAGGTGAGCCAGTTGGTGCAATCAGCAAGACCTGCACCTTGTTCTAACTGACCTTGAAGGCATCTGTTGTGACAACAATATGCTAGGACACTTTTTTTGAAGGCACCCCTGCCTGTAGAAAAGCAAGGTCCGACCATGGGCTTAAAGTCTGGTGACAGATTGGCACAATGATCACATGACGTAAAGCAGCTTTACAGTACTTAACAGAAAAATTGTGTCGAAAATGCAAAAGAACAATAGTAAACATTTCATTTACAGTTAAAATCATTTCCTTATTGATTTAGTGATGTCATTGTCATCGTCTCAGTTCATTTTAGATCGAATCTGTGTAATCAAGTCGACAATATTGCCAGAAATGAAATGTTCCCAACTAAGCAAGCCAGAGTCAGAGTGGCATTGAACCAAAACTCCATCTGTGACAGAAATGGAGGAAAAAAAAAAAAAAAAAAAACCTTGGCAGAAACCAGGCTGAGTCAGGAGCCAGTTCTCCTCTGGCCAGAAGAAACCAATGGCTTAATTCCAGGCTACAACAAAGTCAGATTGTGCAGTGGATTCGTCTGGCTCCTGTGGTGTTGTGCCGATGACTGTCTAGGTGAGGAGGTCTTCACTGGGGCTTACCTAGTTGACATGGTCTCCGTTGACATTCAAGATGTCTCTAGGTGCTGATCCACCATCTGGACTGTATATGGGCTAGAGCCGGGTGGCTGCATGCGATCTGGATACAGACTGGATCTAGGGTGCGTTTCCCATATAACAACATAACCAACATAGATTCGTTGATCTATGTTGGTTGTGAAGGAACTTGCAATCTAGTTTGTTAGCGATGCTTTTGCGAAATGCACCCCTGGTTGGCTTCCAAAGTTTGGGTGCTAAATAGGAAAACGATTTACAGCCCACATTTGATTTTGATATTCTAGGTTTTATCAAATGGCCAGAATTTTGAGAATGCAGTGGACGTGAGGAAAATCAAGAGTTTGAAGGTTTCAAAGGCCATAATAATAGAGACTTTGAAGGACAAGCAGACTGGAGAAGAGAAGCTTTAAAAAATAGTGGCAGATCAGCTAAATGTTTTTGTAAATCAATAGTCTTTTGCTCTTGTTCTGTTTTTAGGAGCCATGTATGGAAAGGTACACATTTTGCTGTGGACCCAGGTTACTCAGCCCAAGGCTATGCTAAACCTGATGCCAAAGGACATAAACGCATGTACCTTGTCAGGGTGCTTGTTGGTGATTTCACTCAAGGAAATGCAGGCCTTCCTGTTCCCCCAGAAAATAGGCCAACTTATAATAAAATAATGATAATTTCATGGACAGACCCATTATACTTTTTTACGAAAGTGGACTGAAACAAAACAAAAGTGAAAATAAGATGGAGGGCATGATCAAAGCTAACTCGCAAGTCATTACCTTGTTGACCAGAAAAATAACGATGGATGAATGCCTTTCTCCCATCATTGTAGAGGGAAACTAGGAGTCTGAATATGCTAAAACTGTGTAAATAAACTTCAGATTGACTTTCAAAGTAAGAAGAAATCTAGAGAGGAGACTGCTTTGTACAATATAATGATGGGAGCAACTTTTCTACGATTCTGGGCAAATCACCTGACAGTAAATAGAGGAGTGTAGGGATGGTTGCAACAAGGGCCAGTTGCAACATGGCTTATTTCTTTAGTCAGAAATGAGCTACAGTGATGATATTCACACTGCAAATGCTTAGTTAGCTCCTAACCCTTCTTAGAAGAAATCAGCCACATACCTTATACAAAAAACAATTGTCATGGTAAAAAAGTATTTTTTTTATAATCAGATTTTTTGTCATACTGTCTAAGCTGCTGTCTAAGCTTGTAACGTCATATAATTAAATCTGTCTTCATAGCTTCTCATAAGCATACTTAGCCTGTGTCAAATATATTGTGTCTAGCTAATATACCATGTTTTATCTCAGGGGTCAGTGTAGGGACAATTGCAAGATGTTGTTGCAACCGTCTCAACCTGCTGTCCCTTACCACAACAAGGCAACATTTTCTGTTTCAAATTTCAAGTACAATGCTGTGTGAATTCATGACAGCATTGATAAAGCACAACTCCCTCATGCCTCCAGCACTCATACATCCCTATATAAGAGCTTTACTACCACTGAACATCACTGTGGGTACCAGGCACTTCTCACTGTACTCCTCCTCTATCAACAACAGAACATTTTGGTTGCTTTTGGATCCGAAATGATTGACTTTGACATCTAAGTAAAGAGTTATTGCTGAATTTGTAAAGTTTTAGAGGGGGAGTACTCATTTATGCTGTGCGCGCACACACACACACACACACACACACACACACACGTTTGTTTTTGTGAATTGTGGGGACATTCCATAGACGTAATGGTTTTTATACTGTACAAACGATATTTGCTATCACCCTACACCTTCCCTACACCTAAACCTAGCCCTCACAGGAGACTGTACATATCTTTACATTCTCAAAAAAACGTATTCTGTATGATTTATAAGCCTTTTGAAAAGTGGGGACATGGGCAATGTCCTCATAAGTCACCCTCTCCTTGTAATACCTATGTCATACCCATGTTATTACACAAATTTGTGTCCTGATATGTCACAAAAACACACACACACACACACACACACACACACACACACACACATATATATATATATATATATATATATATATATATATATATATATATATATATATGCAAAAAGGAAAAGAAAAGAAAAAGACTGTTATAAAAACTGTTATAAAAACTAAAAAGGCAGTTATAAAAGGTTGACTCAAATTTATAAGTTGAGGTGTCACTCCACAAACTTTTTTTTTTAAAACATGCTTTTAAAATGTTAAATGAGAGTATAAAATAACTCCAAGATATTTATATTCCGGAACAATTAGTATGTTTTCACTTTTAACTATATTTGGTTGGTCCTCCTTCTTTTTGGTTTTAAAATGCCCTTATTATGGAATTTTGCAATGTACCTTTCATACAGTGTGTAACACAGCTCTAAATGAATGAAAACATCATCTAGTTTTAGAATTTGAACGTGCACTGTTTATAAAGTTAGTGTCTCTCAAAAGAAAGAGTCGATTCTGAGTTATTTAAACGAGTCGTTTTTGAAAACGAATTCCAAGCTGTTTAATGTTGACGTCAACATGAAACATTAGCATATTATCCGCCAACTTGTTGCGTGCGCAGACCCAGGAAATCTTGACCCCCCCCCCCCCCCAAAAAAAAAAACACTGTAGCGGGTTCCTGTGGATAGCATCATGTCTAGAAGACGCTGTGCTCTGCACTGTGAGGGTAAATCCATTAAGGTTCAGTTAGGACATGTAGAAAAACTACCATCTCATTTTCTCCTCCAACTTCAAAATCATCCTACATTGCTGCAGAAGTACCAACCCAGGGTTTACAAAGTGATCATGCAAGAAGGGTCAAACACTCTTTACAAAAAAAAAAAAAAAAAAGGTAAAACAGTGATGTAGGATGATTTAGAAGTTGGAGGAGAAAATGAGATGGGAGTTTTTCAACCTACTCTAACCGGAGTGCACAGAGTATGTGCATCGCAAAGCTAGACAAGACAAGCATTTGTGATTCTGACACAATTAGTTATTTTTCAACATTAACTAATATATCGAGTTGGACTTCCTCCTTCTTTTTAGTTTTAATATACATTAAACTTTTCCAAACATTTATTGTTAAGCACAGACACAGTTTAGGGTTGCCAGGGTTGGACCCGTGGACATGAAAAAAAAAAAAAAACTTGTGGTAACAGTGTTAAGGTAGCCCAATTCCGCGGGAAAACCACAGACTTGGCAGCACTAATTCATGATGTGTGCGTAAAAGAGTGTAAAACAAGTGTAGGCTATGTATTAATTTTTTAATTGCCGTTTTGACATAATGTCTGCCTGCATATTTTAGTCATAGCCCTTTGTGTGCTTTAAACATTTCAAATAATTCTTATTTTCTGTGGCACTTTTTATATTTCTGTGTAATATAAAATATGTATATAAAAACAATGAAATAATAAAATGATATCAAGGTGTCACAAGAAGTGATGAATAATTTACATGAACCGGTTCTTTTGGATGTTTTGATTCAATGAACCTGTTCAAAAAAAGTGTTAGTGGTTCTTGTGCATCATATACTTAAAATGTACATTGTATACTTAAAATCTGCCTCTGCAGTAAAATTAATAATGCCATGGTCTGTCCTATAGGTGCCTATCCTGAAAAATCGATTGGAAACCTCTTTGACTGCTGGATCTTACATGGGGTTGTAATAGAGCAGGGCTGCCCATCCCTGTTCCTGGAGATCTACCTTCCTGCAGAGTTCAACTCAAACCCTGTTAAAACACAAGTGAACCAACTAATTACGATCTGAAGGCGCACTTTATGATTACAGACAGGTATGTTTGATCAGGGTTGGAGCTGAACTCTGCAGGAAGGTAGATCTCCAAGAACAGGGTTAGAACTAAAACTTGTAGATTGATTTGTCAGGTCTCACAGTTTTAAGCAAAACCTTATCCAGTATTGTATGTCTGTATAAGTCCTTAGAAGTGTAATTGTTGCTCAACTTAATCAGAACTTAACGGTCACAGGATCCTATCGGGACACTCTTTTTGCCTCCTGCAACTCCAAAGACCTCAGAACTGTCTTACTGTCTTCACAATATTTTCTTCAGTTTGTGAACTAACTTTGTATACCCTGTGTTACGTCACTCTACCTCTACTTTTGTATATCTAAACTGGTGTCATCTTCACTAAAGTGTGTTCCATCTTTTTTTATTATTAATGCTTTTTCTTTTGCTACTTCCCCCTTAGACAGGAGGGGAACGTAACACCAGGCATTCCTATGTATGTTGGTAAAGTGTCCATCAGATCAGCTCTTAAGAATCTCACTGGAAGTGTTGTCATCCAGGAACTTTTTGTCTACTATTCTATGAATGGAAACATACTAATAGATTTAATTGTTACTGAAAATTCATAACAGTCAAGATAAGGCTATACTGCCATCTGTTGGTTGCAGGGTACTGCCACAAATAGCCTTAAAAAAAAAACAGGTCACAGGTTTTACAGTAAATCAACCACGAAACAAAAGTGAAAATAAGAAACAAGCTGGAGGGCGTGGTTCAACTATAAACACTGACTCGCAAGACATTTTCTCAGTAACCAAAAGAATCATCATGGATGATTATCCTGTCATTGTAGAGGGAGATTGGGGGTCTGAACACACTAAAACTGTGAAAAATAAACTTCAGATTTACTTTCAGAGTAAAAAGAAATCTCAGGGAGGAGACTGTGTCGTGCAATATGATGATAAGAGCAACTTTGCTACGATTGTGTTCAAATCATCTGACAGTAAGTGCTAAAAACAACAAGTGTAAGAGGTTAACAAAATAACATTTTATGAAAGTCCTTTCAATTTGTGAGAGAAAAATGCTGTGTTGTGACGTGTCTGACTAAGAGTAATTGTTTGTGTTCAAGGTCGAGATGGTGTGCTCTCAAAGGCAGAACACATTATTACCACTGACAATCAGAAAATCAAGTTAAAAGTGTACAAACCCAGCACTGGACAAAAGGTGAGTATAATGAGACTTGCTGCAAAATATAAAATTATTGCTCTACAAATCCTTTAGACTGAGTCAAGTCAACACTATTTATGAATAATAAGGTTTATCATAAAAATATTAATCTTATTTTATGGTACATACTTAGACATGTTTTTAGAGTTTCTCTAGGAAGATGGTTGTCATTTCTCTGTTTTGTTAAAAAATGGGCAGAAAAAAAATAACTTGCTCTACTTGTTTGGTAGCATTTTTTTTATGTACTCATAAATGCTTTACACTTGTGGTTTCAGACAGAGCAGGCATGTGGAAATCAGGAACCAAGTAAGTATAAACCATCTGGACTTTGATCTCTGGCTGCTTACATGCATGTGATATTTTATTGGTTATGTTGTTGTCCTGTTGTTGATGATGTACTCACTCATTCTCACTCAGTAGTGAAGGAATAACTTGGTTACAATCATGTTCAGAATTACTGGCACCTTTGGTAAATATGAACAAAGAAGAATGTGAAAATGAGTCTGCATTGTTAATAATTTGAACTTGTATTAAAAAAATAAATAAATAACCTCTCATTTAAGTAAAATAATTGTATTTTGGACTAATTTCCTGATGGAAGATCCAAACAAGGCTCATTGTAAGATTTCTAGCACACAACATTAAAGAACAACTTTTTTTGTTTGTTTCATCTGACCATAGAAGCCAGTCTAGTTTGAAGTGCCAGTACTGTGTGGAAACATCTCTAGGTTATGTATGTAACCATGGTTCCCAAGGCTTTGGGAACACCTTCTTGCCTGACCGTGTCTTGAAGCACGTATGGAATTAGTCCAATAGAGAAGCGAGACATCATGAGCGGGATGACGTGAGCAACCAGGAAGCATAAAGGTGTACTGGCAAATGCACATGTTAGCTTCTGATGAAGCGAATAAGACAAGGAGACGCAGCATCTCATTCCCCTCTGGGAACCATGGTTACATATACATAACCTGGAGACATTCCTCTTAAGGAACTTGAGCTTTGTCAAAACGCTTTGGGAATAAGAATACCCACTGCGCCATACGAGCGAGACCCTGTATAGTGTGTATCTGGCAAGCACATCAAGATGAGAGAACTTGGGAACCCGGGGTAGGTGTCAGGTCCAGGTTGTAAAAGTGGACAAATGTGTGAGAAGAGCAGCCCGCCACATCACAAATGTCCTGCAGGACCATACTCATGGTGAAGGCCGCCATACATCGTGTCAATTGCGCTCTGACCCCCATTGGTGACGGGAGGCCAGAGGACTTATAGGCCAGTGAGATGGCCTTGACCACCCACCTACTTAGAGTCTTACTTACACCACAGGGCAGCTCTGTGGAAGTAGGCGTCCAGTGTTCAAACTGGACAGAGCAGATTAAGATTTTCTTGGTCTGCTTCCTGGAAGGGAGGAGGACAGAAAACCTGTAGTACTATGGGGCCTGGCATAGAGGTGGGCACTTTAGAGACATACCCAGGCTTTGGGTAAAGGAATGCTCTAACCATGCCTGAAGCAAACTCCAGGAACGAGATTGAAGGCCTGAAGATCCCTGATACTCTTCATTTAACCCATCTAAGTGCACACACACAGTAGTGAACACACACCGTGAACACTTTGTCTGTACGGACAAGCACATGATGTCCCCTTAGGTCTGCAAGAAAGTGTTTCAGGGCTCAAAACATGGCCAGCATCTCCAGGATGAGAGTGAGAGTGACAGGCTAAATGGGAGAACCCGATATTGGTATGTTTCACCCCCAAAAGCAAACCTCAGGGAATTGTTGTGTTGAGGAAGGATGGATATGTGGAAGAAATCTATTGTTACAAACCAGTCCTCGGACTTTATCTTTTATCACTTCCTCAAGAGAGTGTCTACTTCCTTTTTTATAATCAGAGTCTTCTCAGGGCCCCCTAGTGTGGGAATGACCCAGTTGAAATGAAGCGGATGAGAACCAAACTGGATTCTGTAGCCTCTTTCTAGAGTCTGCAGGACCCATTGTGAGACATTTGGCAGAAGTCTTAATGCTGCCAGAAAGTTTACTAAGGTAACCAGCCTCTCGAGGCTGGCCTCTGGTGTGGCTAGAGGGGTCACTTAGGTGTCTTGAAGCGGATGACCGACAGGAAACGACCGATCTGAACAATCTAGCACCCTCCCTTGAGGGGATGAGCATTCCTGCGCCGTGCAAGGTGTCAGCTGAGAATTTTGCCCGTCAAAGCCCACTGAGCCCTGAAGCACTGGGGGTGGCAAGGGTGTCAGCTGGCCTAAGGACACCAGCCCCTCTGAAGCTTGGGAGAGATAGCTCGTAAGCGTCTGTTCCACCGCTGGCATCGCCCCATATCCCTTCTCATTCAGCCCATAGAAGTAGGTCGATACGGTTGGGCTAAAGAGTCGGGATAAGTATGGTTTGCCCCATGATCTCCACACCTCGGTGTGGAAGGCCTTGGCATGACGGTTACAATCAGACAATCATCTAATTTACTTTTGTGACGAACCTCCTGCTTCTCGGCTGGCCAGTCGATGCTAAGCTTGGCTGCAGCACAAGTCATATGTGAGGGACTGTGGTGGTGAGTCCCCAGTCTCAACCTCCTTGGAGGAAGATAGATGAAGCACCGGGCTTTCTCTCTGGGGGAAAGAAACAGCAGCACAGCTTCGATCCTTGGTGAGTCTTTGGCCAGACAAACTATCTCCATGTCGTCCTCCTTTCTATTTTGTGAGGCTTAATCTTTTGCTGCACATCAGAACAATATTCTTTGGTTTTTCTTATTGTGATGAAGGTTTAAGGCAATGTTTGTGTTGCCTTGTAATTATAGTCCTGGCCCATAACCAATTTCTAGGGTTAAATTACTTTTTGTTTTGCTTGATGAAAGGTTAGATTTTTGTATTTTTTTTTTATGAACGATCAAAAGGATAAATGATATAGATTATTTTTTTCAGCTGTCTTTGTTCATATTTACCAAGGGTGCCAATAATTCTGACCACGACTGTACCAATTAATCTTGTATTATTTAGTTGCCTGTAGGGAGACTTAAAGGGGTCATTGCATGCAAAGTTCACTTTTACATGTTGTTTGAACATAAATGTGTGTTGGCATTGTGTGTACACAAACACTGTATAATGATAAAAATCCACCCAGTGGTTTTTATTTAATCTGTAAAAATAATTTCCCTTTTTTCAAATCAAGCCATTCTCAGCATCTTGTCTGTGTGACGTCACACAGATGAAGGCCGCTCCCACAATAGATTGATTGACAAGGCCATCTTACCTTAGACCTGCCTTGAATGAGCTGTAACAGTCCGATCGCCATTGTTTCAATGCTGGAACAGAGACGTAGACAAGGATGGCTCCTAAGTGATTGAGGTGTTCTCTTGTTGGATATAATAATGAACATAGTGGTCGTAATTTACTCCCGACATCTGAGCCGCTGAAGAGAGTGGATAACTTTTGTTTGTGAAGGGAATTTCACCTCCCGGTCTACATAATTCGTCTATGTTCGCGCGATTCATTCGTGATCCAGCGTCACTTACTGCATAAGTGAGCATAATTTATTTTTTTTTTTAATTAATCTTTGCAATCGCCTTTCTTAATAATGTGCTAATTATAGCAAGTTTCATGGCTAAACTTGGCTAAAGTAAACAGGCTCGTCACTCCACAGAGAGAAGAGAGGGGCAGGGCGAACAGAGCTCATTAACATTTAAAGTAACATCCACCAGAACAGGTTGATTTTTGCAGAGCTGATTTTGACATGGTAAAAACAGTGTTTTTAACAATACCATTGAGAAATTGTAACCAAAACATGTTAGATTTTTCATTAAGACCCTAAAGAATCATATCAGCATCCAATGAAACCTTTAGACTTCGTCCATTTGCATAAGAAAAATTTTATGTTGTAGTGCAAATCTTTTTTTTTTGTGTTCAAGGCCAAGATGGTGTGATCTCCCAGAAGCAGGCATGTGGATTACAAGAACCAAGTAAGTTAATTATCTGGAAGTATATGTACATGTGATCTTTTTATTGGTGATCTTACTGTTATAGCTGATAACAGTTTCCTCATCAGTGGTAAAGACAACAGTTAGGTACTTACCCGGTAGATATAAAATGATCTTGAATTATTTTTATGGTTAATTTAACTGTAGGTGAACTTAAACATGTATCACTTTTAATCTTCCAGAAGATCAAAGTAATGGTGATGTGAAGAAGCCTCAAGAGTCAAGTGCTGTGGTCCTGGAGAACCTTCCAGATGATGTTAAACAAGATGCTTTGACTCTTTTGGTGGAGAACACCAGCAGTCTTCCTGAAAATGACTTTAGCATGGAATTAATACCAGAAATAAGAAAAGCAGTTGTGACCTTTAAAAATCCCAGTGGCAAGTTGTTCTATTCCTATACAAATATTTACATTATATATATTTTTTGTGTGCTATGTATTTAAAACATTTTCAATTTTTATTATTATTATTATTATTATTATTATTATTAAATACATGTATATGCAAAAAATGGTAAAATAATGTAAAAAAAAAAAAGGTCATATAATATTTAATCAAGATGTTTTGCAAAATTTAGGTTGATCTTGATTTAGATTTACATGATGGTCTTTTCAGACCTGGGAATGACTTCTTAGATCTGAAATATATGTTTACCTTGTTTGTCTAACCTTGTTAAAAGAAAGTTAGATTTTTGTTTTCTGATCTCCAGTTACTGAACAAATTGCTCCTTTGAACCGGTCCTTTTTAGTAATATCAATTATTTTTTTGTGTATGCAGATTATATTTTAAGTTTTTATGAGCTGGATCATGGTTTCTGTTTATACACATTTTTGCTTTAGATATATAAAACATTTGAAAAGCATTTGCAAATCATTTCTGGGTGCTTTGCACAACTTTAATGTAGTAAACTTATTCAGGATGTTATCAACAGCTGTCAGTTAGTTGCAATGTGCAGGAATAATGAATCATCATTTTAATTATTTAATTAAATAAAAATACTTACAAATCAGCTTTGCTTAGACATGACTTATCACCTGCAGGGATACTAATATTAAGTATTAATGACATCATTATGTGATGATGTAAACAAACTGGTAAAACGTAAATTGCCCAAAAGAACTGGTTTACGGAAAAGAATCACTGTGTTCCTATTACTGTGATTATATGACATCTTTAATGCTTTAATGGTATATACAGTTTCACATTATCAGTATGCTTATTATTAAATAAATGTGTCTGGTATGATTTCTGACAGCTGCAGTAAAGTTCCTTGAGGACAGCAGGACATATGAAAAGTTCAAAAAGAATAATCTGAGTGCCCGTGCACTGGAGAGAAGCACATGTGTGCGGGTGGAGAATCTTCCAGCTGAGGCCATCAACAGCGATATGCTGCTGGAACTGTATTATGAGAAATGGGGCGGTCCAGTAGAGGAAGTTATCACAATTCCATCAGAACAAGCAGCCATTATTACCTTTAAGGAGGAAGAAGGTAAATACATGTTCAATTGCTGGTAGCCTTTGTTGTTACAGTTCTAGGTGTGTTAAAACCTCTCTACCATATTTTGTCAGTTTTAATACATTTATTCCAATGTGATACATTTGTACCTGTAATCTTTTTCAGCCAAAGAGAGAGTTTTAAAGCAAACGAATAACATCTGTGATGTTCCAGTAAAGATATATCCCTACTTCAAATCACTGAATACGGCCTTATATGGTGGCGACAAGCCACATTTGAAGCTTCCTGAACCCATTACAGTCAGTGTACATCCTGCCATCAGGGAGTTCATCCTCAAGAAAGGGCATATTTCCACTATTAAAGACCAGATGAGCTCACACTTTTGCCATATAAACATGGACAAACTTGAAGTTTTGCTCAGTCCTGATCCAACATTACTGAAACAGAAAGGAAATACTAGAAAACACACTGATGGCTGGAGTAAAAATACCATTGATGTCTTCAAGGAAATCATCTCAAACTACACAACATTTGAGTGGCCGGTGTCACACACCTTGTGGTCTAAAGTGGAGAGTGATGTTAGGGAAGTAGTAAAAGATCAGGTTTTTACAGATTTGGATGCCTCTAAAGGGGTGCTGATACTGGCAGGAATGACCCATGAGATAAATAGACTGAAACCTATAATAGACAAAATTTTAGCAACAGCAATAAATCAAATGGCGAGAGAGAAGAACAGCATGACAGAGTACATGCAGATTTCTCCTGCCATGTACTCTCTGCTTGAACAAGATGGCCTGAAAAGTGTTGTTTCTCCACACCTGCACATTGACTACAACAAAAAAATGAACAGACTATGTTTTTCAGGTCTCAATACAGAGACACTTGCCTTCAAAAATTGGGTCCTTGAGAAGCAAATAAATATAAAGCGTAAGTCCTTACGGATTGATCATTCAGTCCTGGAGTTTCTCAGATCAGTGGATTGTGATGAAATGTCCAGAGATCTCTTCATATCTCATGGAATAACTGCTGTCTACACAGTCGAAAATGAAGATGTTGTTGTGATTGCGAGCACAGAAAGAGCACTTAATGAGGCAGAGAAGACGGTGAATATGGTTCTGGCATCCAAAGACCTCACTGTAGAAGATCAGGGTGTCCTTCAAATGCCAGAGTGGCTGGATCTCAAAAAACAGCTGGAAAAAAATAGATTTTTGTCTATAAACCTCTCACAGAGAGAAAAAGTAATAGTGACCGGATTTAGAGAACAAGTGATGGAGGTTAGTGAAGATTTAGAATGTTTCATTGAGAAACACACTAGAATTGAAGAAACCATTCGTGTCAAATCACATGCAGTGGTTGAATTCATAAAAAATGTAAAATCACAAGAGTGGGAGCACTTTATGAAGTCTGATAAGATGAAGGTGAATTTTGATTTAAAGAGACCCTGGATCAGGCTGTCTGGAGAGCGTACATTTGTCCAGCCAGCTATGAGTTTCTTTAAAGGTTTGGCAGATGGTCTCTACACGGACACATTGCTCCTTAAAAAAGCAGGAGCAAAGAAGTACTTCATGGAGCAGGGTAAAATGATGCTCTCAGTGCTGTTGAAGGAAAAAAGATTTGTGGTGGTTCTTCAGGAAGATGATATGGTGGAAGAGGAGAAATTTATGGAAGATAATTATGAAGACTTTGGCCAGGTCACTTGTAAGGTTCAAATGCCAAGTGGAGTAACTGTCACTGTCAGGAAGGCAGACATTTGCAAGATCAATGTTGATGCTGTGGTCAATGCTGCTAATGAAGATCTGAACCACAGCGGTGGTGTAGCTTTAGCACTTCTTCAAGCTGCTGGATCATGTCTGCAGCAATATTGTGACCAACACACAAAACAAAATGGGCCTCTGATGCCTGGAGATGCCATCATCACTGGTGCTGGTCGTCTCCCCTGTAAATATGTGGTGCACGCTGTTGGACCTCGCTTTAGTGATTCAGACAGACGTACCACTGCGCAACGCCTGAGACGTGCTATAAGGGAAAGTCTAAACCAGGCTTCAATCAAAAACTGCTCCTCTATTGCAATTCCAGTTATTAGCTCGGGGATATTTGGTTGTCCTCTCGACCTATGCACTGAATCAATCGCTAAGGAAGTGCGTGAGAACATCGAGGATCACAACCGCAGAGGCTCTAATAGCACATTAACTGAATATCACTTGGTTGACAATAATGACAGCACTGTGAATGCCATGACACAAGCTGTCAGTAAAGAGTTTGCTGCTTATAACCCCAAAATTACATTCTTGCACCAAACCAAACCCCATGTGTATAGTAACTATGGACAAGGCTATCGTGGAAATGGTCATGGAAACTATGGTCAAAGAAACCACGAGTTTGAAGGTGCCAAAGGCCGTGATAATAGAGAAGGACAAGCAGACTGGAGAAGAGAAGCCTCGAACTATGTTGGCAGATCAGATAAATCTGAAGGGTTAAGTGTTCTTGAGCGAAAAACTACACAAGAGGGACTAAAAATCATTCTGAGTAAAGGGAACATCCAGGATGCAAGTGTAAGTGAATTGTTAATTATAAAAAGCTGGAAGAACATAGCAAATATTTACTTTAGTAATTAGTAAAAGTTAAAACCAGTCGATTAGAGCCAGTCGATTTGGTCAGTCACTCTCAATGTACCATATTCAAGTGTACCATAGGCTTTGTCACTTAACCCCCCACCCCGCAAGCTACTCCCCTGCTTATTGTTCTGCTGTGTTGCTTGCCAAGTAAATTTTGTTGGACAAGATACTTTTTGTGCAGTGAGATAAAAGTGAAGTATTTTAAACAGTTTTTATTGTAATTAGCAGTGACCAAATTCTTCAATGGACGTGTCATTTTTGTTTCTTCTGCAGGCTGACGTCATTGTTAACACTATATCGGAGAATTTGGACCTCAGTAAAGGCGCCGTCTCCAATGCACTCCTTCAGACTGCTGGTCATCAGCTCCAGTCAGAAATCACCAGAGCTGCTCATTCAAAAAAACTGAATTATGGTCAAATGCTCATCACAGATGGTTATAATCTCAAATGTCAAAAAGTCTTTCATGTTGTTTGCCCATATTGGAAACAAGGCTCAGAAAATAAGGTGAGAATAACAACTTTGTTACCTGTTGTTTGTTTTTAAGATTAAATGATATGGCAAATGTGCGTGATATGTAGGCTTCACTAATTTATTTTGATGGTACTTTCTTTAAAGATTATAATATATTTATTTACATTTTAAAAGGTACTCAATCAGATCATTAGAAATTGCCTGAAAAAAGCAGAAAAGTTAAGAATGGCTTCAGTCGTCTTCCCAGCTATTGGGACTGGGAATCTTGGCTTTCCTAAAGATCTTGTGGCCAGAATCATGTTGACAGAACTCCAGGAATTTAAGCCTACAAAGCTTTGTGAGGTAACTGTGATTGTGCACCCTTCTGACAAAGAGAGTGTTCAGGTGAGTGTGAAAACCATAGTAGATTCAAGAACTATGAAAAACACAAGCAGTATGACTAATATAATAATCTAACACAGATGCTCATGTTAATATTATCTTGTATATTTCTGTGCTTTATCTATTAGTGCTTTACTAGTGCCTTTAGACATGGGATTCAGGGTCCCGTCACAAAAGGAGCACATCGACATGTCATGCCTAAAACAAATATTTCTGGCAAATCAGCTCAGACCTCTGGTAACACTTTCTTACTAAATGTGCATCATACTTATTTTTTGAGTACATATTGTTATAATTTATATTCTAATCCAAATTTCACAGAATATATTTAGAAAAGTGACAAAATACAATTGCAAAGATTTAACATACATCTTTGTTTTTTTTAGAGCTTGTTGGCAAAGCATCATCTCCCTCTCTTGGGGTGCACACTATGCACCTGGGTCAAGTGACTCTGGAGGTCTCATCAGGAGACATAACTAAAGAAAAAACTGATGCCATTGTCAACTCCTCAAATCCTACATTTTCACTTAAAACAGGTTAATCCATGTTCAAACATACTGTCTGACTGGTTTCAATAAATCTCAGTTTCATTTATTATTTAATTGATATTCAAAGAGAATTATTATGTAACATTCAATTTCTCTTTGTAATCCAGGAGTATCCAAGGCAATTTTAGATGCTGCTGGAGTACAAGTGGAAAAAGAATGTTCACAGATTGGTTTGTATTCTTTTAGATCTACATCTTATGGATGGTCAACAATTATACCTTTGTGTATACATTAAGAGCGTTAAAATAAAATTTAGATGCTATTGGTAATTTTTTTTTCAATAGTGAGATCATCAAGCACACAACAAACAGAGATTGTGACCTCAGCTGGGCGGCTTCCATGTGGAAACATCATCCATATAACTGGACGTAATAGTCCATCAGAAATTAAGGATGTTGTTTTGTCTGTTCTGAAGTTATGTGAGTCACGCCAGATTACTTCTGTTGCCTTCCCAGCTCTTGGCACTGGTAAGATGTTTTGTGTGATCGTACTTTCTACATAATAGGAATATTGCTTATTTACTTATTTTATATTTAATTAAAAAGGACATATACTTAGAGAGTAGTATTGCCTCTTTCATATCTCTAAAGAGTCTTTAGTTTTATCAGATTTACAAAAGACAGATACAGCTGTACCACTTCTTTCCAAAAACAGTCAAACTCCTGAAAGCGTGCCATGAATAGAGCTAAAGAATCACAAGCACAAGCAAGCCTTCGCATAGATATCGTCTGCCAGCTGTAACATCGATCATAAATACAATGCACAAAAATTTTATTGACTTAAATTATTATGGCTAACCAATAAGATGCATTCCTGGAGAAGTGCCCATTCAAAGTCATACAAAGCCATATACTTTCGAAACTTATACAAAACCTGAAAAAGTGTCTTTGCCACAGAAATACTCCTAACTCCTATCATACATCTAACTGATTTTTTGAGACTTTGGTCATGCTTAGCATGAGAATCAAACTCTTTAACAGTGCAAATAAGTCAGAATACATGAAATAGCATTAGATCTCTCCTTTATGACTTTTTAACTTACATTTTGTATGAAGTACTCACTATTATTTTTTATTTTTTTTTGTCTATAAATCTTTAGGTCAGGGTGGAGCAAATCCAGCTGATGTTGCAGATGCAATGGTTGATGCAGTTGTTGACTTTGTAAAGAAAAAGAAACCGGTGCATGTAAGGCTTGTGAAGTTTCTTATATTCCAGACGAACATGGTGGCAGACTTTCAGCAAAGCATGATCAGAAGATCTGGTGAGAAAGTGGAGGAGGATAAAAGTCTGTTTACCAAAATTAAAGGTCAGTAAAAAAAAAAAAAGTGCTGAAAAGGATGCTAATCCCATTCTATTTTTTATTAAAATATAGTAACTGATCCATCTGTTTCTTTTCATCAATCAATGTACCTGGGGAAAAAAAGATTTGTTTGGGTGGGGACATTCAGAATTTCCATAAAGAATTATAAAAAGTATGCTAATCCCATCCATTCTTTTTTTTAAATACAGTAATTATTATATAATCACAGTAATGTCTCTGTTTATTTTCTTCAAGATTCTGTTCACTATTTACTTTGGGGGGAAAGATCAGAGTCTTACACAGATGAAGAATTTGTGATGGTAAAGGAAGAAACTGAGCCAGTTGTGTTTCAACTGTGTGGGGAGACACCAAAGGATTTGAGTGAAGCCAGGGACATGATTAACAGTCTGATATTACGGGAACATGTGACCATCCCAATCCGTGATCCAGCCATTGCTCATTTCACCAGGGAAGATGCAGAATTGCTGAACACCATGCAGAGGGAGCTCACAGTCAGTGTCCGGCTTGAGAAGAAAGGCCAAGACTCTGTCATCACACTGGAGGGTCTGACAAGAGATGTTCAAAGTGCAGACAGTCAAATTCAAGACATGATCAGAAAGGTGGAAAGGAACGAAAAACAAAGAAGTGAGGCGTTTTTCATTAGCAGTATGGTTCAGTGGCAATATCAGGAAAATGGACGGAGTGTCAAAAACTTTGATATGTTGACCAATTATGACCTGGAACAGGCCTACCGGAAGAAACAACCTTCAGTGAGAATCAAGATTAAAGATGATGAATATGAGGCTGATTTAGTTCGCCAAGAGGCCTCAAGAAGAGGAATAAGGATTGAAATGAATAGAGTAGATCTGCAAGGTAAGAAAATTGTATAATTTAAATACCATATCATGTAAAAAGATTAGATATGCATGTTTTTGTTCTTTTTGTCCATAGCTGCAGCTGCAGCTCAAAGCCCTCTGCCTTCAAACTGGGAGGACATGAAAGGACAGTCAGTTGTTGTTGTAAAACTCACAGCAGGCTCACAGGAATATGCCGATGTGGAAAAAGAGTTCAGGAGAACCAATCTAACCAATAACATCATTGAAGTAAGACTAGACTACTATACTAAAGATAAATCTCCAATTTATTAGTTTTGAAAGTTTCTGTTTTTTAGCATTTTAATACTATGCTGTAAATCTAATGTTTGCCTAAACCAGAGATTTATTTTTGTTTTTAGATTGAAAGAGTTCAAAACAGTGCACTTTGGAAAAACTACATGATCAAAAAGGAGGAACTGGAAGATAAAAACAAGCACAAAAACAATGAAAAGCTTCTCTTCCACGGCACTGGCCCTGATAAGACAGATCAGATCAACAATCATGGCTTTAATCGCAGTTTCGCTGGCATGAATGGTATCAGTCAAATTCAGTATGAACTTTATTTGCACTTATTTGCATTTGTCTTTTTAAACAATAGTTTTTTGTTCTTGTTCTGTTTTTAGGAGCCATGTATGGAAATGGTTCATATTTTGCTGTGGACCCAAATTGCTCAGCCCAAGGCTACTCTGCACCTGAGGCCAAAGGACATAAACGCATGTACCTTGTCAGGGTGCTTGTTGGTGAATTCACTCAAGGAAAAAAAGGCCTTTCTGTTCCCCCTGCGAAGAGCTCCAATAGCGCTGATCTCTATAACAGTGTGACTGACAACATGAACAACCCAACCATGTTTGTGATCTTCAATGATGTACAGGCTTACCCAGAATACCTAATCACCTTTCAGGAATGAGATCAGCTGTCAGCTAGTGTTTTTTGTTGCAATTTTACATTGATTTGATGAAGTTGAACCAGACAATAGACTGTCCCATTTTAGCTTTAGCTGGTTTCCTGACACTCACTGTAGTTGTTTAACCTCACAATTCCCTTTTACTCTTTAACTGCCCTAATCAGCAGTTGTTTGTTTTCATATATCAAAAATCTGCCTTACAAGGAAAAGTTTGTGTTCAGCATATATATGTGGATTATGTGTACAAGGGTTAAATGCAGACATAAAAATTAGACATACATAAAACTAAAAATAACAAATGTAACAACTTAAAAGAATAGTTCACCCAAAAATGAAAATTTGATGTTTATCTGCTTACCCTCAGGGCATCCAAGATGTAGGTGACTTTGTTTCTTTAGTAGAACACAAACAAAGATTTTTAACTCAAACTGTTGCAGTCTGTGGTCATATAATGGCAGTCAATGGGATCCACAGCTTTGTCATGGTAAATAAAAAATATATATATATATTATCAGATTTTTTGTCATACTGTCTAAGCTGCTTGCGTGAAGAATTGTGACTTAGCTTCTCATAGGCACGCTAGCATGTGTCAAAGATATTGTGTCTAGCTAATATACCGAGTTTTATCTCAGCTGTCATTGTAGGGACAATTGCAAGATGTTGTTGCAACCATCTCAACCTGCTGTCCCTTACCACAACACTGATGTAAAAGCTTGCCATAACATTGCAAAATTGTAATTGTATTGATTAAAGGTCCCATATTGTCAAAATCGACATGATAACTGAGATCTAGAGGTTATGTAACTACCATATAAGTTTCAAAACAGTTAATCCACAGCAAACTGCACAGAGCCTCCTTAAAGGAACACTCCACTTTTTTTGGAAATAGGCTCATTCTTCAACTCCCCCCGAGTTAATAAGTTGAGTTTTACCATTTTGAAATCCATTCAGCCGTTTTCCTGTTCTGGTGATATCACTTTTAGCATAGCTTAGCATAGATCATTGAATCCTATTAGACCAATAGCATCACGTTAAAAAATGACCAACGAGTTTCGATATTTGTCCTATTTAAAACTTGACTCTTCTGTAGTTATATCGTGTACTAAGACCGGTGGAAATGCAAAGCTTCAATTTTCTAGGCTGATAAGATTGGGAACTACACTCCCATTCTGGCGTAATAGTCAATGAAGTTTGCTGCCGTAATAAGGCTGAAGCAGGAGCAGTAATACCACGCAGCACATGTGCAAATGCTAAACTAGCTGGGAACTCATTTCTGATAATACTCCGCCTGCTTCGGCCATATTACGGCAGCAAACTTCCTTGACTATTACGCCGGAATGGAAGTGTAGTTCCTAATCTGATCAGCCTAGAAACTCGCAGCTTTGCATTTCCACCGGTCTTAGCACACGATATAACTACAGAAGAGTCAAGTTTTAAATACAACAAATATGGAAACTCGTTGGTCATTTTTTAACGTGATGCTATTGGTCTAATAGGATTCAATCATCTATGCTAAGCTATGCTAAAAGTGATATCGCCAGAATAGGAGAACGGCTGAATGGATTTAAAAACGGTAAAACTCAACTTATTAACTCGGGGGGAGTTGGAGAATGAGCCTATTTCCAAAAAAAGTGGAGTGTTCCTTTAAAGTTGCTGTTCCTTTTCACGAGACGCTGTGACTTCCGTAAAAATGTGACGTCCGATCTACTCAGTCACCGCCTTTAGTCACCACCCCAAGCACCAACCACCGTCCCACCCTCCTTTTGTCAAACCCGACAACATTGCGTCCATGCTATTGTTGAGCAACAACATGAAAATAAGTTGTGAAAACGCTGTTCAGTCGATAGATGTCAGAAAACTACATCATTGCACAGGCTTCTGAACAACGTTAATATAAGAGACCAGTGGCACGTCAACTTCAGCCTCTTTCACACAGCCATTCCGGAAAATACACGGATAATGTGTCCCATGATTTGTTCCGGAATTGTTTGGTTTGGTTCATTCACAAAGTGATTTTCCGGAATCTGTGCATGCTTTACACACAACCCGTAAAGACATGTGACATTTGGATGTGAGATGTAATGCGACGCGTACATTTCACTAAACTGAAACTAACCTGATGAACGATCTGTGCTTCAGCGCTGATAGTGAGGAGCTCCTGATCGCTGCTTCATTCCACTTTGCACATATTTTTCCGTCGTGAAGAGTCGCATGATAACGTGCATCATCATTACAACACAGTCTTTATGGCATTTGGTTCTGGCTTTTGTTCACACAGCGCTCGTTCCCGTAATTTTCCGGAATCAGTGCGCATTGTGAAAGGGGCTTTACTAAAGCAACAGTTACGTAGCTTACTGCATTCGGTGTTTGAAAAAGAAAAAACATTAATGATCGTTCTGAAATATCCTGTTGAGTATCATCAAGCCAAAGCAGGCTAGGCTCTGGGCTAGGCTATAGCATACATGACCCTAGTTACTTGTGGTTGGCTTGGCTGTGCGTCACTCAGAAAACAACAGGCCAATCAGAAGAGAGGCTCATGAATATTAATTAGATGGGCAAAATCGACCTGTTTTTGACAGAGCTCATAAAAAAGGAGCTGTAAAAATTTATTGAGATGGATTTTGGCACTTATACCGCAAATATATATTCTTAAGGACATCAACAACTAAAATAAACCTCCAGAAATGTGTACAATATGGGACCTTTAATAAAGAACCCCTTTCAATAGTTCTATAATAATATCTCTCTTTTCTCCTATTTAAGTAAATAGGTTAAAAATCAGTTCAAGTCCAAGGTGGACTAATTACTACTGTCACCCTCTCTTTGTCACACACTGTTACCTGTTGTGGCTCAGTTGCAAAATTTGATAAATTGTACATATATTGTGATATGTACAGATGTTACGGAGTGAAAACAATCATGGCCACCATATTGAAGTTTTTTATAAACACTTGAATTTATGTAAGTTTCATAAAAAATATAAATAAATAAATAAATAAATAAATATAAAATTTTTTATTCAATAACGTTACACAGTTTTACATATCTATGGTTTTGATGCTGTTTTACATGTGACGATTGTGTTAGATAATATGTGGAAGCAGATGGAAGCATCTGTTGTTTCAGTTTCTTCTTCACTTGTTTGGTTTCTTCTTCACTTCTTCACATCATTTTCCTGTTGTTTACATTGACCTCTCTCTCTCTCTCTCTCTCTCTCTCTCATTACATCATTTCCGGTTTTGGCGGTTTTCAGGTGCTGAAGTAAAATTCCCTTAATAGCGTTTTTTTAAAGTATATTTTAGAAGATGGCGGAGTGAGAGGTGGTGTTTTCAGCAGGCTCTGAATTAAAACCTGAAATTTAGCCAAGTTATTGATCCAGTTTGAATGTAATAGCCCTATTTTATTTCCTAACAATGATGTCGGATCATGACTACAACTTGATTGCTCTTCATGAAGCTTGAGATGAAGACATGTTTGAGGACACTGAAGTAGATCAGGCTAAGTCCATTGAGGTCAAGGCCATGTCCAAAGAAGATAAGGGTCCACACACCGATAAAAAACTAATTGTTAACTTTTCACTTTGGCAATTGTTAATGATTTAAATTTGCATGGCATTAAGATTTGTGAAAAGGAATTTAAGATTAACCAATTTGCAGATGACATTTCATAAACAAATTTAAACTGTTTTACTGTAGAAACTATTTTAACTAGCCCTTATGTGTTGTTGGGGACGTTTTCTATGGGATTAGATTTCTGCCACAATTCTGAGCGCTAAAGATCATATTTTGAGCGTGCAAAAGTGCATTTTGCACGCACATGCATTGAGTTTTGTGGAGAAAATGTCCGTCTCGCAAAGAAGAAAGTATTTTGAGCGCATGAAAATCAGTTTTGTATTTAAAATAAGTTTTTGTATGTGTGTCGATCTTCTCTTTTGCGTGTGCAACGTTTCACCAGCTTGCTCCCCTGATGCTTACCCTCTACGCTCTCTAAATGCCAACAGTTCGCTTGCTCAACACAACCCAGTGTTACAATGTGCCATAATTCCAGCCAATCAGAGACGAGGTAGCTAAATTCTGATTGGCTGGCTTGACAACCAATCACAACGTTCCCTGCATTACCGGCTACAGCGGATGAGACGAGAGCATGTGCTAAAAGAAGTGATGGAAAAATGGCAAACATTAATCAGGAGTGCAGTCAAGAGAATAGAACCCCACAGCACCAAGTAAGTTTTGCTGTTGATGTGTTTATTGTTCATGAATAAGTAGCTAGCTCGCTATATCTAGTTAGCAAACAAGTACTGTGATTTGATGATTATCATGTCTCTTCACTTTCATCGCATATTTTCTTTGGCACTTATGGAACATTTTGTTGTACAACTTATCATATAACTGTCTAAGATACAAATTAATATCTAAAATAGATAAACGATTAATACATTTTTGTTTTTTATTGTTCCGATTTAAATAAAAGCATTATACAGTAGTCAACATTTGAAGTGAATCAAAAAAGTTAATCAAAGTTGTCCTAAGGCAAGAACGGGTATTGTTTTGGTTTTAGGACAGCTTTGTTTTGATCCAGTTAAAATGTTGAATACTATATAAAGAAATGGACATTTTTCAATTTATTAAAAATGATATAGGGTCATCATGGAGAAATCGAGTCAGCAGCAAGAAACTTGGTCTCGCTGCTGCTCAACTCAAGGCAGGCAGAACCTGAGAGACCAGGGCCGCCAAGTTTTGAGAGACCAGGACCAAGCAACTTAACAGTGCAGGAGGAGATGGCTAGGTTCACGCTCACATTTTGTTCTGAAAGAAACATTATGAGCTCAGTCAATATTGTATTTTTAGCAAAGAGGATATATTTTAGAAGTCCCACTGAAGCTTATAAGCAATATTTCTCTCAACATTATTTAGTAAACAGAGGTTTAGTGTTTAGAAACATGGCTGGTTGCATACAAGATTTAGTCTGGTCTTACAAGTTAGTCATCTATGTTTTTCTTTAAGACTGGTTTTATTTCATTTTTTAATTCAGTTACATAAAAGCATAGATTGTTAAATCCAAAAAGTAAGACAAATTCATTATTGGCTAACTAGTAGTTGGTCAAATTTGTATTTGAGGCACTGTCTTAATATGGATGCTTTTTAGTGTTAAGAAACATGGCTGTGCTACTACATTTTGATACTTGGTCAGACTGCAGGGCTAGGGC
>NC_133383.1:23241331-23263989 GCF_049309525.1 Garra rufa
ACCCTAATGCGAGGAAGAAAGATGTAATGTACCCCAAACAAGTGGTGGATGTCCGAGATGTCCAACAGCCCATGTTCCTCAAGAGTGTGTAGGACATCATAGTACTTGCTTGTGACAGCCATCCAGACATCTCTCCAAAGGCGCTCGATACTAAAATGCAATTCATTTATTAAATCAGTTTTTAGGAAAACACAAAGATTATTTTAAATTTCTAAAAATAACACATCTGAATCGTTCAATGCCAATGAAATGTGAGGCAGCAACTAAATACCGCTGGTTGTGAACACTCTTTCCTGAAATAAAACTTGCTCTTCCTGTTCCACGTGTGGTAAACATGTAGTGAGCAATCTCAACGTTTTCCACTCCCTGATCTCCCCTAACCCTACAACACAATTATAAGACTGTCAAATCCAGTATCTAAAAGAAGCCTTTTGTTTTGCAGATTTTATGGCAATAAAACAATGAAAATCTGTGACTTCAAGATCCCTCAATATTTCATATTTTTAATTATGTTTCGTAACTATGCATAATACCTTGATGGTAAGCCATGGAGGTGTACAGACTTCAGGAAAAATGAAAATGCTGTTGAGGCTTTATTATTAGTAGCAGCATCCAGGTACATAATCTGAAATAATATAACAAATCTGTATGACTTCCTTTACTCTGTGGAACACAAAAAGTGATATCTGCAGACTGTTTTATTTTTCATAATTCATAAATGGCCTATAAGGTTGAAAAAGAGTTCTTAAATCTTGGTGACAATAATTACTCCCATAAAATTATCAGACACATCAACATGTATAACTCTAAGGCAGGGGTTCTCAACTCTGGCCTGCAAAATACATTTTCCTGCAGAATTTAGCTCCAACCTTGCTCAAACTCACCTACCTGTAACTTTCTACTGATCCTAAGCACCTTAAATAACATGTTCAGGTGTGTTTGATCTGGGTTGGAGCTGAACTCTGCAGGAAAATGGATCTCACAGGCCAGAGTTGAGAACCCCTGATTTAATGTCTATGTGGATTCTTAGTGCCCTTAAATTAATCTCTAAACATATTAATGAACATTATTCAATGAAAATGTACCTTTCTTGAGTAGCCATCCACTCCACCAAACACAACAATATTGTACCTAAATGGGTTGAAAAGAAATAAAATTATTAGGCAAACTATATCTTAACTAATCCCTAATCTTCCACCACCAATACACTAAAAAAATGTATTAGGCCTAAATCAGGTTTACTATGCCCTCAACCTCTACTTTATGCATCAATTTGAATGTAAACATACTCTACCTTATCAGTTTATGATTGGTATCAATATGTACCAAGGAAAGGGGGCCTCGCACAGAATAGCTTCGCCGTACTACACATCCAAGTTGTGTGAGCCGTGAAAAGATACCCACTGCATCGACTCTATGCATAGACGCCATCATTCGCCACCACTGAACACGAAGTCCCATTGAAACCAGATGTCCTTGGACCATGCGGTAACCAGCATTCGGCATCTGAGACTTGATAGCTGAAATTACATTATCCAGCTCAGGGTCTGTGATTGTGCTGTATGTTCCTCTGACAGAAAGATCAAATTCTTTCATTCTTCTGTGAACTGTCCTTGTAGAAACACCAAGGCATTTGGCAATGCAAGAAACAGGTAAATGTGTATCCAGCAAATCTTTTAGTTTTTCCCTCTCAATTACAATTTTTGGGCATCCAGCACCTGGACCAATGACTGTTTCCACTTCCACACTTGGCACACGTGTACCCTCAATCTCAGACCTGACCAAGTGATAAAGGTTTTGCAGACCATGTAAAATCTCTGGAGGTATATCTATCTGTCCAGAGAATGATTCAAGAATAACAAGCTCATGGTGGCTAATAAACTCCAAATAATCAAGGTTAAGGGGTTGCTGATTTATTGCAGATTGCAATTTATTCAGAAGTCTGTCCAAAAACTGCTCTTTCAGAATATCCTGTGGAATACAGGTCAAATAAAGATTCTGTCAAATAACATCTTTTAAAAAGCATGCATATTGTCATACAATATAACAAATTACAAACATAACAATATAAAGTGGACTGTTTTGCATATATTGGGCATTGCCACAAGATGTTTATGTTTAGGGGGTCACACAACTTTCACTTACTGTTATCCTTGCATAAATGTCATTGTTACACATATATTTTCTTTTTTATTTCATTTATTTAGCAATCCAGTTTCTCAGAACATCTCTATGTGTTTGAATAATACCAAATATGTGAAGTATTATATGTTACATTGTATTTTCCTGCATTTCATTTGATGACTTTTATTTAAAAATATTCTAAGGCAAGTGAGGTACAGTTAACACACATCTCTCAGTTCAGTGATAAGTTAGAACTACCACTTAATTTAGGTGTAGGAAACACTGGGACATGCCATTATGTAATAATACGATTTGATTTTGATTAAAAATAAGCTACTTACTTGTGATCGTCGAGTTGTAGACATTTGATCCTGAAACGAATAGTATTCAAGCCATTAAGTTACACAAACGCCTCTCCTCCCATTTATTTTTCTTCCGCTGTCGTCGGTAATGCAGGGAACGTTGTGATTGGTTGTCAAGCCAGCCAATCAGAATTTGGCTACCTCGTCTCTGATTGGCTGGAATTATGGCACATTGTAACACTGGGTTGTGTTGAGCCAGAGCCATACGGAGAGTTGCGACAACGGAAGTCCAAAACGGTCGATCGTCACGTGATTCACGCAGCCCTCAAATAGTTCCAGGAAGTTCATAGCGGGCAATAGACCTTTTTCACAGAAACCGGAAATACGCAATCGCAGGGTATGCAGACTTCCTGTGTAATGTCAACACAGCAGAAAGCCGGGTAATTTAAAATTAAAATGGAGAGAGTCTACACAACTTCCCTCGCTGGTTTGTCAAAGATAACTTTTGCAGACCCCATAAGAGTCGTGTAGGAAAACTCCGTCACAAAGAGGAACAAATTGGATAAAGGATATACGTTTTTCCACTAAGAGTTTATCCGCGTTTATACACGCTTAACGTACGTAAAAAATGACCAGAAAACCCCAAATTTCTGTCATACCTTACTTGGAACAAACACTAACTACTATCAAAAGAACGAGCCCTTATTCCACAGATAAAGTGCATAATATCACGTTAAGCGTTTTCTCCCCATAGAAGCCCATTATAAGGAAACAGCTTGGTTTATTAACTTACCTTAACAGCGACCAGGGAAGACCAAACTTCTGTTAAATTTCACTTAAAATAAACACTTGCTGCTCTCAAAAGAACGAGCTCTCATTCAGCATATAAAGTAATCGCGCCCCATAGAAGTCTATTATACAAAAAAAAAAAAACTTAACGTGGCTTAAAATTTTACTTATAATAAACACTTTCTGCTGTCAAAATAATTAGCTCTTATTGAGCATATAAAGTGAATAATATAAAGTGAATATCACGCTTTTCTCCCTATAGAACTCCATTAAGGAAAAAGCTTAACATGGTTTGTTATAATGGACTTCTATGGGGCGCGCACTTTATATGCTGAATAAGAGCTCGTTCTTTTGACAGCAGCAAGTATTTATTATAAGTCAAATTTAACATACGTTTGGTTTTCCCTGGTCGCTGTTGAGGTACGTAAACCACGTTAAGCTGTTTCCTTATAATGGGCTTCTATGGGGGAGAAAACGCTTAACGTGATATTATTCACTTTATATGTGGAATAAGGGCTCGTTCTTTTGATAGTAGTTAATGTTTGTTCCACGTAAGGTCTGACAGAAACTTGCGGTTTCCTGGTCGTTTTTTACATACATTAAGCCACGTTAAGCGTTTTTCACGTTGTTTAACTGGTTACCGGCATACCGGGGCGGAAATGGGTTTACACAGCAATTACGTATTTCCGGCGCAAAATACGGAAGTTGTGAGAAAGGTCTATTGGAATACATTGGCTGCGTTCGAAACCGCATACTTCCATACTATATAGTAGGCAAAAAGCAGTAGGCGAGCAAAAAAGTATGTTTGAATGTTCAGTATTCATAAAAGAGTAGGCGAGAATCAGTAGGCGAGTGCACTAATTCTCGCGAGATTCGGACGAACGTCTACTTAAAGTGCGTTCGAATATGCCTACTTACCTACTATCTAGTAGGAAAAAAGAGTACGTGAAGAAAGAAGTACGTTCGAAACCTCGGTATTCATAAAAGAGTAGGCGAGAAATCCCCGGATGTCCTACTGCTTCAGCCCAGATTCTGAAGTGTTCATCCGATGCACACTTTTCAATCCCAGGAGGCCACAGGAGGCCAAAACGTCATCATCAGACGTGATTGGGAACCGCAACGAGAGTGTTTACAAATGTGAGTATTACAAACCAAAACACGGTTCCCTGTCTTAAAATCGTATTTGTTGAGCTACTGTATCGTAAACTGATGATTTGCATAAGGTGTGTCAATACGTGTAACGTTGAAGTATATTTGTGATTTCGCTGTAAAACACGTTTTATTACGTATAGCGACCATAGCATCTTAAAGATGATTACTAAATGTTTAACAACTGACAGGAACATGTTCTGAGAGAATTAAATGAGCACATCACAACACCAAACAGACATCTAAACGAGTGATGGACGTTATGTGAGTTTAAGTAGAATTCTCTGTTGTCAAGACTGCTTTAGATTAATGTAATGTAAATAAACACATGTACATATAGTAACTAAACATGAGTTATCTAATTTATTTGTCTAATAGTACTGTTGATAAATTCAGGAGCATTTGTATTGGATAAAAAGCCAATGAACACAACAGCTACCTCATAAATGTAGTATTGAGCACATGAATCAGAGGGAGCTGAATCTTGTGTGGATGTTACAGGGACAGATGAGACAAGTATGCTTGTCTGGTGAAGAGTGACTGATGAAGCAGTGCTGCCATCAAAGGCTTTGAGTGAGTACACAACAGACAAAACCTTAAGTTGCAGTTTATTAATAATAAAAAAAAAACTGATTCTAGATTTCTGTGCCTTTGTTGCAGATATTTTGCGGTGGAGCAGGACCTGAAAGGAAAGGTGACAGCAGCATTTGTGGGGAAAAAAGTTAAATCTGTAACTTAATATAAAGTTTGGTAATTTTGTTACTTCTAATACAGAGATCTAATGAAATTGTGCTGTTAAAATGACAACTTTTGTATTGTATTTGTGCATCTTTGTATGATCTGAAATATCTGCTGCAGACTGGTGTGTGCATCGAGAAAAGAGAAATCCACAGCAACATCCTGGAAATGGTCAAGTGCCATCGATGAGACCCTCCATCACTCCACCTGCCCTTGGTCTCATCTGGACCAGATGTTGCTGTTGTCTCTTCATCCTCAGAGACCAAAGAGCCAGCGAGAGCATCTAGAGAAAGACTAAAATACCAATATGTCTGAATAAAGCTTTGTTCCATGTGTCTTTATTTATGTTCATGGTTACTTTATTATTTTACTCATATATCCATGTTGTTATCAGTAAATAAAATATAAGTTTCATTAACATATTAATTAATTACTTAATTAATTAACTTAATTAAAAACATTCTTGTTTTACTAAAAAATATAATTAATTATAGGTCAGCATTTATCATTATTATTGATCAGTGCATTCTGAGGTAATCTTAATTTCTAAGTAGTAATACTTACATTTTTTGGAGTGTAAAATCCTCAAAAAACACCTCCAAACACAAGATCTTCAAGCAGCTGATCCACGTCTCCTTTGTGCAGATATTGAAGATGTACTAGGTAGGGTTGTTGTGTTACTGATGCTATGAGGTGTTTGAGCACCTGTTGTGCTTATTTTCTTTTTATTATTAATACTACCTAACTTACAATTACAGGCTCAGGGAAAGATGGTATTTATCTTTAACAATGAACAATCATAATGAGAAAAACTAAAAACATAACTATTAGGCTTGCTTACATCATAGTATGCAATTATATACATGGGGAAATATGATTAAATATCTCTGAATAATCAAAATATTCACATCATCGTTTATCAAAAATTGGATTTGTTTTTGTTATTGATAAGCCTCAGGGCTGAAAAGAGAAATTCAACAAGAATTTAAGCTAGCTTTGCGTGTGGATAAACAATTTTGAATACAAAACAAAAGAAATAACTTTTTCAAAAAATAAAGAATTTGGGCTTTCCTGACAAAAATTATTTCTTTAAGAATTAAAAAATACAAAAACCTAAATGAACCCAAAACGTATCTGTTATACAATCACAATAAAAGAACAGCTGTTTCTTCAACATTACCACAAAATGAACAAATTTCATCAATATCAAAATATTTATAGAAAGATGAATTAAACCTGTCGCTATATGTTAAGTTGTTGCACTTGTTATAACGTCGTTGGTCACATGATAACGTCAACATGGCGGAAGACGTGCAGATCACATCCATACTCAACGAGATTTGGCTGTAGAGTACGTACTCTTTTAGCGCTCGTTAAGTAAGTACTTATTGAAATTAAGTACCTACTCATTGAGTATGCGGTTTCGAACGCAGCCAGTGAGTTAGAGGGACAGAACAGCGATTTTTGGTATTTAGTTGACAAAAAATTATTTATTGACATTATTTAAAAACTAATGTATTAATATATACGTAGTATATATACATGTAGTTGTAATAGTGTTGGTTTTAAAAGATAAAAACCGCTAATATTTGAGGATTAATGTGGTTAGCGATCCGTACCTGCCTTGTTAACATATTTAAGGCTGAAGTTACCATGGTAAAAGTCCGTGTTTGCTATATAAACGACATAGTGGTCTTTTACCAAGTAATTCAGCCTCTATATATAAATATAATTATTTATATATGTGCGTGTGTGTTCTTACAGCTTGTATGTTAATCAAGTGCAATCACATCTTAATGTTTATTGTCGTTTTACTAATCTCATTGTAAGTGTTAAGTTTGTTGTCTTTTTTAAATTAATTCCAAATAAGTAAATATATTTTAAGATTAAGTGAAAATGAATCTTGGTTAAGGTTTTTGATTCTTGTGCACCCCTCAATTATTAATAATATAAAAATATATTTGTAGTAGGCCTATATTCAAATTGAAAAAACTTAAAACATTTTTACACATTAAATCATATATTATTTGTATGTTGAGTTTTGTTATGCACATATTTACAGAAATCGATTTAGATATTTATAATAAATTATAAACCAAGTTGTCCTTGAACAGTCTCCATTACAGTGGGAGTGCACCAGTTACATAAAGCAGAGTGAAAGTAGTTACTCTACTGGAGAGGAGAGCAACTTGATGCATCAAGTTTTGTTTAATTTACATTTATTTGTATGGCACTTTTTAGTATACACATTGTTTCTAGCAGCTTTACAAATAAGAGCTCTGTTAACATCTGTTTTACTGTAGTGTTCATTTTGCAGATTTTTTTTTAAATAAAGCTATACAAATCATGCAGTTAAGTAACGTCATGTAATAAGAAACAATGAACAAATTAAAGCATGATGTGATCATGTTGATTACAATGCAAGGACAATTTAGCAGTTTTGTATGTTTATTTAGAGTCTGCTTCATCTGAAGTCCTCTCAAGTGTTGGCGTCATCTCTTCACAGGTGCTGGTCATCTGAAGTAGGGATGCACCGAATGTTCGGGAACCGAAATTATTCGGCCGAAAATGGCAAAAAAAGCACTTTCGGTGTTCGGCCGAATAAGTAAAAAGGCCGAATAAATTTTGCCGAATAAAGACGTTTTTAATGACGTGATCAAACAGTAACCCGCGTAGAGTGAGAGGCGCGCGCTTTATGCAGCAAACATGTCCGCAGTGTGGAAGCGCTTTAAAGTGTCAGAGAAAGAGGCAAAAACGGCGGCTTGCAGACACTGTTCTGCTGAATTGTCCAGAGGGGGTGCATCTGCAAAAACGTACAGCACTTCAAGTTTAATTTATCACTTAAAATCAAGACACCCGAACATCATGCAGAGTACGGGAAAGACACGGCGGCGGCTACGGCAAGGAGCAGCAGCGAAAAGGAAAGTAGTAGAGTTGTGACGTTCGCGAACGAACCGATTCTTTTGAACGGCTCATTAACATGAACGATGGGAGCCGAGTCGCGGCTGGGGGGAGCCGTTCTTTCTGTCGTTCTTTTTTCCCTACGCGTGTTTCATACAGATGCACACAAATTAGCTCCTCTGCAAGATAGAACAGTTATAGGGCAGGGGCTGATCTCTTATTTGCAAAGTTTACAGTAGTTATAGTAGTAATATGTAGACATTTCCATTTTATTTATTCTAATTCTGTCTACAGTAGCCTATATGTCTAATACTTTAAATATTTTTTGTTATCTATCAAAATGTTCTTTTGTGATACTGTTCTTGTATAGAAATTTGCCACTAAAAGCTGTTTTGCACAGACATTCCTTGCAGCCCACTTTGTTTTTGATGTTTATTTGTGAGTAGGTTTTGTATGAATAATATAAGCCAACGTAGCTTTACACATACACACACTTTGTACTAAAAACTTTTACTATTTAATAATTGTAATGGTGAAAAAATGGACAAAATAAATAGAAAAAAATGCGAAACACCGCGTTCGGTATTCGGCCTTCGGCCTTTGGCCAAGCATTTCATTATTATTCGGCTTCGACTTCGGCCAAGAATTTCATTTCGGTGCCTAATCTGAAGTCTTCATAAAAAACTGGATATAGTCAGCAGGAGCAATCTTTAGATTGCATTAACAAAATGTGATGTACTGTAATTATACTTAGGAGCTGGCACTGTTTTACTTCAGGTGGTTCTTGTTCTGAAAGCAGGATAGAGAAGGAGAATAACAGGAGAAATGGTTTAGTGATGCTTCATCACAATTCAGTCCTGTGGCATCACTAATCCTTCACACAGTAGTTCTATAGTAGCTAAGACGTTTAAGTGTAAAAACAGTAATAATGTACAGGTTTACAGTCAATACTGCTATAATACAGCAGTGGTATATAATATATAGGCTATATATATATATATATATATATATATATATATATATATATATATATATATATATATATATATATATATAGCCTAGCATGATTCTGAAACGAAAATTTTTAAATTTTAAAATTTTTTTTAAAATTTTCATTCTCACTTAGGTCAATCAGCATTCATTGCAATAAATCCAGAACTATTAAGTAGCTCCCACCAGCAAAAATCATGTTTAAAAGCCTTAATTACACAATGATGGATAAAACTGCACGAACAGAATGCATGACATCCCGTATCTACTAATTAAGTGAGAAATAATGTAATAATAATCTGTTTTAATGCACAAGTTAAATTGATTAGCTGTGCTGATAATATACAGTTCTGTTTTATAAATGTCTTACCGTTTAAAAGTTGATCACAGCGATCTCTTCTGCTGCATCTCTACGGCGCTGATATTATTAGCGCGAACTTCCGGGAACTATTGAGCGTCTCCACGATCCGCCATTGCTGAAAAAAAATGGTCCATTGGCGTCAACGGAGTTGTCGCAACTCTCTCTCTGTATGGCTCTGTGTTGAGCAAGCGAACTGTTGGCATTTAGAGAGCGTAGAGGGTAAGCATCAGGGGAGCAAGCTGGTGAAACGTTGCACACGCAAAAGAGAAGATCGACACACATACAAAAACTTATTTTAAATACAAAACTGATTTTCATGCGCTCAAAATACTTTCTTCTTTGCGAGACGGACATTTTCTCCACAAAACTCAATGCATGTGCGTGCAAAATGCACTTTTGCACGCTCAAAATATGATCTTTAGCGCTCAGAATTGTGGCAGAAATCTAATCCCATAGTTTTCGTCCACTGAGGGGTGCTGTTGAGTCTTAATTTGGCCACAACTTTTTCTCTGTTAAAGCAAATGGAATGATTTTTGGTGACTAATCTTATTTTGATACATATTTTGGAAAATGCTTTGAAATTTTTCAAAACTCAACATTACACTGTGGGCAAATTTACTACCCTTTCGTTATGTTTCGTGGCTGAAAACAGCCACTACTTTAAACTGCTGTAAAAATGTATCAGATAAATATTTTTTTCAATTTTTTTTGCATAAATCTATCAATCAACCTCAGTCCTGCTCAAAAATACTAAATGTTGAAAAAAAAAAAAAAAATCAGGATTTTAACTCTTTAATTGCCAAATTAATAAATGATGTCACTGATTTGGGAAAAAAAAACCACACAAAATGACTAATTTTCAATATAAAATGTGAATGTGGACTGGATTTTTTTTTTACCTTTTATCACAGTCTTGGACATGTCAAAGATTAGAAACAACATTGGTTTTGATGCATTGTTAGTTTTTGTGCAGCAGCAGATTTTAACTTTTTCTCCCTCATTTACGGTTCGTGGCTGTTTTTGCCCCATTGACTTCCATTATAACCACATTTTTTGATTGCAAAGCCATGACACCATATAATGCTGAATTCTTGATTGTTTGTGGTTTTCCCTGTTGGGAAGGGGTCAAATTAGTACATTTTACTGTTTATTATCAGTTGGCCTTTAGATAGGCCTTTGCAAAAAAAAAGCTTTACATAGAGTTCTATGGAGTTTAACGGCATATTATAGTGTGTGTGTGTGTGTGTGTGTGTGTGTGTGTGTGTATGTGTGTCTAAGTGTGTTTGAGTGTGTGAAAGTGAGTGAAAGTGTGTGAAAGTGTGAGAGAGACCTTTGTGCACCTTGATACCCCTGAGAAAATCAAAATAAGCACCTCAGCTCTTAGAACGACATGGAATAAACAAAAATAAAGAAAGTATATTTATGTATTTGTTTACCATATAGTTCTGAGAGCTGAGGTGCTTTTTTTATTTTCTGAGATGTATCAAGGTGCACAGAGGTCTCTCTCACACTCGCAGACACTCACACACACTCTCATACACTCGCACACACTTTCACACACTCACACACGCTCACACACACACATACACACATACACACACACACACGCACACTATAATATGCCGTTATACTCCATAGAACTCTATGTAAAACTAAGCTTTTTTTTGCAAAGGCCTATCTAAAGGGTTAATGGGGCCAACTGATAATCAACAGTACAATTTACAAATTTGACCCCTTCCCAACAGGGAAAACCACAAACAATCAAGAATTCAGCATTATATGGTGTCATGGCTTTGCAATCAAAAAATGTGGTTATAATGGAAGTCAATGGGGCAAAAACAGCCACAAACAATAAATGAGGGAGAAAAAATGAAAATCTGATGCTGCGCCAAAACTAACAATGCATGAAAGCCAATGTTCTTACTAATCTATGTCCAAGACTGTTAAAAAGGTAAAAAAAAAAATCCAGGCCACAATTACCTTTTATATTGAAAATTAGTAAATTTGTGGGGGGTTTTTCCCAAATCAGTGACATCATTTAGGAATTTGGCAATTAAAGAGTTAAAATCCTGAATTTTTTTTAAACATTTAGTATTTTTGAGCAGGACTGAGGTTGATTAATAGATTTATGCAAAAAAAATTGAAAAAAATATTTATCTGATACATTTTTACAGCAGTTTAAAGTAGTGGCTGTTTTCAGCCACGAAACATAACGAAAGGTTGTAAATTGAAACAATGCACAAGGGCTAGATTAACAGGTCACAGGTAAATTTACCACGAAATAAAAGTGAAAATAAGAAACAAGCTGGAGGGTGTGGTTCAACTATAAATACTGACACGCAAGTTATTTTCTCAGTAACCAAAAGAATCACAATGGATGATTATCCTGTCACTATAGAGGGAGACTGGGGGCCTAAACATGTTAAAAGTGTGAAAACTAAACTTCAGATTTACTTTCAGAGTAAGAAGAAATCTCAGGGAGGAGACTGTGTCGTGCAATATGATGATAAGAGCAACTTTGCTACGGTTCTGTTTAAATCATCTGACAGTAAGTGCTGAGGTTAACAAAACAATATGTTATAAAAGTCCTTTCAATTAGTGAGAGAAAAATGCTGTGTTGTGATGTGTTTGACTAAGTGTAACTGGTTGTGTTCAAGGTCGAGATGGTGTGCTCACAAAGGCAGAACACTTTATTACCATTGACAATCAGAAAATCAACTTAAAAGTGTACAAACCCAGCACTGGACAAAAAGTGAGTATAATTAGACTTATGTCTCTACAAATCCCTTTAGATTGAGTCAAGTTAACAGTATTTATGAATAATAAGGTCTATCATCAAAATATTCATCTTATTTTAATTGTACAGACTTAGACATATTTTTAGAGTTTCTCCAGAAAGATGGTTGTCATTTCTCATTGTTTTTTTTTTTTTTGTTTTTTTCTTTTTTTAAACAGTGGAAAGAACAAATAACTTGCTCTACTTGTTTTGTAGCATTGTCTTTTATGCACTCATAAATGCTTTACACTTGTGTGGTTTCAGACAGAGAAGGCATGTGGAAATAAGGTACCAAGTAAGTATAAATTATCTGAACTTTGATCTCTGGCTGCTTACTTGCATGTGATCTTTTTTTGGATAGGTTGTTGTCCTGTTGTTGATGATGTACTCACACATTCCTTCCGTAGTGAGAACATTACGTAGACAGTTGTGTTCAGAATTATTGGCACCTTCGGTAAATATGAATCATTTGATAAAACAACTGACAGTTATCAATTTTGATGTTTGTTGTGGATTATTGTTCTGATGGAAGATCCAAAAAAGGCTCATTATAAGATTTCTGGCACACAACATTAAAGATAAAGGAGTATATTTAATTGTAGACATGGGATACTATTTAACTATTTAACCCTTATTGAGTGTTTGCTCCCAAACAACTATTTTTTTTTAAATTTCATCTGATCATAAAAGCCATCCCAGATTGAAGAAACAAAACTAAGGGAAATAACTGTATTTATTTTATTTATTTTTATTCTGCAATTCTCCAGCTTTGATCCTTGGAGAGTCTTTGGCCTCCTTGTCTTGCTTTTATAGACAATATAGAGACATATCCTCTTCCAGGCAAAATTATAACACTATCTGCTTTTAAAAACCTATTAATTATTGCCATGATAGTGGAAGTGGGAATTGTCCAATGCTTTAGCTATTTTCTTATAGCAGCTTTCTATTTTGTGAAGCTTAACAATCTTTTTCTGCACCTCAACACAATATTAATCGGTGTTCCTCATTGTGATGGATGAGTAAGGGAATTTGGCCTTTGTGTTGCCTTGTAATTAAATATAGCAAATAGGGGTAAGAATAACTTTGGCCATAGCGTGGTAGAGAAAAATGTCTTTGTTCATATTTAACAAGGGTGCTAATAATTCTGACAACGACTTTATTAATTAATCTTGTATCATAGTTGCCTGTATAGGGAGACTTAAACTTTTTTTTAATTTGCATAAGAAAAATGTTGTCTTGTGATGCATGCAAGTCTATATTATTATTACTATTATTATTTAATTGTGCTCAAGGCCAAGATGATGTGATCTCCCAGAAGCAGGCATGTGGATATCAGGAACCAAGTAAGTAAATCATCTGGAAGTATATGTACATGTGATCTTTTTATTGGTGAGGTTATCTTACTGTTATAACTGATATCAATGGTAAAGACAACAATTTGGTATACCCAGTAGATATAAAATGATCTTGAATTATTTTTATGGTTAAGTTAACTGTAGGGGAATTCAAACATGCATCACTTTCAATTTTTCTAGAAGATCAAAGTTCCCCTCAGACCAATGTGGATCTGGAGAAGTCTCAAGAGTCGAGTGTTGTGGTCCTAGAGAACCTACTAGATGATTTTAAACCAGATGTTTTGAGTCTTTTGGTGGAGAACATCAGCGGTCTTTCTGATGATGACTTTAGCATGGAATTAATACCAGAAATAAGAAAAGCAGTTGTGACTTTTAAAAATTCCAGTGGTAAGTTGCTCTACTCCTATAAAAAATAAATACAACCCCAATTCCACGTTTCCATGGGACGTTTGTGAAATGCCATAAAATTAAAAATATGTTATTTGTTTATTCTCTTTAACCTTTATTAAATGGACTAAAATGTAATTCTAAACAAATATTGATTTTTGATGGATACAACACACTCCAAAAAAGTTGGGACAGAGGAATGTTAACCACTGTGTAAGGTTGTGCCGATAGACGATAGTATCATGTATCGACGACAGGCAGAGATATCGTCTGTTGCTGATGCCTTTTGACAATAGCAAGACGATTATTATTATTATAAGTTACTTAGAATTTCTTTTGAACATGCCTAAGTCACCACAAATCAAAATATGCAAACACACAAGAACATATGATCATATCATGCAAATTTCACACGGTAGTGAAAGATTTCCCCACACAGATTTTGCAATGGGTTCATATTGGTGATACATATTCACCAACAGAAAGCTGATGTTATATAATGTGGCTCACCTTATCAAACAGAATGTACTGAAAATATGCATTCTATCAAACAATTTTATTAAAACAAGTCAATACATGTACAGGAAATTATTTTACTAATTTGAATCACATTAAAAACATTTTATGAGCTGGATCATGGTTTCTGTAAACAGTTGATTTAGACATATGACACATTTTCCAAACATTTGCAAATCATTTCTGGGTGCTTTGCAAAACTTGAATGTAAGAAAACTATCTAGGATGTTGTTGGTAGTTAACAGCTGGTTGCAGTGTGCAGAAATACTGAACACCTTTATTATTGTTAATTATTGAATAATAATAGTTACAAATCAGCTGTGCTTATGGCTTCCTGTGTTAAAGCATGCAATTTCATCTACGGGGATAATAAGATTAGGTATTAATGGCATCAATATGTAAACAAACTTTTGCACATTATTGTTATTATGATTATTAGTGATTTAATGTTTCTGACAGCTGCAGAAAAGTTCCTTGAGAAAAGCAGGACACATGAAAAATTCAAGCAGTATAATCTGAGGTCCTATGCACTGGAGAGAAGCACATGTGTGCGGGTGGAGGATCTTCCAGCTGAGGCCAACAACAACAAGATGCTGCTCGAACTGTATTTTGAGAAATGGGGTTATCCAGTGGAGAACATTATCACAATTCCATCAGAACAAGCAGCCATGATTACCTTTAAGGAGGAAGGTAAATATATGTGCAATTGCTGGTAGTCTTTCCTGTTACAGTTCCAGATTTAGTAAAACCTTTTAACTGAGGTTTGCCACCATTAATGCATTGATTCACTGTAACTTTAACTTTTTTTTTTATTTCTCTTTTTTTAGCCAAAGAGTGGGGTTCGAAGCAAGAGTTTAACATCTGTGATGTTCCAGTCAAGATATTTCCTTACTTTAAATCACTGGATACAGTCTTATATGGTGGCAAAAGGCCACATTTGAAACTGCCTGAACCCATTACAGTCAGTGTACATTCTGCCATTAGGGAGTTCATCCTTAAGAAAGGGCAGCTTTCCTCTATTAAAGACCAGATGAGGTTCTGCCAAATAAACATGGACAAACCTGAAGTTTTGCTCAGTCCAGATCCAGCATTACTGAAGCAGAAAGGAGTTACCAAAAGATACATTGATGGCTGGAGTAAGAATGCCATTGATGACTTCAAGAAAATTATCTCAGATTACTTAACATTTGAGTGGCCGGTGTCAAACGATTTATGGTTTAATGTGAAGAGTGATATTAAGAAAGTGGTGAAAGATCAGGTTTTTACAAATATGGATGCCTCTAAAGAGGTCCTAACACTAGTAGGAATGGCCAGTGAGGTAGTTGGATTGAAACCCATCATAAATAAAATTATAGCAACAGCAACAGATCAAATAGAGAGAGAGAAGAACAGTGTGACAGAGAACATGGAGATGACTCCTGCCATGTACTCTCTGCTTGAACAAGATGGCCTGCAAAAGGCTGTTTCTCCAGACCTTGCCATTGACTACAACAAAACATTTAACAGACTATCTTTATCAGGTCTTCGTACAGAAACTCTTGCCTTTAAAAACTGGGTCCTCGAAAAGAAAATAAATATAAAACAGAAGTCCTTACAGGTTGACCATTCAATCTTGGAGTTTCTGAGATCAGTGGATTGTGATGAAATGTCCAGAGCGCTCTTCATATCTCATGGAATAACTGCTGTTTACACAATCGAAAATGGAGATGTTGTTGTGATTGGAAGCACAGAAAAAGCACTTGCTGAGGCAGAGAAGAGGATTTATATGGTTCTTGCATTTAAAGACCTCACTGTAGAAGATCAGGGAGTACTTGAAAAGACAGAGTGGCAGAATCTTAAAAAACAACTGGAAAAATCGTTTAGTACTCCCAAAAAGATGTGTGTGTTTATAAGCCTATCTAAACAAAGAAACAAAGTAGTAGTGACAGGATTCAGAGAACCAGTGATGGAGGTCAGTGAGAACTTAAGATGTTTTATTGAGAAACACACTAGAATTGAAGAAACCGTTCGATTCAAGTCACATGCAGCAGTTGAATTCATAAAAGGCAGAAAACCACAAGACTGGCAGAATTCTATAAAGTCTGATAAGATAAAAGTTAGTTTTGATTTAAAGAGGCCCTGGATCAAACTGTCTGGAGAGCGTACATTTGTCCAACCAGCTATGACTTTCTTTAAAAGGTTGACAGATAGTCTCTACACAGACACACTGATCATTAAAAAGGCAGGAGCAAAGAAATACTTCAAGGAGCAGGGTAAAATGATGCTCTCAATGCTGTTGAGGGAAAAAAGATTTGTGGTGGTTCTTCAGGAGGATCATATGCTGGAAGAGGAGGAGGATGAATTTACTGAAGGGAGTCTTGAAGATATTGGCCAGGTCTCTTGTGAGGTTCGAATTCCAGGTGGAGTAATTGTTACTGTCAAGAAGGTAAACATTTGTAAACTCCATGTTGATGCTGTGGTCAATGCTGCTAATGAAGATTTGAAGCACATTGGTGGATTAGCTTTAGCACTTCTCCAAGCTGCTGGACCATGTCTGCAGAAAGACTGTGACCTACACACAAAAGTAAAAGGGCCTCTGAAACCTGGAGATGCCATCATCACTGATGCTGGTCGTCTTCCCTGTAAATATGTGGTGCACGCTGTTGGACCTCGCTTTGGTGATTCAGACAGACGTACCACTGTGCAACGCCTGAGACGAGCTGTGAGGGCAAGTCTGAACCAGGCATCAAGCAGAAACTGCTCCTCCATTGCGATTCCAGTTATTAGCTCAGGGATATTTGGTTGTCCTCTAGACCTTTGCACTGAATCAATTGCTAAGGAGGTGTTGGAGTTTATTGAAGATAATAATCTCAGAGGCTCTAGTAGCACATTAACTGAAATTCACTTGGTTGATAATAATGGCAGCACTGTGAAGTCAATGGCTCAAGCTGTCAGTAAAGAGTTTGCTGCTTATAACCCCAAAGTAGCTTTCCCTCATCAAACCAAGCCCCATGGGTATAGTAACTATGGACACAGCTATCGTGGAAATGGTCGTGGAAACTATAGCCAAATAAACCAAGAGTTTGAAGGTGCCAAAGGCCGTGATAATAGAGAAGGACAAGCAGACTGGAGAAGAGAAGCCTTGAACTATGGTGGCAGATCAGATAAATTTGAAGGGTTAAGTGTACTTGAGAGAAAAACTACACAAGAGGGACTAAAAATCACTTTGAGCAAAGGAAACATCCAGGATGCAAGTGTAAGTGAATTGTTAATTATAAAAAGTTGACTATAATAACATAGCAAATATTTACTTCATATATATATTAGGCTGTCGAAAATAACGCGTTAACGGCGTTAATTATTTTGTTGTTGTTAATTACGTCAAATTTTTTAACGCATTTCACGCATGCGCAGTGTGACGAATCATTTGTCAGGATTGGGGAGCTAGAGGCGAGATGGAGCAAGGTGAGCCTATGGACGGATTCAAATATAAAAAGAATGATGATGGTACAGTTAACAAGTACAAGCCTTTGCGACAGCCCCTCTGCAACTGGAGTGGTATATAGCCAAGCTTAGGCCCGGTTCTACTGGGGTAGACGGTGATATAGCCTACCCTCAAACGAAAGCAAAGCAATTGAAGATCTGACAAACAATCCAGCGTTGTTCATCTCCTGACTAAGTGTAGACGCGATGTAAATAAAATATTCATTGTGTAGTTTAGAAAGCTTTATTGATTATAACGGAACGTTGTGAGATCTCTATGAACTATTTGTGACGCTTTTAGTGATAATAAAGGGAGCGCGCTTTGCACTTTCCATGCCATAATCCATTCAGAATTTGTATAAAAATTTCGTTTTTCTTATGTTTTGGGAATTACATCTGTACATCGTACAATTACATTCATTCTCGAAAGAGCGGTGACTGACACAGTGACAGAGAGTGGAAGATACATAAAGCCGCTTTGCAGGTCATCGAGGCACCAGCTCAATCAATTGCATTTTTTCAGTGGAAGCAATTTCAAATTATCCGTCATTTTTGCTCACAAAGGAAAAAGTAATACACCAAAAAACGTTGCAGTGTTTTTATAAAATAAAGAAAACAAAAATGATGCGCTTTCTGTCGTCTTGTTCTTGAACAGGAGTGCTTAACAAAAATAAAGCTAAATGCATGCCTCACAGACATGATAAAAATATCTATAGAAAGTTTTAGATTATTACTTAACGAAATAAAACAAATCGAAAACAAAAACTTATTTAATATGTAATCCTTAACGATAAATTTCTCTCTCAAGGCGCGTCCAAAAATGAAATTGCAGGAACTTTGCGACATTGACTCACATTGACTCACAGTGAATACACTTTATTAATAAATAATTCAGATATGTCCTTACTCTTTCCCCGACACATTTATTATTTATTTTTGCCGGTATTTGTTTTAGCCTACTGCATGCGATTGAACGCGGATCTCTTCCAGTTGCGCCATCCCAGCCGTTATCGAAAGTAAAAGCGAAAGTCTTGTGTTGTTTCCACCAGCGCGACATTATTGATGGATGTCTAAAATATAAAAAATAAGGAGTAGCCTAAAACAGGCCCGATGCGGGCCCTGCCATAATATGAAAATGTGAAAATTATGTATCCTGTTATTTATATTTTGGTATGCATTTTAGAAAAAAAAAATGGTTAGGATTCAGGTGTTGCAAATAGTGATTAATCATGATTAATCCACTGAAAAGTCTGATTAATCTGATTAAAAATTTTAATCATTTGACAGCCCTAATATATATATATATAATATTTACTTATTAAATATTTTTATATTCATGTTTTTAATAAATAAAAGTTAAAACTGACAGTTAATTTCAGGCTTTCTTACTGAACCCCCACCCCGCAAGCTACACCCCTGCATAATGTTATGCTGTATTGCTTGCACCGTAAATTTTGGACTAGTTATTTATGCAGTAAATTTATTTTAATAACTCATTTTTTATTTTATATATATATATATATATATATATATATATATATATATATATATATATACACTTTTATTTTTTTATTTTTTTTTTTTATAATGTACTTTTGCACATTCATTTCAAAGTGAGATGAAATCAAATCAGTGGTGACCAAATTCTCCAACAGACATGTCTTTTTTGTTACTTCTGCAGGCTGATGTCATTGTAAACACTATATCGGAGGACTTGGACCTCAGTAAAGGTGCCGTCTCCAAAGCACTCCTTCAGACTGCTGGTCATCAGCTCCAGTCAGAAATCACCAGAGCTACTCGTTCAAAGAATGTGAATTATGGTGAAATGCTCATCACAGATGGTTATAAACTCAAATGTCAAAAAGTCTTTCATGTTATTTGCCCATTTTGGAAACAAGCCTCAGATAATACTGTGAGAATAACAAGTTTCTTACCTGTTGTTTGTTTTTTTAAGATTAAATGATATGGCAAATGTGTGATACTTAGGCTTCACTAATTTATTTTAAAGGTACTTGCTTTGAAGATTATAATATATTTATTTTTTACATTTTAAAAGGTACTCATTCAGATAATTAAAAATTGCCTAAAAAATGCAGAAAAGTGGAGAATGGCTTCTATCGTCTTCCCAGCTATTGGGACAGGAAATCTTGGCTTTCCTAAAGATCTGGTGGCCAGAATCATGCTGACAGAAGTCCAGGAATTTAACTCTACAAACCTTCGAGAGGTAACTGTGATTGTGCACCCTTCTGACAAAGAGAGTGTTCAGGTGAGTGTGAAAATTACAGTAGATTCATGAACCATAAAAACACACTGTACGACCAATATGAGAATCTAACACAGCTGCTCATGTATGTATTTTCTTGTATATTTCTGTGCTTTATCTATTAGTGCTTTACTAGCATCTTTAGACAAGGAATTCAGGGTCCTGTCACAAAAGGAGAACATCGACATGTCCCTAAAATAAATATTTCTGGCAAATCTGCTCAGGCCTCTGGTAAAACTTTCTTACTTAATGTCCACCATACTTATTTAAGTACATTTTGCTAAAATATTTATTCTAATAACAAATATATTCAAATTTCAAAGGATATATTAAGGGGAAGTTAGACAATTAAATTGTAGTGATTTTACATACAACTTTGTTTTTCTTTAGAGCCTGTTGGCAAAGTCTCCTCTCCTTCTCTTGGAGTGCATACTATGCAGCTGGCTCAAGTGACTCTGGAGGTTTCATCAGGAGACATAACTAGAGAAAAAACTGATGCCATTGTCAACTCCTCAAATCAGACATTTTCACTGAAAACAGGTTAATCTATGTTCACACATACTTTCTGACCAGTTTCAGTAAATCCCAGTTTAATTTATCTGACAATAAGAGAATCATAATGTAACAGTCGATTTCTCTTTATGATCCAGGAGTATCCAAGGCCATTTTAGATGCTGCTGGAGTACAAGTGGAACAAGAATGTTCACAAAATGGTTTGTATTCTTTTAGATCTACCTTTTGTTGATGGTCAACAAGTGTACCTTTTTGAATACATGAATTTTTGACATATTCTTTGAGAGAGAACTAATAAAATTTAGATGCTATTGGTAAATGCTTTTTTTTCTAATAGTGAGATCATCAAGCACACAACAAACAGAGATTATGACCTCAGCTGGACGGCTTCCATGTGGAAACATCATCCATATTATTGGACGCAATAGTCCATCAGAAATTAAAGATGTTGTTTTATCTGTTCTGAAGTTATGTGAGTCACGCCAGATTACTTCTGTTGCCTTCCCTGCTCTTGGCACTGGTAAGATGCTTTGTGTGATCTTACTTTCTACATAATTGTATTAGGAATTTTGCTTATTGTACATTTAATTAAAGCGGAGATAACACACAGTTTCTGCCAATCTCATATTAATCTGGATTACCTATAGAGTAGTACTGCATCCTTCATATCCATGAAGAGTCTTTAGTTGTATCAGATTTTAAAAAAGACAGATACAGCTGTACAGCTTCTCTCAGAAAACTGTCAAGTTCTAGGATATGTTGTGGGCATATTTTTGAGACTTTGGTCATGTTTAGCATGAGAATCAAACACTAACAGTGTAAATAAATCAGAATGCATGAAATAGAATTAGACCTTCCCTTTAAACCTTTTCAATTTACATTTTGTTTGAATTATTCACTATTTTCTTTTCTTTTTTGTCTCTAACCCTTTAGGTCAGGGTGGAGCAAATCCAGCTGATGTTGCAGATGCAATGGTTGATGCAGTTGTTGACTTTGTAAAGAAAAAGAAACCAGTACATGTAAGGCTTGTGAAGTTTCTTATATTCCAGACAAATATGGTGACAGACTTTCACAAAAGCATGATCAGAAGATCTGGTGAGAAAGTGGAGGAGGATAAAAATCTGCTCACCAAAATTAAAGGTCAGTATAGAATTATAAAACAAAAACTACACTAATCTTATCCATTTTTTTTTAATACAGTAATTAATCCCTCTGTTTTTTTCTTGAAGATTCTGTTCATCATTTCTTTTGGGGGGAAAGTTCAGAATCTCCCACAGATGATGACTTTGTGATGGTGGGTGAAGAAATTGAGCCAGTTGTGTTTCAACTGTGCGGGGAGACACAAGAGGACCTGAGTGAAGCCAAGGACATGATCAACAGTTTGATATTACGGGAGCATGTAACCATCCCAATCGTGATCCAGCCATAGTTCGTTTTACCAGGGAAGATGTAGAAATGCTGAACACCATGCAGAGGGAGCTCACAGTCAGTGTCCGGCTTGAGAAGAAAGGCCAAGACTCTGTCATCACACTGGAGGGTCTGACAAGAGATGTTCACACTGCAGAGAGTCAAATTCGAGACATGATCAGAAAGGTGGAAAGGAAAGAAATCCGAAGAAGTGATGCATTTATAATTAACAGTATGGTTCAGTGGCAATATCAGGAGAATGGACGAAGTGTTAAAACATTTGATATGTTCACCAATTATGACCTGGAACAGGCCTACCGGAATAAACAACCTTCAGTGAGAATCAAGATTAACAATGAAGAATATGAGGCAGATTTAGGTCGCAAACAGGCCACAAGAAGAGGAATAAGGATTGAAATTAAGAGAGTAGATCTGCAGACAAAAGGTGAGAATATTTTATAATTTAAATAACAGGTCAGTTGATCATAATTCCAGTTCTGGCGACCCCCCGCTCTGCATATTCTGTATGCTCGTTTGAAGAGAACTACATGCATGAACTGTGTTCTGATTGACATGTTCCCTACACAGTGTTCATTGCTCCCTACTCAGTGAGCACAGGAAATAC
>NC_133383.1:23264489-23283050 GCF_049309525.1 Garra rufa
ACAGGCAACGGGATCCTTGACCTCTTTCAAGTTTATTCAGGTACATTTGTTAGTTTTATTTGTGCTCTTAGAGAGCGAAGCAACCATTTTACGTTTCACTCGGCCTCAACGCACTCCAAAGACGTTGCCTGAAACGGGGGTTTGTTGTGTGTGTGTGTGTGTGTGTGTGTGTGTGTGTGTTTTTGTTTGTTTGTTTGAGTGAGTGTGGTGGGCCCACTTTCAGCTATTTTGCATTTCTGAACCATATTGTGATTTAATACTCTGATTCCTTGAGATAATATCAGTAAAGGGTTGCATTGGTACTTCTAACCAAATCTAAAGTTTGTTTACGTGCTGTATTTCTGTTTTAAGTCTTCAAAAGGACATTGGTATATTGGTCTACACTTATTGAATACAAATTATACTTCTAAAGGGAAAAACCTGAAGTTTAATTTGGTAAGGTGATTCAGTAAATAACTTGATATTTTGATATTGGTGTAAAAGTTTAACCCTTTAAGTGTTTAAGGGGGGAAAAGAGTCAACCAAGCACTGTATTTGAAGGGAAAAGTTTATTAGTAGGTTGAAAGAACAGATTAATCTTTGATTCCTTCTGTTTATTTTCTTTTAAATAAATGTGTGTATTTTTGCTACATAGTGTGGTCATTCAAATAGTACTGCGAGGTCTCTACTATTTGTAGAAAGTATGAGATCAGAGTTGCACTTTGTCAAAAGCAGTATAAAAGCAGGATCACAGTTTGATTTTTAAGTAAAATCCTGTCCAGGTTCTAGCGTCATCAATTAAAATAGGTAGATACTCCTGATACGTAAAGAGGGCACAACATATGTTCATTTATGCACTCAATACTTGGTCGGGGCTCCTTTAGCACAAATTACAGCATCAGTGAGGTGTGGCGTGGGTGGAAGCAATCAGCCTGCGGCATTATTGAGCCTTCAGCTTGTCTGTATTGTTGAAAATGTCCCATAGATTCCATATGGGGTAAAGGTCAGGCCAATCATGCACAGCAATATCATGGTCAGAAAACCACTTGAAAGCTGTGGGCAGGTGCTAAAGTCCTGTTAGAAACGGAAATCAGCATCTCCATAAAGCTTGTCAGCAGATGGAAGCATAAAGTGCTCCAAAATATCCTGGTAGATGGCTGCATTGACTTTGGCCTTGATAAAGCACAGTGGGCCAACACCAACAAATGACATGGCACCCCAAATCATCACCTACTTTGGAAACTTCACACTGGATTTCGAGCAGCTTGGATTCTATGCTTCTCCAGTCTTCCTCCAAACTCTGGGAGCATGAATTCAGCGTGAAATTCAAAATGTACTTTTATCTAAAAAGAGGACTTTGAATCACTGAGCAGAAGTCCAGTGCTTTTTCTCCTTAGCCCAAGTGGCTTGTTAGCCCTGTTTCTAAAGACTTCTAAGTGTGGTGACTCAATGTGCTGTGGCTTTAGTCCACTTGTTGTGAAGCTCTCCCAAGTGTTTGAATCTGCTTTGCTTGACAGTATTCTCAAGCTTGCGGTCATCCCTGCTGCTTGTGCAACTTTTCCTACCAAATTTCATCCTTCCAGTCAACTTTGCATTTAATATGCTTTGATACAGCACTCTGTAAATGGCCATCCCTTTCAGTAATAACCTTCTGTGGCGTACTATCTTTGTGGAGGGTGTCAGTGATTTTCTTCTGGACCATTGCCAAGTCAGCAGTCTTCCCCATTATTGTTGTTTTAAAGAACAAGAGATACCCGGAATTTATACTGTAGGGATGGTAATTTAATGAAACTCAAATGTAAATATTCTAATATTTTGAGATACTGGATTTTTGACTCATGAGCTGTGAGCTCTATTCATCAAAATTAAAACATAAACTTTTGAATTTTGACATCCTGGGATTTTTAATGATCTCGGGACCTTGGGACCTCGGTTTAACGTCTCACTCGAAAGACGGTGCTTTTTGTCCATATGGTATCCACATTACTATACTGGGGCACTAGGACCCACACAGACCACAGGGTGAGCACCCCCTGCTGGCCTCACTAACACCTCTTCCAGCAGCACCTGGTTTTCCCTGGAGGTCTCCCATCCAGGTACTAACCAGTCTCAACCCTGCTTAGCTTCAGTGGGTGATCAGTCTTATATAAATAGATATTTCAGAAGCCTAAAAGCTGTTTGATTTTACATGGATCAAATCTGTTTATGTGTACAGAACAAGCTTTTCATCCCAGTAAGCTTCCTGTTATTGGATATTTTGCTTGACTAAGAAATGTATCAGCTCTTCAGCATGTATTCTGATTTAAAACGCACCAGGTGATCAAAGAGATTGTCTCTATCACTAATGATAATAATAATAAGAAGAAGAATAACATGAAGAAGAAGAATGACAACATGCTTGTGTTTTTGAAGGATCCATTGTGTTAATAATGTTGTTCATTAGTTGTGTTTACGAGTTGTCAGAACTATTAATACCTTTTCACTGTACTATTTATATGCTATAATAGCAGGAACTCCTCCTCTTTGTTTATGGATTTGACATAGCCATGCAAAGATGAATGACATGAAACAGTCACAAAATTGTGGATGTGTCTTCACTCCAGTGTTTAGTTGAAAGACATGTTAAGTACACTTTGTTAGCCTCAGGACATGATGACCGAAACTTTGACAGAAAGTCTGTGATAAGAGACATGGAGGTAAGCTTAGTTGAAAGTAGGCCTGTCAGACAAGTTCAAGGTCTATCACAACTTATGAGCTTCAAAACTTATTATATGCATGCTGTCCTTCTTAATGTAAACTGTGACAAAACCACTGTTGGTACACTCTGATTGTTTTTGAAAGTACAAATGGTAGCCTGTTAAAGTTGGTCAACCAAATGTGTTGCTGTCATGCCTTGTAACAAATCATTTGATCTGTGATCATGTTTTAAACTTCTTCTGAGAATGCAGTGAATATCTGAGAGTGCAGAAATGTCTGAGTTGGCAGGAAACCAAGAAACCACTATACTGCCCTCCAAAGGCAAAGTGCAGTAACTACGCGAACACTGAAACTGAGAAAAATGCCTTTAAAGTTTTTTGACAGCTAGTCAAACACTCTCATTTCTCTGAAACAACGCTCTCGTTTCTCTGAAACAGGACAAAATTTAACCAGGAGACTTTGCCACGAGACAAAACAGTTGTCACAAAGTCCATTTTAAGCCTTAATTCAATTTTGACCAAATGTGTAGTTACTGCGCTTTGCCTTTGGAGGGCAGTATAGATGCCTGAGAGGATGCAGGCTAAATAGCTTTAACTAAAATGCTCAGTTTCAGGCCACACACAGTTCCCTAAGTATTAGATAGTCATGAATATATATATATATGCCTCGCCCACAAAATGTGAAAATCTCAGAAACCAAAAATCTTGTAACACTGGAAGCCCTGGTTCTTTACCACAGTACTAGACTAATCTGAACATGAGGATATAGGTTAAAAATAACCTTCAGGTTTGCGTTCAAAGAGAAGACAATGTCCTGCAAAATTATGTTCAAATAACAGTAAGTTATAATCATGTACAGAAAATGGCTGTTTAAGTTATTTAGTAGTAACATCTAATTGTTATGATTATCATTTTCTTTGTTTCGAAAGTTTTGTGATTTGATAGTGGAGAAATAATGTTTTTTTTTTTTTAAATCTACAACTTAAAGTGTGTAAATTAATGTCAAGTACAAAGAGTGCTCAGTTGTAACAGGTTTGGTGGGCTGTAACATTATAAAAAACATGAGTATGGAAGAAAGGAGATGAAATAATCAATAACTTAAATTTAAATTTATCATATATCTTTTCAACCAAATTACTTTTTTATACAGTCCCAATTCAAACGCCTTTATATTTTTTACACTGACATTAACCACACTTAAAGGTGTGTCTTTTCCAGAGGATAGTGAGATGGTAGAAAATCAATATTTTTTTTTTTTTTTTTTCTTTCAAGCAAAAACTGTCTAAAGACTCATTCCAAACGGTTCTGAAATCCTGTTAAACAGGTCTTGGTGTTTTTGGTGAGTTTGCACCAGTAACACTTCCTAACACTTCCAGTAACCCCCCCCCCCCAAAAAAAAAAAAAGCTGTTAACATGTTTGCATCATGTTAAATTGACTTTTATGCACTATTCCATGCATTTTAACAAAATGACACAAAATGCGAAAATATGGAGGCTTGTTAATGTGTTCTATTGTGCTGCCATTTAAAATGATTTTCTGTTATGTTGGTGTTTTTGATGTGAGTTACCATTGTGTTGAAATATTGAGCAAAGAAAAGTTATATTGTACTTGCTAATATGTTATTATAACACTTTGGCTGAACTTGTATGGACTGTGTTTCTACATGATGGAAACATGCTATCTCTACTCAAATATTTCATGTAGGATGAACTAAAGCACGAAGTAAACTCAACTAAAATGTCCATTGTCCAAATAATGTTCAGTCAAATAGTTATTTATTTATTTGAGTGCATACAAGGAGACAAAGACATAATTGGTTTTGTTAAGCACTATATTGAAAAGTTTGGGGTCAGTGTGATACTTTAATTCATTAATTTGATTATAATGACAGTAAAGTCATTTAAGAAATGTTACAAAAGATTTCTATTTAAAATAATTGATGTTCATGAAAAAATCCTGGAAAAACAACAACAAAGTATTTCGCGAAATTATTAAACTATTATTAGACAACACAAAGGTTTTATTTCAGCTGTTTTCATATGATCAACACTAAAATGATTCAGCATTTATTGTGAAATCAACATGGTTTAAATGAAGAAGGTGTTGTTATGTTTGTGAATGAATTGGTGTTTTGGCACAGACCTTTTAAAGCTACACAACGTAACTTTTGGCCCTCTGGTGGTTGAAGGATAAAAAGTATATTGTTTCGGTGACATGGTTGCAGGTAAACATTTATCAGTGAGACGGGCATCTTACAACTTTTTATTTTGGAAACATTTCTATCAGTGATTTTGTTTTGACTAATTAATAATTTGTACATTTTTGAACAGATTTAACAAAAAAGAAGCAACAAATCAATGGAGAGAGAAACTACTAGTGTCACAGATGGCATGGAGATGTCTCCTGCCATTTACTCTTTGCTTGAACAAGATGGTCTGAAAAGTGCTGTTCCTCCATTCCTGCACATTGACTACAAAAAAGACCAGAACAAATTAGTATTTTCGGGTTCTAGATTTGATACTGTCATCTTCAAGAATTGGGTCCTTGAGAAGCAAATAAATATGAAACAGAAGTCCTTACAGACTGATCATTCAATCCTGAAGTTTCTGAGATCAGTGGATTGTGATGAAATGTCCAGAGAGCTCTTCATATCTCATGGAATAAGTGTTGTCTACACCAGTGGTTCTCAATCCTGGTCCTGGGGGACCCCTGCTCTGCACATTTTGCATGTCTCTCTTATTTAACACACCTGATTGAGATCTTCAGCTTGTTAGTTCAGTTCATGGATCTCTCTCCTAATGAGCTGATCTCAATCAGGTGTGTTAAATAAGGGAGACATGCAAAATGTGCAGAGCAGGGGTCCCCCAGGACCAGGATTGAGAACCACTGGTCTACACAATCAAAAATGGAGATGTTGTTGTGATTGGGAGCACAGAAAGAGCACTTGCTGAGGCAGAGAAGAGGGTGAATATGGTTCTTACATCCAAAAGTTTTACTATAGAAGATCAAGGCGTCCTTCAAATGCTCCAAAGTTTGGATCTTATCAGTAGCATAGAATGTTAGGACTTTGTTTATAGACTGGTCAGTGTATAAAGACAAGCTTATAGTGAGTGGTTTCAATGAACCAGTGATGGAGGTCAGTGAGAAGAAAGAATGTTTCATTAAGCAACAGTTGAAGAAACCGTTTGTGTCAAATCACATGCTGTGGTTAAATTTATAAAAGACAGAAAATTACAAAACTGGCAGCATTTTATTAAGTCTGATAAGATGAAAGTGAGTTTCGATTCAATGAGACCCTGTATCAAACTGTCTGGAGAGCGTACATTTGTCCAGCCAGCTGCGACTTTCTTTAAAATTTTGGCAGATGGTCTCTACACAGACACACTGATCATTAAAAAGGCGGGAGCAAAGCAGTACTTCATGGAGCAGGGTAAAATGATGCTCTCAATGTTTGTGAAGAAAGATGGATTTACGGTGGTTCTTCAGGAAGATGATATGCTCGAGGAGGAGAATGATGATTTTTCTAAAGGTACACAAAAATACAAATTATTAAAAACTATAAAACCAGGAAGTGTACTGAGCAAGATACAAATAAAGATCTCCTGTCTTTGTTGCTTTATATTTAGGGCCTCTTGGCAGAGTCTCCAGGTCCTGTACCGTGTACATTTTGCAAATAGGTCATCTGACCCTGGAGGTTTCATCAGGGGACATAACCAAAGAAAAAACTGATGTAATTGTCAACCCCTCAAATCAGAAATTTTAATGCATTAAGTTCCATTCTGAATTCAAATAAATTCTAACTATGATTTTATTGAGACACTAATGCAACTGCCAATGTCTCATTGCTATCTAAGGGTATCCAAGGCTATTTTAGATGGTGCTGGATTACAAGTAGAACAGGAATTATTACAAATGGGTGCGTTAAGGATTTGTCTAGTTTGTAAATTTTTAGTTGAAAATGTTTAGATTTATAGTTTAGGAGAGCTCTATTAAACCTTTGATTATTAGTATGTGTCTTTTTCCACAGCTAGAGATACAGATTATCAGCTAACAGAGATTGTGACCTCATCTGGCAATCTCCCATGTAAAGAAATCATACACATTGTTGGATGTAATAAACCATCTGATATTCAGCAAAAAGTTTTGTCTGTTCTGAAGTTATGTGAGAATCACAGATTTACCTCTGTTGCCTTCCCAGCTCAAGGCACAGGTAATTCTACCTTTGTTTCTTCTTATTATTATTGTTCTTTTTTGATTACCTAGGTAAAATGTATTTTTTTTTTTTTTTAATTGACCCTTCAGGTCAAGGTGGAGCTAATCCGTGGAGCTAATCCAGTTGATGTTGCGGATGCAATGATCAGTGCAGTGATTGAATTTGTGATAAAAAAAGGAGCCAGTTCATGTGAAAAGTGTGGAGTTCATTATATTCCAGATAAGCATGTTGGATGACTTTCGTCAAAGCATGCTCAAAAGAATCCCGAAATCAAAGAAAGGCACAATTAACAGGACTAAAGGTAAGAATGAATGAATAAATTATTAAATAGTCCAAAAACTGATGTAACCTCGGTGTCCTGAGATAAGGGAACGAGTAATGCGCCGCTCAGATGCTATGGGGAAAAAGTCATTTTTTCTCCTTAACTGAAGCCTATTTTTAATAACGCGGTGTAACTGCACGGGCATTGGATCGTGCAGTGAAATAAAATGAACCAATGACTCAGCTGCGGTGATGGATGTTGGGCCAGTCATGGGCATCCCTGCCCTTCGAATAATAGACTAGGCAATGAGAGTTGTCTCTTGAGGCAAAGAGGTCCCAGATTCTTTGAACTGTCTGTGGATGGAGCGTCCACTCTCCTAAGGAAACATTGCTCCAAGACAGCATATCTGCACCGCAATTCAGTTTGCCCGGCATGTGCACTGTTTTCAGCGAACGCACGTTGAGCTGAGCCCATTCCAAGAGGCGCTCCACCAGAGTGAAGAGGCCCTTCGAGGAGAGCCATCCCTGGCGATTTATGTAGAACACCACCGCCATGATGTCCAAACGGACCAGCACGTGGTGTTCCCTTAGATCTGGCAAGAAGATCTGAAGGGCCAGACACACCGACAGCATCTCTAGGCAGTTGATGTGAAACCCTTCCTCTGCTTTCGACAAGCTGGTCTGCCGTTGCACAGAGCTCCCCAACCTGTGTTGGAAGCATCTGTCAAAATGACTTTTCTCCTGCAAACCATTTCCAGGGCCTCACCCCTTTCCATCCATTGCGAGTCTTTCCAAGGGTCCAGTTTTATGAGGGCACGATTCAGGTGTCTGAGATCGAGGATGGGCCGTTGGCCTGTATCCTTCTTGGGAATGAGGAAGTAACGCCTGTAGAGGCCTGACTCGATCTGATCTGGACGAACCGCTTCCATGGCACCCTTTTCCAGCGATTTCATCACCTCTGAGCAGAGGACGTGCGTGTCGTTACTCTGCACTACGCTAGGGCCTTCAAGCTAATTGGAGTTAATAACCTTGTTTTATTTATAAGTGGCGCTGGAGCACCACCAGGCTGGCCATTGACCTACCAATCGCCTGCGCTGTTGCCTTGGTGGCACACAAAGCCAGGTCTGTTGCGCTTCGCAGCTAGTTCAACATGGCAGGGCCTGGGGCAGACTCATCTGAACCAGCGAGGAGTTTGGCCTGAAAGACCTGGAGAACCACTATGGAGTGCAGCGCTGAGGCAGCCTGTCCAGCCGATGAATAGGCATGTCCCACGAGGGCCGACATTGTCCTGCACGGCTTGGATGGGTGGGCAGCCTTTTCCTTCCAGCCAATGGCAGTGGGTGAGCAGAGATGCGTGGCCACTGACTCATCTAGGGGAGGCAGCTTCTCGTACCCCTTATTTTCAGCGCCGTTGACCGAGGTGAGAGCAGAGGAAGAAGGAGTGGCATGCTATGACCTGGTGAGCTCCTCGTAGACCTCTGGAAAAAACAGGGAGGCTCGCTGGCAAGGGGCTTGACAGTGCCCCGGCAGGAACCACTCATCCAGGTGGCTGTGAGAGGGCTCCTTTGATGGAGACCACTCCAGACCCAGCTCATCCACGGCTCTGGTCAGGATACAGAAAAGTTCGGCATCCAAGCCAGTCCCATTCCTGGAACTGTGAAGCTCAGCAGACGGCAAGGGGCGGGGTCGTTGATCGAGCCCGAAACTCCTCCGTGTCTGAAGCAGCCGATGACATGCTGTCCAGCTGTCCGTGTCATCCTCACTTCCACTGAAAGAGACCAGATCTCTCGCAGCCATAGAGGGACGCTGGTCAGGGTGGGTAAAGAGGACCGGTGAATCCTTTGTTTGTGGAGAAGGTGAAAGGTGAGGCATGCGGGGGCTGAGCCGGCATAAGCTCACTCGACTCGGAGCGCTTAGTTCCTCTGCCCCGCTGTTTTTTTTTTCCTAACAGGCTCCTGTGAGGAAGAAAATGGGAGGGCACGAGAGGCAGCAACACTATCCACAAGCGCAGAGAGGAGAGACTCATTTCCTCGCAATGAGGACATTCTGTCTCAGTGAATGCCGCTTCACTTGAAAGCCCAAAACTACAGCTTTTGGAATGTTCTACTCTATAATGTAATAGGTAGATAAGTGCTGCCTCCGCAGAAGAAGATCAACATCGCTGTCTGTTTAGACCCACCCAACTATTCGCACATAGCTTTTACAAGACAGGTGTGAATGTGCAGGTCTACGCAGAAACCAAAGATAAGCATTTTATCAGTTCATGTGTGTGCAAAATGGTCTTTTACTACTCAAAATGTAATAATGTATGTATTGTGGTGCCTACCGTAGGTACCTAAGTGTCTGAATATATATTACTATTAACTACCTCTTTGTTTCTTTCTAACAAACATGTAACTGGACAAAAGGTAAAAAGATATTGTTTGATGAAATCGAGCCAGTTGTGTTTCAACTGTGTGGGGAAACACCAGGGGATTTGAGTAAGGTTGGTGCCCTGATCAACAGCTTGATTAACCAGGAACATATGAACATCACAATCCATGATCCAGCTATTGCTCATTTCACCAAAGAGGATTTAGAAATGCTAAGAAAAATGGAAAAGGAACTCAAAGTAAGTGTCATAACTGAGAAGAAAGGCCAAGACTCTGTCATCACACTGAAGGGTCTGACAGGATTCGTTCAAACTGCAGAGAGTCGTATTCAGGACATTATCCGCAAAGTTGAAAGGAATAAACACCAAAAAAGCCTGGCAGCTTTGATCAGCAGTATAGTTGAGTGGCAATATAAAAGTGGTCACAACTTTAAAGCATTTGATGTTTTTACCAATTACGACTTGGAAGAAGCTTTTAACCATCAAACATCTGTACAAATCAAGTTCGCAAAGTTGCCACAAAGGGAAAAAAACAAATTGAACTAAAGAGAGTAGAACTGAAAGGTGAGAAACACAAATGCACATTAAACATTGCAGTTATGAATAAATTAGAAGGTTAACAAAATTAGTTTTTCATCTTGTCTTCTGCAGCTGCAGCTCAAAGTTATTTGCCTTCAAACTGGGAGGACATGAAAGGACAGTCAGTTGTTCTTGTAAAACTCACAGCAGGCTCAAAGGTACGGTGCCCGCCAGGGGACACCTTCGGTTCACTTATGTTTGTCGTGGCCACGACATATAAACTCGTGGGAACATGATATTATGTTGTGGCCACGACAAACATAAGTGAACCGAAGGTGTCCCCTGGCGGGCACCGTAGGCGGGCACCGTACAAAGGAATATGCCGATGTGGAAAAAGAGTCCAGAAAAACTGGACTATCCAGCAATATCATTACAGTAAGACTGTTACATTTATATTTGACCCAAACTTCTACAACTGTCCTAATCTTTGTGAAGTTATTATTTTTGAAAGTTTCTAATTTTGTACTGTGATATCATTATTGCTTAGGCTAAATGTTTAGTCTTGTCTTCTGCATAGATTAAAAGAGTTCAGAACAGCGTACTTTGGAAATACTACATGATCAAAAAGGAGGAATTGGAAGAAAAAAACAAGCATCACCACCTTTTTTGGTGGTTGTCAGTGTTTTACAATTGTATTATTAGTAGGCCTACTAGTACGCAACAAATTTTTTGTACTAATTAATTTTTTTTTTTTTTTTTTTTTTTTTTGGCAACCACAGCTGCTGGTATTTTACTGTAAATGTCACAGGTTTTTTTGTGTGTGTTCATTACTGTGCATTTACAATCAATTTTTATTCAACTTTCAGTGATGGACAGAAGGGCAATGCTATTTTTAAAACCATGTAGCATGTAAAAAATCATGTAAAATCATGCAGCTATTTTCAATACTGAAGCTATTAAGAACCCAGGCAACACTGTAAAACGCTAGAATGTTATACAATGCTATTTCTAAAACAATAAATAAATAAATGTATCTAAATTAATATAAAAACTTCTAATGTGCAAAACTTAGAAGCATTTAAACACAATTTAACCTGTATTAAATGAAATATTCTTATCTGATTTGAAAAATGACTGTTTAAAACATTTGTCCAGACATGGCTTGTCCAATTTTTTAACAGTAAATGTAATATGTTATAACCATAAATTGATTGTTATATTGTTAAATTGATGTTATAACCCTAAAATTCTTCTTTTTTTTAATGAAACATTTACTTTACCAGAGATCCTTTAAATAAGCAGCAGCCATTTTTATCATACTCTATAGAGATTTATGTCCCAAACATTATAAGAACAGTATTATGTATTTTTGACCATAATACATTTTGGATTTTTAAGTTACATTTGTATATTGTTGAGTCTGATATTAATTCATTGTCACTGATCAGTCCATAGTAGGCCATTCTTAATGTTGTTTGCTGTTGTTATTGTTGATGATATTAGCATAATTGATGTAATATGTATTCAATGCAATTTGATGAAGTCAGGTGGACAGCTGAGTTTTAATTACAGGTGCCAAAAGATTTTAACCTGTTAATTAAAAAGGTGAACAAATGGCAGTTCCCCCTGATTGCTGCGTCTACAGCAGAGCAGCTGTCCACATACCTGACAGAAATCTAGAAGTTTAAGGCTGGGTAAAAAAAAAATAGGATTCAGAGCTGAGTTAAGGTATCCCAACCAAAGAACGATAGAGTGGGTCTTTGCCCAAATACCCATGCATATGAAGTAGGTGAAATAGGGGAACCAGCTAAATGGCAAAAGCACCAAGCACTGCAGCCAGGGTCACCATGGCTTTGTGTTCCAGCGCAGTGGCAGTCATTGTCATGTCATTGACCTAAGTGAAGAAACATACTTGTTCACGTGCAACACAGAATATAGGATGGTACATTCCACACATGACCAGCAGAGGGAGGTAGAAGATTAGAAAGGCTCTCAGCAGCACGTAATTATTACTCCATTCATAGCAGCACGTCCTGCCTTCCTCTCCTTCATCCCATATGTCCCAGTCCAGGTTCTGCACTCTGAAGTCAGATGTGTTCCAGCCTAGGTTAATAGACACAAAGGACACAGCCAAAGAGCACATCAAGATCGCAGTCAGAGTGATCACCACCTGACAAGGGATAGCAGAGAGGCTTAGAATTGGCAAGGTAAAAACTAATGGCCTGTAAAGTGAGGATTGAAGCACTGCAGAGCATCACATCCAGAGAGATGTAGATATTGCAAAAACACCCCCAAGAGGGCATCTCCCATTGCGTAATTTCAGCATGGCAGACAGCAGAAGCACCAGCAAACCCAGCAGCAAGTCTGTCACAGCCAGTGAGAGTATAAAACAACTACTAATCTGGTGCAGACGCCGACTGGTGGCCACAGCCAGACAAACAAGCAAGTTTCCACAAATGGTCAGCACGATGAAGGCCACCAGTACCATCCAGGGTAATTAATGTAGAACCTTTAGTAAAAGTGAAATGTATAATATGTAAAATGTTGCAGAACTTCCTACTAACTTAGTTTAAAATGGAAATACAATTGTTACGTGCTTACTTGGAAAAGTCTTGCTCATTGCCTTGACATTTGCTTCAGATTCCTGACTCTCCCTGCATAGCAACATTGGCTAAACCAATGGCACGAGTTTGGGGAGGGGCTATCTGTTTTGACCAACCACTAGCAGTGTTTCGAAACCTTTTTTGAAAACTATCATTGTTTTTGACTAAATGGATGGTAGACAAATTAATTTGAGGTTATGGCAACCTATGCTGGTTGAAGAAAAAAAAAAACATGCCTCTATATGGTCAACATTCTTGCAAAAAGTACCTATACAGTCGTGGCCAAAAGTTTTGAGAATGACACAAATATTAGTTTTCACAAAGTTTGCTGCTAAACTGCTTTTAGATCTTTGTTTCAGTTGTTTCTGTGATGTACTGAAATATAATTACAAGCACTTCATGCGTTTCAAAGGCTTTTATCGACAATTACATGACATTTATGCAAAGAGTCAGTAGTGTTGGCCCTTCTTTTTCAGGACCTCTGCAATTCGTGAAAAATTGTGAGTGAGCCCACTCGCTTGGATGAGAAGCAACCCCAAACATGAATGGTCTCAGGATGCTTTCTGTTGGCATGACACAGGACTGATGGTAGCGCTCACCTTTTCTTCTCCGGACAAGCCTTTTTCCAGATGCCCCAAACAATCGGAAAGGCTTCATCAGAGAATATGACTTTGCCCCAGTCCTCAGCAGTCCATTCGCCATACTTTTTGCAGAAGATCAATCTGCCCCTGATGTTTTGTTTTTTTTTTTGGAGAGAAGTGGCTTCTTTGCTGCCCTTCTTGACACCAGGCCATCTTCCAAAAGTCTTGGCCTCACTGTGTGTGCAGATGCGCTCACACCTGCCTGCTGCCATTCCTGAGCAAGCTCTGCACTGGTGGCACTCTGATCCCGCAGCTGAATCCTCTTTAGGAGACGATCCTGGCGCTTGCTGGACTTTTTTGGACGCCCTGAAGCCTTCTTAACAATGCAGTGGAAAGTTTTTTTTCGGGATTAAGTTAATTTTCATGGCAAAGAAGGACTATGCAATTCATCTGATCACTCTTCATAACATTCTGGAGTATATGCAAATTGCTATTATAAAAACTTAAGCAGCAACTTTTCCAATTTCCAATATTTATGTAATTCTCAAAACTTTTGGCCACGACTGTACATACAATTCACTGCAGTTAACAGTTAACCCTCTAGGGACAATAAAACACTAATAACGTTCATTCCATTTTATAAAGACTTTTTTTTGTGTGTGTGGTTTCTTTCACAAATCTACACTTTTAGCATAGTGCATAATTTGAAAAGTAATTCATTTTGACGTTGCATTAGAAACCCATCTCCACATCTAGGCTTTTCTGGTGTAGTAAACATTGTTACTAAAACTGAGTTAAATAAAAACACATTAAAAATGATGAAAAAGTAAACAGGCATAGATCATTGGTCGAGAAGACACAGGCTGAACTAAAATTCCCAGTTGCAGGCACCACACACTCCCATATGTCTGGGATACTTATGAATATTCATGTTTTCCTCCCCTACGAAATCTGAAAATCTCAGAAACTGAAAGTCTCATAACACCAGAACCTCTGGAATTTTACCACTGTACTAGATTTATCTGAACATGAGAATATGGTTAACCTTCATTTATCTTTATAATCAGATTACCCGCTTTTATACAGTACACACACATTCTAAAACATTCTAAAAAAACAACAACATTCCATTGAAATCCTGTTTAACAGGTCTTGGTGTTATAAAAGTAATCTGTGAGGGTGCACCCTGCAGTGACACTTCCAAATATACCTTATTAGCCTATTCAGAGAAACAAAGTCAAGAGTTGGTTTTATATACAATAGACCTACACCATGTTTCAATGTTTGGGGTGAGTACAATTTCTTTAAAATTAATAAATAAATAAATAACACTTATTTATTAATTAAATAAATTATCATGACAGCAAAGACTTTATTTTTAAGTAAATATGAAAAGACGATCAGACGTTTGAACTGTGGCAATACAGTGATCTGTCACGACACATTATAGAGTCACAAAATGGTATTTATTGTTTGAATTTCTTAAAAAAAAAGACAAAATTGAGAAAAAAAAAACCCTCTTCTGCCTGTACTTTTCATTGTGTGAAAATCATGATGTGTATAGTGTGAGAGCAGCATTGTTTGTCGGACATAGCAACTGAAACTAAGGGGGGTGGGTATCTGCGAAGGGTCAATTAACAAACAAGCAGTGAGATGTATTTGTCTGGGAAACACATTCTAGGTCTGCTCACTCAGTTCCAGTGAACACAAACTAGAGTTGTTAAGTTTATGAATGGATTAATGTTTTTGCAAATCTGTTAAAGCTACTATGTCATTTTTGGCCCTCTGGTTGAAGCATAAAAGCTACAAATCACTTGTAGGGGAACATTGTTTTGGTAATTAAATGAGTTTGGCTTTGCTATTCTGTGCACATGAATTTGATAGCTTGAGGTGCACTGTTGTGTACATGGTAGCTTTTCATTATTTGGGGAAATTTATATCATTGATCTTGTTTTGACTAATTCATATTTTGTAAAATTTTAAACAGATTGAAAAAAAGCAACAAATCACAGGCTACAGTTGAAGAAACTGTGCATGTCAAATCACATGCAGTGGCTGAATTCATTAAAGACAGAAAATCCAAAGACTGGCAGAATTTTATTAAGTCTGGTGAGGTGAAAGTGAGTTTTGATCCAAAGAGACCCTGGATTAAACTGTCTGGAGAGCGTACATTTGTCCAGCCAGCTGTGACTTCTTTTAAAAGTTTGGCAGATGGTCTCCACACAGACACAGTGATCATTAAAAAGGCGGGAGCAAAGAAGTACTTTATGGAGCAGGGTAAAATGATGCTCTCAAAGTTTGCGAGGGAAAATGGATTTGTGGCAGTGCTCCAGGAAGCTGACATGCTGGAAGAGGAGAAGGGTGATTCGTCTCAAGGTACAAACTGACCAAACAAAAACATAATAAAACCAGATGTTTTGGCAGTATTGTACAAGACAATACTGAAATCTTTCTTCTTTGTTGCTTTATATTCAGAGTCAAAGAGTAAAGTCTCCAGTTCCTGTTTTAAGGTGTACGCTATGCAAATAAGTCATCTGACTCTGAAAGTTTCAAAAGGGGACATAACCAAAGAAAGAACTGATGCAATTGTCAACTCCTCAAATAAGAAATTTAATTTAAAATCAGGTTAAACCTACTTTATATATTCATTTTATTGCATTTAATGCAAACTCATTTAATTTAATTTCAGAATTTACTTTGAATTCAAATAAATTATAATAATGCTTTTACTGAGACACTCATGCAACTGTCAATGTTTCTTTATTATCTAGGGGTATCCGAGGCGATTTTAGATGGTGCTGGATCACAAGTAGAAAAGAAATTATCAAAACTGGGTGCGTTGACCATTTATCTAATTTATGAAATTTTAGTTGAAAATGTTTTGATTTATAGTTTAAGAGAGGTCTATTAAACCTTTCATCATTAGTATGTCTATTTTTCCACAGCTAAAGAAGCAAATTATCAGCTAACAGAGATTGTGACCTCATCTGGTGATCTCCCATGTAAAGAAATTATACACATTGCTGGATGTAATAGTCCAGAAGATATTCAGCAAAAAGTTTTGACTGTTCTGATGTTATGCGAGAACCGCAAATGTTCCTCTGTTGCCTTCCCAGCTCTAGGCACAGGTGATGTTTTTTTTTTTTTTTTTGACAAAACCAGCAGTGTGCATTAATAATAAAGGTGCTTTAAAAGGTTCTTCAAGCGATGCCATAGAAAAACCATTCAGTCAAAGGTTCTTTAAAGAACCATCTCTTTCTTACCTTTTTATAATCTGAAGAACCTTCTTTTGCCACAAGGAACCTTTTGTGAAACAGAAAGGTTCTTCAGATGTTTAAGGTTCTTTATGGAACCATTTAGACAAAAAAGGTTCTTCTATGGCATCGTGAAGAACCTTTATTTTTAAGAGTGTAGCTAAATTGTTCTTGTTGACATCTTGCTCTAATTTATATTTCATATAATTTAATTTCCTGTTTCAGTGTGAGAAATTTAAAGCCCTACAATTTTTATTGATCCTTTAGGTCAAGGTGAAGCTGATCCAGCTAAAGTTGCAGATGCAATGATCAGTGCAGTTGTTGAATTTGCAAGCAAAAAAACAGATCATGTCAAAAATGTGGAGTTCCTTATATTCCAGACACATATGTTGGCTGTCTTTCATCAAAGCATGCTCAAAATTACAACGTCAACGGAAACAATGATTAACATGATTAAAGGTCAGTAAGTAAAAAAAGAAAGAAAAAAGAAAAGTGTGAATTTGAAAAATGATATACTTGTGTCTGACTATATTATGCAGTTTAACCTTTTTTTTTTTTTTGGACAAAAGGTAAAAACATTTTGTTTAAAGAAATTGACCCAGCTGTGTTCCAACTATGTAGTGAGACACCAGAGTATTTGAGTAAGGCCAGTGTCATAATCAACAGCTTGATTACCAAGGAGCAAATGAACCACACAATCTGTAATCCAGCCATTGCTCATTTCACCAAAAAGGAATTAAAAATGCTGAGCAAAATGGAAAAGGAGCTGAAAGTAAGTGTCATAACTGAGAAGAAAGGCAAAGACTCTGTCATCACACTGAAGGGCCTGACAGGATTCGTTTACACTGCAGAGAATCGTATTCGGGACATTATCCTAAAAGTGGAAACAACTGAAAAACGAAAAAGAATGACAATATTGACAAGCAGTATAGCTGAGTGGCAATATCGAAGTGGTCGCAAATTTAAAGCATTTGATGCTTTTACCAATTGTGACTTGGAAGAGGCCTTCAGCTACCGAAGAACATCTGTGCAAATCAAGATTAATGGTAAAGCATATCATGCAGACATAGTTCAGAAGATGGCCATAAAAGGAACAAAACAAACTGAATTAAAGCGAGTACAACTGAGAGGTGAGAAATAGAATGCAGATGAAACATTGGAAATTAGATTAGAAGGCCACCACAATTTATTTATTTTTTATTTATTTTTTTTCTCAGCTGAAACTTTGCCTTTACACTGGGAGGACATGGAAGGAGAGTCAGTTGTTCTTGTAAAACTCACAGCAGGCTCACAGGAATTTACAGAAGTGGAAAACGAATTAAAAAAAACTGGATTATCCAGCAATATCATTAAAGTAAGACTATTACATTTATATGTGGCCCAAACTTCTGCAACTAATTTGTGTAAAGTAGTTTTGAAAGTTTGTCTTTAGTAGTCTTAAAATCTTGTCTTCTGCACAGATTGAAAGAGTCCAGAACAGTGCACTTTGGAGAAACTACACAATCAAAAAGGAGGAAATGGAAGTTAAAAACAAGCACATAGACAATGAAAAGCGTCTCTTCCATGGAACTGGCCCTGATACGACAGATCAGATTAACAATCATGGTTTCAATCGCAGCTTTGCTGGCATGCATGGTACTAACTTGTACCATTATCTTTCACAGTTTAAAAGTGTAATATTTGCATTTAAAATTAACAGACTTTTATTATGTTGTTAGGAGCGTTGTATGGAAATGGTTCATATTTTGCTGTGGACCCAAGTTATTCAGCCAAGGGCTACTCTAAACCTGATGCCAAAGGACATAAACGCATGTACCTCGCCAAGGTACTTGTTGGTGACTTCACACAAGGAAGAAAAGGCCTTCTTACTCCTCCAAAAAAATGTTCACAAGGTGTTCATCTTTATGACAGTGTGGCAGATAAAACTGATAACCCATCCATGTTTGTGATCTTTAATGATGTACAAGCTTACCCAGAATACTTAATCACATTTCAGTAGAAATTAAATTTTACAGTTTAGTTCGATCAGGTTTGAGATAAATTCTTGTGCATTATTGTAATGCAGTTACAATCTATTTTTATT
>NC_133383.1:23283550-23328755 GCF_049309525.1 Garra rufa
TAACTACGCCAACACTGAAACTGAGAAAAATGCCTTTAAAGTTTTTGCACCAGCCAGTCAAACATGTTGTGGGTAGTTTAGTGGTAATGCATTCATGTAATGCCTTCTTAGGAAGAAATGTTTTATAGATAAAAACCATGACAACTGATGTGACCTTTGACCATCATAATGCAGATACTGCTTTCTGCCTTTGGATGACCTGAAAAAAAAAAAAAAACTAAAACACTATTGCAAAAGCAAAGTGCAGTATCTACAAACTAAATGTGTTCATCCAAAATGATTATAAAGCTGTCATTTGCCTTGCTAGGAGTTATTATTTTGCTATATTCCTTTCCTGTCTTTGGTGTTCGATGTTGTGTTACGGCAGTCTGCAGATGCAGTGTCAAAGCCGGGAAAACAAAGCTAGAATGCAGTAACATCACTTACTGTGGTTTGCCTTGGTATCCGTTTGGATTTTGTAGTTACTGCAATTTTGACACTCTTGTTTCTCTGAAACGTGACAAAATTGAACCAGGAGACTTTGCCACAAGACAAAACAGTTGTCACAAAGCCCATTTTAAGCCATAACTCAATTTTGACCAAATGTGTAGTTACTGCGCTTTGCCTTTGGAGGGCAGTATAGTTCATTTATGTAAGTTAGGATAGCAAAATAAAGTAAAACTAATAAAAATTTGGGACAAAAAAATGATTTGACACTTTCACCTGACCATGTTTTGTTATATACCTTTCTATCAAAGTTATCTGACATTATCAAGATGAATTTGTTGTGTAGTTTAACTCTTGAGCTCTTGTTATATTTTATTACCATTTTTAAACTATAGCAAATAAGTGATAATGTTAGAAAAGTTTGAAGGTGTCTGTATAAATTTTGGTTTGACTGTATATACTTGATTATTATATAAAATTATTACTAAATACAGTGCATGCATTTACAGCAACAATTTAAGGACAGTGAAAACTTGGCAAATGTACTCTTTAATTACAAAAAAGTGAGGCTTTTTAATGTCTTTTTGTTCCTTGTGTCAGTTAGGCAACTTGTATTTCTAGATTTACAGAAAACGACATCTTTCATCAAGCTGCAGAAGACCTTCAATCAGTTTGCACAGAGATACTTGACAATACCGTGAAAGAGCAAAAAGCAGCTTCATACAACATCTGAACACCTATGGTACTTTGCAAATGACTGTGTTTGCGTCTAATGATTTGTATTTCGGCATCTACGTTGCAGGGGTTTGTGTTTGTTTGAAGGACGTTTCCTGTCAGTGGGATTATTTTCGCTCTGTGCCTCTTCTGGGCCAATTAACAGGGATTCAAAATATCTTCTGGTGCTTAGATTCTGTCTATGTATATCATTCTCATCTGAGCATGTGTGTGTGTGTGCGCAAACAGGCCAGAAGGAGCCTCTACTCTTTGCTTGTCATTAACCAGCCCAAACACGAGCAGTGACGTCTCTGCGCTAAGCTCGATGTCAAGGGTCTACAGTCACGTCTGTTCTCTGATCTTCCTGTCCAGAGTCACCTAGCAACTCCAGACCTCCATGACCTCGTGTGCTGCTCAAAAAGTGGACTGCAAAGATGAACAGCTGAATCGAGATGATATTAAGCCCGAGAACAAACAGCGAAATGAGGTTGTCGACTCAATAGCAAGTCTCTAGCTGTTTGTTGTTCCATCATGATGGAATATTCCAGGTAAATAAATTAAAGGCTTTTAACAAAGGTGAGAGAGGAGAGAGTTTCCTCCTGGCTAATGTGTCTGGAGACTCTCTTTGTGCTTGTTTAACACGATTAAAGCTGTTATCGAGTCACATTCTTTTGTATCTGATGCCTTGTTATAGAGAACTAAAGTTTCTCTGTGCAAGCAAAGCTTCTGTCAAATAAATTCTTCCTCAGAGGTGACGTGTGTAATTTTTTTGAAGCTAAAATACATTCTCTCCATTCTGGCTTGATGTGCAGAGACAAATTTACGTAAGCCGTTTGTAAGTTGATTTCCCCCAAAAGTGTAAACACTGCGGTTCTCTGGCTCTTTCTGCATTGCTCATTTGTTTGTGCAGGCCGACACAGCAACATTGCTCTGCCAATGCCATCCAAATGATGTCTGAAAGACAGGGAAAGTCTGTGTGCGAAGCCTCATTTTTCAATTGAGTTTGGTCCCGCTAATGATGCAAAAATAACATAATGCATCTTTTATGTTTTGTATAACCCAACTTTACAAAGAAAACTGCTGTACTATAAGGCACCTTGGGCAAAAGGGTCTGCTTTTTTCTTTTGTTTAAACATAAACTAGTAAAATAGTAATATTATAACATTTTGTAAATGTGAATGTGTTAAATTATATTAAACACATATACGAGTATGTATATATAAACAGTTCTTTCTGGTCCTCGAATCTGATTGGCTGAGAGGAGTGTGATATTCTAGTGATATCAGAACTTCAAGCATTTCACCATATGTATCACTCTGCTTGCAGTAATTTTATAAAATGTAGTCACAAAATGTAGTTTCAAGAATGTTTTAGGTGAGAACTTGTACTTGTTTAGACTTCTAATACGCGGTTTGTTAGCTCTCCAGAACCTGCCGAGAGCAGCCTCACCTTGGTGAGATCTTCTGGAATTTGCTGCTGACCTTTATGTCTCTTTAGTGGTTAAACATGAGCGATAATTCGTTTTGGGTAAATCTAATTAGCAGTCTTTGGTCTCATTAATCTATTATGTTCCAGAGCAAATAGTTTTGCCTGAGGACAAAATCTCATCATGTTATATTTTATATAACTTGAATGTATATCAGAGCGCTGTCTTTGTACTTTTGACTGAATTGCCTAGCCACTTTAATGATGGCTGTTATTTTTGTTTATTAAATATTATATATAAATATATAATATTTTATATAAATAAAAGTAGTATTTAGTATTGGGAAATGTGTGTTCGTAATGGTGATTAGTTACATTGTTCCGCTATTAGATGGTAACAAGAGACTTTTTATGAGTGAGTCAGCAGTAAAGACTTTTATTTTGAAACAGAACAAAACAGGGTTGTAAACAAGGAAGTTATTTTTTACTTTCAACAACAGTCAGCCAACAAATGCATTACGCAGCACTGCCATCAGAAATCACCCTTAGCAGATGAAAGGATAGTACGACAAAGATATTGCTTTCCTCGGCGGACATTCAACCTATGTTTTATTGTGAATATGAGAATGAGCTGAAGAATGAATGCTGTATCAGACACAGGTAATCACACTCACTAAGTCAATCTTGCTATTATAACTTGACTCTTCATAATACAGTGAGATTTTAATACAGTAATGCAGTAAGCTTTTAATGAAACCACTCAATGCTCCTTTGTTACTAGTTCTAAAGTGACGTTTTGGAATTAGTAACAAAGGCTTGGGCTTAGCTGTTAAAACAGTCAATTTCAGATTTTAATCCATGATGGATATAAGTAGTTTGCCCAAAAGGTTTTTTTTTTAAAGATACTCTGTTGTTGTTTCTTATGTATTTACAAACTTAGTAAATACAGTAAATTCAATATTTAACGTTTTTATTATTTTTTTTAAAAAAGTCACCAGGACTGCTTTAAATAGGAAAATAAAAATAATAATAAATACAAAATAAATAAATACAGTAAAGCAATAATATTTAGAAATATTGTTACAGTTTTAACTGTTTTGTGTTTGCAAATATTTAAAAAAAAGTAATTGATTTCTGTTATGGCAAAGCTGAATTTTCAGCATGATTACTCCAGTCTTCAGGGTTACATGATCCTTCAGAAATCACTCTAATATGCTCTAATATGATTTGCTGCTCGAGAACTTTTGTTATTATTATCAATGTTGAAAACAGCTGATGCTTTTTATTCAGGATTCTTTGATGAATAGAAAATTTATAAGAACAGCATTTATTTGAAATCTATTGTAACAGACATTCAAAGGCCAGTTCAACATCCCCTAAAATTAGCATCATGGATATCACTGATTTTATTCTCTCTGAATTAAAATCAAACACAGACTAAGAATAGAATCAAGGATTCGACAGCTTCATTTTGTAACCATACCGTGTTACCATAAAACACTTAAAAATCTAAACAGATGGTTTTATCCAAAGCGACCTATGCCGGTCTGACACATTCCCCTGAAGCAGCATGAGGTTAAATGTCTAGTTCAGGGGCAAAATGGTGATACAGCAGGGCTGCGATTTCATTGGCTCCTCAAACGGTTGGTTTATCCTTACGTCTTAGCCACATTGACACCAAAAGTACAACCTCTCCGGAAACAGCTTGGAGCCGTGAGCACTAAGCTATCATCATCCCCTCTGCCTGTCAGGACCTTTCCTTGATTCTTTCAAGATATTTAGAGCAGCAAAATTAGTGAGCTGACTGATTTCAGGTCAGCCCCTTCATTGAGATGACTATCGGTTTGCAATTTGTGTGTGTGTCCATTTTTTTTACCGTGTCAGTAACTGTGCGTGTAGATGAAAGGGTGTAAACTGTGGACCTTCATTGTAATCTGTCATATCATATTCACATCCTAGAGAACACCGACCTTATATCTCCAGAGACACATGCTGCTCCGATCTGCACCCCCCCTCTGGAGAACCCTACCGGGAGAAGAACGGAGGGAGTTAGTGCACCCTCATGTCCCACCCCCACTAAAACACAAGCTCCCCTGGGAGGGGTCAGAGAGAACGTGGCCCGTCACACATTGTCTCCAAGCCTCCTCCATCTAAGTTACAGAGGCACGTCTGCTTTCTTTTTTAGGAGAAGTGATAGGAAGGGGCTGTTCTACTTTTCAGATTAGCAGAGAGAAATAGAGAGAGAAAGCAAAGACGAGAGGAAGAGAAAGAAGAGAAAACTACAATAGGACTGAACATAGAGAGGGGAGACTTCATATTTCTCCTCCATGTACTGTACAATATACCCTTACAATATATAAATATATACACATACCTTTCAAAAGTTTGAGGTCAGCAATAAAGATGTGAAAGATACTTTCCCAAAAAAAAAAAAAAACTGTTCTTCTCAACATTTAGAGAGAGAGAAAGGATCCATGTTTACCTGTGTGTCTGCACTTCACTGCACACCTTCTGACTAACCGACCAACAAACAGGAACACATCATCTGACCCATTTGGAAAGTGTGGACATAGAGTTTAGTCCACTGTACCCTTGGGTAATTTTGACTCATGTTGTGTGATTTTAAAGGAATGTGTGCTGCAGGAAATTTTGTACTTTAAATCGTAATTTAAATAATGGATCTTAAGTTTAGATTCTAATTTAATGCAAAACAACAACAACAACAAAAACAACAAAAAAACTAAAAAATTTGCATATGATGTTTTCAGCAAATTTTATGATGCCAAGATAAACTCCCTTATTTATAAAAGTGTGATGCGGCAGTAGATGAATCGTGAGGCAAAGGATCCATGTGCAACAGTTTATTAAACTCAGACAGTTCAAACAGGCTTAGGTCAACACTGGCAATCAGATGTGGTGAAGGCAAATCCGTGAGAATAAACAAAGTCCATGCAAAGGGGTCGAGGCTGGCGGCGATCAGAAGCAATAGTCCGTAAAGCAGGCAGAGGTCGATAAATGGCAGGCAGATAAGGTTCACACACATCAATAACAGTCCAGTTGGCAGCAGTAAGACAGTCCGATAATAAACGCTCAGGATTGGGTACATAACCGGCAAAACTTCGCAAAGAATGAGCTGGCGAGGGCCGCTGAAATGGCCGCCAGAACGGAAGTGAACCGGAAGACCCGGAACAGGAAGTGAGCGTTCCCAGGTACGGGATTGTGGGAAATGCAGTCAATATTCGGGTGAGGGTTCCCGCTGGCGCGGGACAGAGGGAGCCACAGAGACCGCGTCTGTGACAGAGCCCCTCCCCTGCGAGTGCCTCCTGGCGCGAGGAGGTAACCGACGCCGAGGTCTACCCCTACCTCGGGGTCCTGGCCGATCTGGGTGGGTGGAGTGGAATTCTGCGGTGAGTGAAGGATCCAAGATGTCCTCGGCGGGCACCCAGGATCGCTCCTCGGGGCCATAGTCCTCCCAGTCGACCAAGTACTGTAGGTGACCGTTTCGGCGTCGGGAGTCTAGGATGATATTGACTCTGTAGACCTCCTCGCCATCGATGATCAGGGGAGCGGGTCTCTGCGGTGCGGTCTCGTCTAGGACCTCCGTCCCTTCTGGGCGGCCAGCGGGCTTTAACAGAGAAACATGAAAGGTGGGTGAGATACGGTATTCAGGGGGTAACTCAAGTCTGAATGACACTGGGGTGATTTGACGGAGAATTTTGAATGGACCCACGTACCTGGGACTTAATTTTTTGCAGGGTAGACGGAGGCGTAGATTCCTTGTAGACAACCAGACCCATTGCCCGGGTTCGTAGGGTGGATTGGGCCGGCGGTGGCGATCTGCCTGGACCTGGTTACGGCGTACTGCTCTTTGGAGATGGATGTGGGCCTGATTCCAAGTATCCTCGCTCTGCTGAAACCAGGAGTTGACTGCTGGAAGATCCGAGGGTTCCCCAGACCAGGGGAACAGAGGAGGTTGAAAGCCCAGTACACACTGGAAAGGGGTCATGTTAGTAGCTGGTTTCCTTATGGAATTTTGTGCGTACTCAGCCCAGAATAGGAATCGGCTCCAATCCTCCTGGTGGTTCTGACAGTATGAACGAAGGAAGCGAGTTAATTCCTGGTTTAAGCGTTCAACTTGCCCGTTGGATTCCGGATGATAACCTGACGTGAGGCTGATGTTAACACTCAGGAGGCGGAAGAAACTGGACCAGAGACGAGATGAGAATTGTGGACCCCTATCCGACACAATGTCCTCTGGCAAGCCGTAGAACCTGAAGACGGTGTTGCATAGAATCTCAGCCGTTTCCATGGCGGTGGGTAGTTTGGGAAGAGCGATGAAGCGACAACCTTTGGAGAATCTGTCAATCACGGAGAGGATGGTGGTGTTTCCCTGGGAGAGAGGCAAATCTGTGACGAAGTCAATAGCAATGTGAGACCAAGGACGCTTTGGGATGGGTAGAGGTTGTAGTAAGCCGGCAGGGAGCTGATGTGAGGATTTGGAGGTGTTGCAAGTGACACAGTTCTTTATGAAGGTTATAGTATCGGTGCGGAGAGTAGACCACCAAAACCGATTTTTGAGCAGCTGGATGGTAGCCTCTATCCCAGGGTGACCAGAGCTTGGGGCAGCGTGAACCTCAGAGAGAACTCGTGCTTGAAGATGGGCAGGAACATAGGTGAGGTGACTAGGGCATGCAGCGGGAGGTGGATCCTGAGTGTGTGCTTCATTGATCTCTGTCATGATGTCCCAAGCAATAGGGGCCACAATTACGGAAGACGGGAGGATGGACTCTGGTGGTTGGAGGGTGTGTTCGGGCTCGTGGATACGAGAGAGAGCGTCGGCCTTTGTGTTTTGTGAACCAGGACGGTAAGTGATTTCAAACTGGAACCTGGTGAAGAATAGAGACCATCGGGCCTGGCGATGGTTGAGTACCTTGGCGGTGCGAAGATACTCCAGATTCTTGTGATCCGTTAAGATGGTGAACGGATGTCTTGCTCCCTCCAGCCAGTGACGCCACTCCTCCAGAGCTAATTTGACGGCCAGAAGTTCCCTATTGCCCACATCGTAGTTTCTCTCAGCCGGACTCAGTTTGTGTGAAAAGAATGCGCAGGGGAATGTCTTAGGAGGTTGGTTGTGACGTTGGGAAAGTACTGCTCCTACTCCAGTGCTGGAGGCGTCCACCTCCAGGAGGAAGGGTAGCTGGGGGTCTGGATGTCGAAGGACGGGTGCTGTGGTAAACCGCTGACGGAGGTCCTGGAAAGCGTGTATAGCGTCGGGTAACCAGGTGAGACGAGTTTCCCCTTTCTTAATCATGGAAGTAAGTGGAGCTGCCACCGTACTGAAGTTTCGGATGAAGCGACGGTAGAAGTTTGAGAATCCTAAGAACCTCTGGAGTTCCTTGAGAGTCTTTGGGCGAGGCCAGTCACGGACAGCAGTCACTTTCCTGTCATCCATGGCGACACCCTCAGGACTGATTACATATCCCAGGAAAGTGATGCTCCTCTGGTGGAATTGACATTTCTCCTCCTTAGCATACAGCTGATGTTGGATGAGACGTTGGAGAACAGACCTGACGTGCTGTATGTGTTCCTGCAGGGTGTTGGAGAAGATGAGGATGTCGTCGATGTATACAATCACCCATCGGTTCAGCATCTCTCGGAAGACCTCATTGACGAATGCCTGGAAGTAAGAGGGACTGTTCGCCAGGCCGAAGGGCATAACCCGGTACTCATAGTGACCTGAGGTGGTAGAGAAGGCAGTTTTCCATTCGTCCCCCTCACGGATACGAATAAGGTTGTACGCTGAGCGTAGGTCCAGCTTAGTGTAGTATTTGGCTGAACGAAGTTGTTCGAGAGCCGGTGGGACGAGTGGTAGGGGGTAGCGATACTTCACAGTAATGTCATTGAGAGAACGATAGTCAATACAAGGCCGTAATCCACCTTCCTTTTTCTTAACGAAGAAGAAACCTGCCGAAGCTGGAGAAGTGGAGGGTCGAATGAATCCTTTGGCAAGCTCCTCCTGAATGTATTTCTCCATAGCCTCAGTCTCTGGTTGTGATAGGGGAAAGATGCGTCCGCGGGGTGGAGTTGCTCCAGGTTGGAGCTCAATGGCGCAGTCTCCCGGCCTGTGAGGTGGTAGTGTGGTGGCCCTGACGGTGCTGAAGGCCTCGAGAAGGTCGTGGTAGACTGTGGGAATAGTACTGCTAGATGAGACCATGACAGGCTTGAGTGGATTCTGAGGCCCTGGAGGAATGCAGTGTTGATGACAATAGGAAGACCAGTGAGTGATGATTCCTCCTGCCCAGGAGATAGTGGGTTCATGGCGGTCCAGCCACGGGAAACCGAGGATGAGTGGTGCTTGGGGTGAGGAGATGACGAAGAAACGGATTACTTCCTGATGGCTGGGTTCCAGGCGGAGAGTGAGATCCTCGGTGATTTGATCAATCCGTCCGGAGCCTAGTGGTCTCCCGTCGAGGGCGGCCACTGACACAGGAGAGGCACAAGACAGAGTGGGTAAGTGATTGGACCTCACAAAGTTGGTATCAATGAAGTTACCGGCAGCCCCGGAGTCAATTAATGCGTGGGTACTGATAGATCTTTCCCCGAAACTGAGTACAACAGGAATCACACATCTGTTCAAACAAAGTCTGCGTGAACTCACCGAGGTAGGAGGACGTGGTGGTCGAGTGGGACATGTGGATCGAAGGTGTCCTGTCTGTCCACAATAGAGGCAAAGGTGATTTCGCATCCGTCGCTCCCGTTCCTCCAGTGTGATCCGAGTGGTGCCCAGCTGCATGGGTTCCGGACTGGCAGACGTGCTTGGTTGAAATGGTAGTTGAGTGGTAATGGGCCGGGAGGTTCTGCGTGCACGCATAACGTTGTCAATCCGAATGGATAGATCGATGTACTGGTTCAAACTCATTCCTTCGTCCCGACATGCTAACTCCACTTGCAAATCAGAATTCAGTCCCTTGCGGTAGTGGAGTTTAAGAGGACCATCGTTCCATCCACTCTGAGCCGCTAGTGTGCGAAAATCAAGTGCATAGTCCGCTGCGGTACGTCGGCCCTGACGTAATGCTACTATTTGCTCCCCGGCCTCACCACTCTCCGGAGTGGGTTGGAAAACCTCCTTGAAGCTTCGAAGGAATGTAGCAAATGTGGGGTAAGTAGATTGGCCCAGATCCCAAACAGCCGTGGCCCACTCCAACGCCCTGCCCGTGAGGAGTGAGCACACAAAGGCAATCTTGCTATCATCCGAAGCATACAAACTCGGTTGTTGATTGACAAAGAGAGTACATTGAAGCAGAAACCCCTTACATTTAGCTGCTGTACCGTCGAATTTCTCCGGGAAGGCGAGACGAGGGCTGGCTGTAACATGTGGGTTATCCATGGGTGGCATCGGGGGGTTAATCGGTGCAGCACTCGGAGGTACAACAGGTGATGACGCTGCTTGCATACCTCGAATCGCTTGAACCAGTTGTTCAGTCAGGGTGGTCAAGTGATCCAGTTGTTGCTGATGCCGCACTAGCATCGAAGCTTGCGAGGACATTTCCGATGCCATCTGGGAAGCTGTCGCTGGATCCGTGTTTGGCGAAGTTTTCTGTGATGCGGCAGTAGATGAATCGTGAGGCAAAGGATCCATGTGCAACAGTTTATTAAACTCAGACAGTTCAAACAGGCTTAGGTCAACACTGGCAATCAGATGTGGTGAAGGCAAATCCGTGAGAATAAACAAAGTCCATGCAAAGGGGTCGAGGCTGGCGGCGATCAGAAGCAATAGTCCGTAAAGCAGGCAGAGGTCGATAAATGGCAGGCAGATAAGGTTCACACACATCAATAACAGTCCAGTTGGCAGCAGTAAGACAGTCCGATAATAAACGCTCAGGATTGGGTACATAACCGGCAAAACTTCGCAAAGAATGAGCTGGCGAGGGCCGCTGAAATGGCCGCCAGAACGGAAGTGAACCGGAAGACCCGGAACAGGAAGTGAGCGTTCCCAGGTACGGGATTGTGGGAAATGCAGTCAATATTCGGGTGAGGGTTCCCGCTGGCGCGGGACAGAGGGAGCCACAGAGACCGCGTCTGTGACAAAAAGCCTGTTTCCGCCATTGAAAAATAATTAAATAATAATAATAAAATTAAGGTAATTGTGAGTCTTTGTCTTAAAAATTCTGACTTTTTTTTCTCGCATTTGCTAATTTTACATCTAGCAGTTCAGATTTGTCCCTCAGAATTGCGTAATACAGAATCATAATCAGAATTGTGAGATATAAACAATTGTGAGTCCAAATCTGAGGGGAAAATATGTTGATATGTTGTCAGAATCAAAAGTTATAAAGAGCAGTTGCGTTCTCACGATTAGAATTGCAAGACATAAACCCACAATTTATAAACCCAACATAACCGCAAGATATAATTAATAATAAAAAAGCTTTTAGTCTCACAATTCTGACTTTCTTCTCAGAATTGAGATATAAACTCGCAATTCTGAGGAAAAAAAGTCAGAATTGTGAGTTTATCATATTTTTATAACTGCGAGTGTAAATCTTGGAATTCTGAGTTTTTATCAAGCAATTCTGAAAAAAATGTGAATTTTTATCTTGCAATTCTGACTTAATTTCTCATAATTGTGAGTTTATATCTCAATTCTGAGAAGAAAGTCAGAATTGTGAGTTTATATCACACAGTTCTGAGAAAAAAGTCAGAATTGTGAGATTAAAAGCTTTTTTTTTTTTTTATTCAGTGGTGGAAACAGGCTTTTATACTTCATAGGACTTCATAAACAAAGAAACATTCCTCTAGGACTCTAATGAATTATTTGTTTCCATTAAGAGCTTTTAAGGATTGTTTTCAAGTGTACACTTTGGAGGATTTTTACATTTTTCATCAGAAACTGACAACAAACTACTTAAACACGTTTTTGCTTTTCTCTAGTGATTATAGTAGTGTCGAGTTCAATTTGGTAGATAAAAAAATAAAAAAATAGGCTTTTGCCATTTGTTCTGACATGTTTATGTCACATCTTCAAACAAAGAAAAGAAAGTCCAGCTATTATTGCGACAGATATGCCACTTACTTTGGATATGTGTCTTGTAGGATTTTCTTCTTACCTTGGTGACCTTGGTATAGCTGGGAAGATCTGTTTGATATGAACACATGGATACCCAAGAACAAGAGCCCTAACTTGCTTCTCTACTCATGACTTGTAATTGTATGTTTTAACCACAGATGGCAATAGACAATCCAGTAATATTGTGTGTAATATTCTTCCTGAAGAATTATCTCTAAACTGGAAGCCTGATGCTATTTACTGTCACTTAAACAAATATGTCAGGGTTTGCGTAATAAACATTAGCAAACATTAGTACTCAGCTCCATGGCCTTTAAACACAACACAGCCTGAAAGTTGACAATAAATTATTCATTTTTTAAAATCTAAACTATACATTATACATGCAAATTGAAGATCTGATTTCACCACTAGCATAAAACATCATGAAAGTGACCTCATGTTGCTGACAAACACGCATGCACTTATTTTAGACTTGCTTAGTAATGCTGCCCTTTCTGGTTTGTTTTGTTCCAGAGCCACTGGCCTGTAGGAGTGTATTACAATGGCTAAAGGTAGTGAACTCGCTTGCTCTCTAGCATGAGGGCTGGCTGTGAGGTCCACTTGCTCTTTGGCATGGAGAGAGGACCCAACCCCTCGAGTGCAGCTGTAAAGAGATGCTGACATTTTGGGCTCCAGTCACATTACACGCACTGCAGAGATTCCGTTTTTGGGGATACTAAGTTGAAGCAGAATCTAGTTCAAAATAGTGCATTGCCCCTGGCAACAGCTTATTAATCAAAGGAAGCTACCAGGGCATGAATAGCTCTGGAGTGGATTTGTGTTTAAGAGTGTGCTTCTACATATAAAGCTTCAAGTGTGTCGGGCGCCAAACTTTTAATTCATCATAGGTTCTTCATGCTTCGCCACGCTCTTGCTACATGTCATTGTTTGACTCTTAAACCCTTTTAGGATAGCCTGTTAGGCCACAGATTGTTTAGGGCTTTGGAGACCTGAAGTATGTGTCCACTTTCCTTTGGGAATGCTAGGAGGGGAGCTCGTTGGTTTTAGGCAACCGCCTGTCTGTCCTTATTGTGTATCAGGACAGTCAATTGGATATACTGTATATCTGAATTGTAACACTGTATGATAACAACAGTTTCTCTGCAACAGTTCTTGGAAAAGTCAAAATTGTTAGTTGAAGTTTTGATTTAGTCAATAACAATTTAGAAATGCATAGCATGAGAAAAAAATAAGAAAAATAATATAAAAAAACAAAACACTATATTAACAATTTACATTTACAATGTATAAAAGTAAAATAAATAAGCATATTTGAAATAATACATAATGGTAATGCTATAATATTGTTTTGTTGCTATATTATAATATATTTATATATATTAATATATAAAATGTTTAAATATTTGGTTTAATTTTGTAATTTTGTAGATGTGGGTTTAATAATTATTTTCCTTTCCTTCTATGACAGTTAGTATTTGTAGTTTAAGATTGGAGTGATACAGTTTTTTGACCATGCATAATTTTTGTTTCAAATTAATTTTGCAAAGAAATATGACAAAAATGCATAACATGTATACTACTACTACTACTACTACTAATATATATATATATATATATATATATATATATATATATATATATATATATATACATTTGATGAAAATATGCCAAGAAAAACACAAAAAAAAGGAGTTTTCACATATTGTTTTGTTGGTATACATTATTAATTAATATATACAATGTTTGTATATGTAATTCTCATTAGATATAATTTAATTTTCGACCACATTTAGATTCCAGTGAAATTGACAAAAATTTACAGAATACCTTAGTTAAAAATCAAACACTAAGAGCCATAAATTATCTCTGTCTTTATATGATAAAATAATTGAAAAAAAAAAGTATAGCTTTTGAATATGTTTCCACATTATTTTGCTAATAAATATTCTTTCTGGAATATCGAGTTCAACTCGTGCTCACATACCACAGAGGTGCAAAGAAATATGACAAAAATGCATAACGTGGAAAATGAAAAAAAAACAAAAACATTATAATTATAATCAGTTAAAAAAAAGGGGAAAAAAATATTTGATAGAAATATGACCAGAAAAAAACTGTATTAACAATAAACTTCTACAATTAAAAATAAATAAATAAGCGTATTAATTCTCATTTTATAATTCTCATTCTGTTCTCCTAGTGTTTTTCCCCCCTGTGGTTCTAATATACTTGGTTTATTCCGTTTACTCCCCCTTTTTGGTTCATATTCTTTTGGTTCAGTCATGCCCATATTTGTATTTCCCCCTTGTTATCTTGTTTGTAACCACGCCCTGTCTTCTGTGTATTTAAGTCTGTGTCTGCTCACTCCCCTTTGTCCGTCGATGGCGTTACTTCGTGTGTTTGTGTGTTCTCAAATCCAGTAAATTAATGCTGTGCTATTCCATCTGAAAGTCACCTATGTATGTTATGGTGAGAAAGAGAAGCTGGATTTAGAAGAAAAGAGGCAAAACACTCATCTTTGTTGCATAATCTTGAATCTGTTGTTTATTTAGCTAAAATTCAGCCATTTAAGCTCCATATGTCAGTCCCATCACAGTCCTCTGGCTTTAACAGATGATAGCTGTCGATTTGGAAGATCAAAAAGGAGGCGATGGACTGTATACTCATAATGTCGTGACCTAAAAAAGCATTTTAAGTGCAAAACCCTTCATAACTAGTCAAGGCAAGCATCATGTTCATTGTAACTGTAGGGAAGTAGTAGAATGAATTTTTAAAGCAAATGTTGTACAATTGCATTTTCCAAGGAAATCTAGTTTCATAATTTAAATTCTCCTTGGTAGTTCAGTCACAGAATGCCATGTAATATTGCTCCATTCCACAAAATATGTCAGACTTCAGACTGCATTAGGAGAAAAAGGAATTGTGACTCCGCATACCAGAGGGTTGAGAGTCATGCATGAAAATCAGATACTTGGCATTATGTAGTCATTTCCTTTGGACTTTGTGTGGCAGCCAGCTGAACAGCTTCCTGCATAATTTCTTCCTTTTGATTTTAGCCTTGAACAAGCACTGATTCTGGGGGTGAGCCTGAGACTGAATCTGAGACATAATCTGAATCTGAGGCAAAATTGGAGGGATAATCTCAGTCTGGGACTGAATCTGAGATATAATCTGATTTTGAGATTGAATCTGTGGTTGAAATGGAATCTGCGACTGAGATTGAATCTGAGACTGAAACGAAATATGTGACTGAGATTGAATCTGTGGCTGAAATGGAACCTGCGATTGAGATTGAATCTGTCGCTGAAATGGAACCTGCGATTGAGATTGAATCTGTGGCTGAAATGGAACCTGCGACTGAGATTGAATCTGATGCTGAATCCGAGACACAATCTGTGGCTGTGGCTGAGTTTGAGTTTGAGTTTGAATGTGAGTCTGAGACTGAGCCCGAATCTGGCACTGAATCTGAGAAATAATCTGTGGCTGACTTTGAGTTTGACTCTTAGATTGATTTTGGGTCATAATGTTTGCATTTAGCTGGTGTAATTTGTGATTCTGAAAGAGTAAGGTGAGTAAAGAAAGAGATCCTTCATATCCTTCTGTCCTCATTGGGGATGATGGGCACAGACTCTGGAAGAGTTCCTTGAATCTTCTCTCCTGTTGACGGAAGTCATACTCCACACTAGTCCAAAGAGTGAAGAAGAAAAGTAGAAAAGAAGTTAGAAAAAATGTAGAGGAAACAGAAAAGAGAGCATGATATTTATGACTGTTCATGCTTCATAGCTGTTTTTTTTCCCCTTGGAATTGCATACATTTATACTACAACATCATTACTCTTCTAATATTCTGATTTGCTGCTCAAGTAACATTTCCTATTATTATCAATGTTTAAAACAGTTGTGCTGCTTCATATTTACATATTAATTTACATATTACATATTAATTTATCAATGATAGTGTACACACACATACTGCACACATTATGAACAAATATATGTTTTTGTGTGTAATTACAAATAAAATCTGTTTTTACTAATATTCTGCCATTATTTTCTGCCACCATCAATACATTAATAATAACAAAATATAAATATAAAAATCTTTTGGCTACACTTTACTTTACAGTGTGTACTTACATTATACTTACCAAAGATAATACTACATATTACAAGCTAACTAAATGGGTTAAATTAGGTTTAGGGGGTAGGTTCAGGGTTAGTACCTAGTTATTACCTAGTTATTACCCTGTTACTGTTATAATAAGTACATAGTATGCACATAAAACAAAGCCAATATTTTTATTTAATTAATAAATGCTAAATTAAAAATATATATATTAACCTATGGGTGGTGCGAGAAAATAACTAAACACTGCAGAAAAAAAATGTCAATAGAAATGTAAGAATTGTGAATGTAATTGTATTGAATTGGAAGATGCAATAAAGTATTAAAGTTCATGCTTAAAGGATTGTTTTCCCAAAACTGATAATCTCATAATTTATTTATCCTTATGTTGTTTTAAACCTGTATGACTTTCGTTCTTAGGGACACAAAAGATTAATGATTAGTGAACCCCATTCACTTTTATGGACAAGAAACACTTAGACATTTTTAAAATATCTTCTTTTGCTCTCCACAAAAGAAAGAAGCCTTACAGGTTGGGGGCAACATGAGGTTGACTAAATTATAACATAATTGTCAGTTTTGGGAGAACTACTCCCTTGAAATGGTTGGTAGTCTCACTGGGTGCTCTCACCTGTAGACAGCACATGCAGTCTTCTGACAGGTGGAACAGTCACTGAGGTCTTGGCCCGTCCGAAAACATCGCCGACTACATAAATAGCAGGCAAGAAAAAAAGATTTTAGAAATAATTGTTTTAGTATGTCCTTGGCCTCACATTCACATCCATAAATGCAGTTAGAGCTCATTTATAGTCCTTATTGACCTACCCTTGGAGAGAAAACCAAATGTACATCAAATTAAACTACAACTATTCTTTTTTCCTCCACCTCGGCTCTGAAAAATTTCTCACAATTACCTTTAACACATCCAGCTCGCCAGTCACACTTGTCTATTATCTGTTAATCTTGAAATAACTCCGTCTCTCACCCTTTGCTGATTGCATGGCTCATCTCCAAGTCCTGGATGACGTTGAGCAGAGTTGTGATTCTTTCCTTGTTTGACTGCAGACTCGCCTCTACGTTCTCTAATTTACGCTTAGGGTCTCGCGGACTACCACACTGAGGTGATGCAGGCAGCAACCGGACTGCAGAATCTGGATGGTCATGCCTTACGGAACAGTGTTCATTTGGGATGGACCCAGCCACTTCAGAATGAGATTCCATCTGTGTCTTTGAGTTCTGGAAACTCCCATCTTTCTTTGAGTGCTGCGTAAGCAAAGTGTTTGAAGGTGCCAGAACTGGGTTTTGATTGGAGGCCACATTCAGGCCTCTGTTTTCACTGAATTTGAAAGCTGGTGCTTGTGGAGGTGCAGAAGAAGGTTTAGGAGGTCGACAAGCGGGAGGTGGTTTGTTTGGAGGTTGAAGCGAGTGTTGCGAGCCATTGGTCATTTGACCTTCTGATTCTGCTGTGTTAATATAAGCTTGCTTCTTTGATTCTGTATTACTCAAAGTTTTTAATTCAGTCCTGTTGTGTGTTTTAGCTTGAGGAAAAGCCCTAGCGGAAGCGATGGCTAGTAATGAGGACTCAAGAGTGTCATTATTAAGCTTATTCAGGACAGAGCGTCTAAGAACCATAGGCTCTGTCTGTCTATGTTGCGTTTTCGAATGAACACACAAAGCGCGCGAGGATGCTTTGACCCCGGGGCTCGTTTGAGAACGTTCTTTGGTGTACGAATGCACCTCCACTTCAGTCTGAGTGGCGGTAAATGCATTTGAGAGGTTCTGATGGTTGATTGTTTGCGTTGTAAGTGTTGCTTTGTGATGGGTTGACATATTTGGGGCATGGGAAAACAAGCGAGTGTCATTTTGGCTTTTTGACTCGTGATAAGGATGTGACAGTGCATCTTTATGTGTGGATATACCCTGCAGTGATGTTCCACTGGTGTTTGTTCGCTGTGTGGATGTGTGGGAAGCTTCCTTGTGCATGTCGGTGGTCGAAGGAGTGCCGGTGTGTATCGATGTGTGACGTGGTTCACCGTGAGGCCCTGAGAGTTTATGTGTGTGTGTCACCAGTGCAAAATGCGAACGTGAATCACAGGGTGAGGACTGTGACTCTGTGTCAGCACAGATTTGCGTCCCGCTTTGAGGTTTAATGCCGAAATTTGTGTGTGAGCACATTGATGGTTTAGTGTGCGTGTCAAACTTGGACTCTAATCCATTAGGGAATTGAACCTGTCTGTGAATGTTTGAAGCAGTGGAGGATATGACACCTTCATTCACACAATTCTGCACTATAGTTTGGCGTTTAACGTTTGAATGTAAATGAAAACAGGCAGGGGATTTCGAAAGTGTGCTTGTCTGATTTAACCGTGAGCATTTTGAAAGCATTTCACCGTTTTGAGGTTTGGAGTTCTGCGGTGTGCTAGTTTGGGGGAACATTTGTTGTTTCAAAGTAGTTTTCAAAGGTTTGATGTGTGTTTTATTTTGTGGCTGGGGAGATTCTGAGTGTGTGGGTGTGACTTGGTTTCCTTGAGTTGGTTGTTTCTCATTTGGGTTTGGCTGGTGAGATGATCTGAAGTGGGTGTTTGTGTGTGGTATTCTGGTATTCGTCACCTGGGTGGCTTTTAGCTTCTCCGTTGGGCTGTTTTTGTGTGTTTGGGGAGGGTTGATAGTCACAGGAGGTCTGCAGGGACAAGAGTTGTGAGGTTTGTGAGTGTTCAAGTGAGTATTTACGACCTTTGTCGTAGCTCTATCCTCTTTCACGGTAACAGTGAGCGTGTGTGTATTTAGAGCCGATGAGCGACTGGTATGATTAATGTGTGTGTCAGCACTAGATTCCCTCTTGACTGCGTGATGATTAGTGAGGTTTGATGCCTCACTCTGCTGAGCAGGCAGCAGAGATAATGGCCATTCCTTGTTTATATTCATGTTGAGATAAGAATGAAGGTTAGGGCTCATGAGGTGCTGGTCTGACTGTGTAGCACTGCGGTCGGTGTGCCTTTCTATCTGCATGTATTCCTGCACGTCCTTCCCAGGGTAAAGAGGGGATGAGTGTCTCGACAGTAGTCCCAGAGAACCTGCGGAATTTGGCGGCGTAACCATCCTAATTTGGCTGTAGAGTCCAGGAGGTGCTGGATTCTGCCTTCCTCCACAAGTGCTGCAGATGGTCACAGGAGGTCTGTGAGGAGGTGAGCACGGAGGTACCGTTTTTTTATGTCCCGTGGAAGACTCCTCCCCTTCGCTGATGTCACTGCTGATCCCGCCCATTACCTCAGAGTCAACCACGCTCCCATTGGTGAAGTGACAATTCCTTCTCTTTAACCTGCTGTTAGCCACACCTCTCAACGGAGGACTGGCTCTGATAGGACAGCTATGGCACTGGACTTCTTCCCTGATGTTCTGACAAATATCCTTCTCCAGTCCCTCAAAGGTCACACCCTTTTTCATTTTACTCTCAAGACTTTTTCGTTTTATAATGATACTTTTAGTTTTTTCTTTACTGTTGTCCTCCGTTTTACCAGCCTCGTTTGGAATGTGGCCGTTAGGTGGCATGATCACTCTGTTTTCTGATTGTTTCCTACAAGCGTCCACATGTTTGCCGTTGAGCTGTACGTTGTTGTTTCTCATTGCAGGTGAGGTCTGCACACCGACGTTACAGTGATGGGACAGTGTGAGGGCCGCCATACTACTGGTCCCATTGGCCACGGTCCTCCAGACACGTGTCCCCACAAGTGCGGGCTCTCCAAGAACTGGCACTGGAGTGGTGTGATCAGCTGCCCGTCTGCCCATCTCAAGTATAACTGGTCCAGGCAGACTTGAGTAGAAATCAATGCATTTGACCACTATGGAGCACCTGGGGTGGAAAGAGAAGGAGAACTCTTGGAAGTAAATAGACTGAAAAAGGCAGACAAAAGGTGAATAGTAATGAATGTTTTCTAGGCTACAAATACCCTGATACATGAGTCATGCTCAGAAAACGCTGCAGTTTTTGATTAAAAATCTGAAAAAAAAAACATGATTTTAAGACTATAAGAGACACATCTTTGTTTACATTATGATGAGGAATAAAGAAAAAAAGTATTTTAATATTTTACATGGTACAAACAAGATATTTGAATTTAACTTAGTTTAGTCAGAAACATTTTTTAAATCTATATTTAATCTTTACGCTTTTTTTTTTTTTTAACAACTACAATTTCATTCTCATTATGCACTTATCAGAGTCAATTCAATCGCCTAATGTGACTTAGTTCAGTATTCTGTAAATGATAGCATTAGTCAGTCATGGGGACACACATTCATGTAGTAAAAATGGCTGTTTTCTGACAATGACCCACATACAAAAACTGCAAAGTGTCAACCATCTGTGACCGCCTGCAGTTACTTTTGAAATACATTATATCAAAACACTGGATGAAAATGCTAAATTGGGGTGCAATCTATTATGAGACGTGTGAAGAAAAACTCATGCAATGCTTCAGAAACGACATTTATGTTTCAGAGCACAAGGCCTGATAATAGAATGCACAAAAGACCTTCCTGCCTAAACTAGATGAATCCAATTTGGGAAGAGTAAGCAAAAAGAGAGAGAACAAAGTGAAATCAAAAGAACAGAGTGATATCAAACAGAGCGAGAGAGAGAGAGAGAGTACAAGTGTGCTGTAACATATTCAGATTCCATTACCTCTGATCTATCTATGCAAAAAATGAATACGAACAGTTTCCAGGAATACAGAGAAACTGCAGTCAGTTTGCTCTGAGTTAAACTGTGTCAACATGAGTGTGTGTGTGTGTGTGTGTGTGTGTGTGTGCGTGTGTGTGACTAATTAAATATTTCACACACTGACAAACGTTTTGTTCTGCTCTGACCTGACTTTCTCTCCTTTCCGCTCCTACACCTGGCCCTCCGCCAGCCAGGCTCGGCTGCCCTCTCTCTCATTCAGCCCACCTTGGGCACCTTGATAATTTGCCTGACAAAGAAGGTGTTAATCAGCGACTGACAGTAAATTTTCTAATGAACCACTCTAATAAGTGGATGTTTCGAAAATGTGTGCGTGCATAACATTTTGCCTACATTTAAGGGACTAAATGTCCTCAAAAGAATAGTACAATACAATATCATCTATATTGCGGGAAACTGCTTAGGCAGAAATATGCTACATGACATATTAAATAATGTATTAATAGAAATGTACAGCAAAAACACAGAAAAATCTATCTATCATCTATCTATCTATCTATCTATCTATCTATCTATCTATCTATCTATCTATCTATCTATCTATCTATCTATCTATCTATCTATCTATCTATCTATCTATCTATCTATCTACAGTGAGGGGAAAAAAAATGATCACCTGCTGATTTTGTACCGTTTCCCACTGACAAAGAAATGATCAATCTATAATTTTAATGGTAGGTTTCTTTTAACAGTGAGAGATAATAACAAAAAAAAAAAATCCATTTCAAAAATCCAGAAAAACGCATTTAAAAAAAGTTAGAAATTGATTTGCATTTTAATGAGTGAAATAAGTATTTGATCCCCTATCAATCAGCAAGATTTCTAGCTCCCGCAAAATAACTGTCAATCTCCCTCGGTCTGGGGCTCCATGCACGATCTCACCTCATGGAGTTTTAATGATCATGAGAATGGTGTGGAATCAGCCCAGAACTACACTGGAGGACCTTGTCAATGATCTCAAGGCAGCTGGGACCATAGTCACCAAGAAAACAATTGGTAACACACTACGCCATATAGGATTGAAATCCTGCAGCGCCTGCAAGGTCCCCCTGCCCAAGAAAGCACATGTATATGCCCATCTTTTGTTTGCCAATAAACATCTAATGGTTCAGAGGATAACTGGGTGAAAGTGTTGTGGTCAGGTAAGACCAAAATCAAGCTCTTTGGCATCAACTCAACTCGCCGTGTTTGGAGCCACCGTCAAACATGGAGGTGGAAACATTATGCTTTGGGGGTGTTTTTCTGCTAATGGGAAAGGACAACTGCACTGCATCAGGGACGACGGATGGGGCCATTTACTGACAGGGCCAGGGCATGGGTCATGGATGGGTATTCCAGCATGGCAATGACCCAAAACACATGGCCAAGGCAACAAAGGAGTGGCTCAAGAAGAAGCACAATAAGGTCCTGGAGTGGCCTAGCCAGTCTCCAGACCTTAATTCTATAGAAAAATCTGTGGAGGGATCTAAAGGTTTGAGTTGCCAAATTTCAGCCTCGAAACCTTAATGACTTGGAGAGGATCTGCAAAGAGGAGTGGGACAAAATCCCTCCTGAGATGTGTGCAAACTTGGTGGCCAACTACAAGAAACATCTGACCTCTGTGATTGCCAACAAGGGTTTTTTCCACCAAGTACTAAATCATGTTTTGCAAAGGGGTCAAATACTTATTTCACTCATTAAAATGCAAAATCAGCAGGGGATCAATTTTTTTTTCTCAGTGTAGATAGAGTGTAGATAGATAGCTAGATAGCTAGATCGATCGATAGATAGAAAAAAAAACATCTTGATCTATCTATATTATTATTATTATTATTGGAGAATTGTTGAATATTAGTTTGCCATTATTTTTTATTTGTTTGTTTGTTTTAATTATATAGTAAGTGATTTTCTGTCACTTTTTTCACTATACTACCTTTATTCAGTATGTGGACAGTAGTTCAAAAATGAATAAAAATAAGGATTTGTGAGAGTTTTATGGGATGACAATTTCATTAGTCAACAGAAAGTCCCACTCCATGATAGAAGAGCAAACATTTATGTATGTGTTTTTAAAATGTAACATCATGCCATGAATAAACAGAAGAATCGTGGAACTTTGAGATTCACAATAAACATTGCAACTATACCATGACTGTGAGTCACTTTCCAATCATCACTTACTGTTTCGCCATCACATTTCCAGCGAACACATACACATTCCCTCAGCCCCCAGCCTTGAATGTGCAAACATTTCAGATCATCTTGTTGTTCATTCCCCCTAGCATCTCTCTTTCTTGATGTTCTGTTGTGGATGTCAAGCTGACCCCTCTGGGTGGCACCAGGCTGTGGCACCACACATGACAACAGCCTGAAGTCAGTCTAGGAAAGATTGTAGTCTATGAAGCACAAGACTCACAGTCTTTCCTTCAGATATCACAACAATCATGCAGCCTTGTATTGCAGATAAACACAAAAAGACAGCGAGAAAAGTGGAGGAATGGGATCAGGAAATGTTGCGAGCTGTATTCAAACCTGCATCGTTTACATGAGCGCCACAGTTCATGCGCTAACCACTAGGCCACGGCTCTGGCACAGCGACTGACCGATTTGAATGAGTTACATCGTGCAGAAATGAGTTACGGACCACAGCACAAAACAATAGACTTTTATTTTGTACATAAGCAAGCACCTACCTTCAGCTACATCCTGAGACTCAAACCTCGAAGCTTCCTGCCATGTTGCAGGTATTGTTCTATAGGTATTCAGTATCCACAAAAGGTCTTGTTGTCCAGTAAGTGGGTGCAGTGAGGAGACTCTAAGATGACTCAAATCCGCACATGAGCTTGTGTTGAAACAGCACCTGCCTTGACAGTCACTCCTCTAGCTCTCCGCAGACAGTAATCATCCTCCCTCAGAGGCTGATTGGAGGCTGTTTGCTTCTCTCCAGAGGCGTCTGCTTTTCATTTGTTTTGATTTGCTCTCACCTTCACTTGCTGAGGCAGCAAGCACAAAGATGCATTGATCAGTGTCCTCAGCCTTGCGCACTCTCTCTTTCTCTCTTTCTTTCTCTCTCTGAGTCACTCTTCCTGTCTGTCCCTCACCCTAGCTCTCTGTCTCACCCTGTTTCACATATGCATATCCAGTGCTGGGTCAAAGGCATCCTAAATTCAGCTGAAATTAGGCAGGGTGGGGAGAGAAGAGAGATAGAAAGGGAGAGATAGAGAGAGAGTGGTTCTGCATGCCAAGGGGTTGTGTAAAAATTACCAACATTATGGAAAAACAGATTGATGCACGTAATAAAGGGATGTCCAGCTTTTAATATAAAGCTTTTCCACTGTAAAATAAAATGCAAGTTAGATGTTATGTATCATTATTTTACAACTGTTTGAGCCAATGAAATGCAAAGAAAATAAATAAAATAAAATAAAATAAATGTTAAACTGTATATTATTATGGGATTGTTCAGATGTAAAGCCTGTCCAGTGTGTAATAATATATGAATTACTGTATGTTATTTGCTATATAATTGCTGTTAGAAATGGAATGGGTGAAAAGATTAAATAAATATTGTATGTTATTGTGGGAATAATTGCGGGGCTAATATGCATTTATCTTATATGTAAGATACATGCATACATGCAGTGTAAACTAGTCACAAAATCAATTAATTCTCAGTATTAAAAAAGTAAGCATAAAAAGGGGAATTGTGTGTGTGTGTGTGTGTGTGTGTGTGTGTGTGTATATATATATATATATATATATATATATATATATATATTCTACTACTACTACTATATTCTATGTACAGATTTATTGAAAATTATTGTCAATAGCTGTATTTGTATATGTTTAACAACGTTTTTACTACATTTCCAAAGCGCAACACTAGATGTCAGCCTTCAACAAACATATGATAAGAGATTCTGCAGATCATGCACTGCAATGTACAGTAATTCACTAAAATCCCAGGAATATATCTATTATTTATTTATTTATTTTTTTCAAAATGATAAAATCTAGAATATTTAAATAAACACATTTTGAGGTAATATTAGCACGATGTTGTTGTTGTTGTTATATGTTGTACAAACATATTTAACGAACAATAGCATGTAAAATCATTATTGCAGTATAATCATTATTGCATCATTTTATATACTTTTAATATAATATTAATATAATGTATTATTATTATTATTATTGGTATTATTGTATTATATACAAACATTTAATATAAACGAAAGCATATAAAAATCATTATTGTAGTTAGATTTTTATATACTTTTAATATAATATAAATACAATTGATTATTATTATTATTTATCTTATTAATTGCTATTAAAATATTATAAGATAGTACAGATGTTTATGTACATATTAAACACAAACAATAGCATGTAAAATCATTATTACAGTTTGATTTTTTTAAAATACATTTAATATAATATTAATACAATTGATAATAATAATAATTATTATTATTATTTTATTTTTTTTATTTTTTTAGCAAAGAATATTATGAGATAGTACAGGGGTTTATATACAATATTTAATACAAATAATAGCATGTAAAATCATTATTCCAGTTAGATCTTTTAAATATATATATTTTTAATATAATATTAATACAATTTATTTATTTATTTTTCTTATTCTTATTATTATAGGTAAGAATATTGTAAGATAGTACAGAGGTTTATATATAAAGGTATTTAATACAAACAATAGCATGTAAAATCATTATTGCAGTTAGATTTTTCCACTTTACAGTATATGATTAATACAACATAAGTGTGATTAATGCAGTTTCCTTTGAGCAACCAGTTAGAAATTCAAAACTAATGTAGCAGGAGTACAGATGAGTAAATTTGTCTCATGTTTAAGAAAGAACATTCATCAAATAAACTTGTTTAATACAACTGTGAATGACAGTGTGCAACGGTTGATCACTATAATGGGAAAATGAGGAATCCACTGAAAGTGCTGAGGTTATCTGGACTGTCATAGATTGTGTAACCTGGCAGGAGTTTCATGCAAACTACATCACCCACTTCCAGCTGCAGGACAGCTCCGTTTGATCCATATCTGTGCTGATCGTGATTACGCCACTGACCTACTGATACAATCTTCTGCCCATTTTTATGTAAACTTGCACCAAGTGATTGTTTGCTTTGAACACCACACACAGTAAATCTGAAGTAGTAGGCTCCTTTAACTGGTGCAGTGAAGAGACCTGTCATTGACAAACAGTCAGATTAAATGTAAAATGGATCTTATGAAAATCAGAACTGGACGTTATGCTTTTGTCTATGTTTGCTCAAAGTACCTGTTGCTGGATTGTAGTTGTTACCGATGTTTGTGAAGATGTTGTTAAATGTCAGTGTGATCTCAGTACTCTGAGGACCTAAATCACCACGCATCCCTAAGTCAGCTGAAAATGCCACTTTTGCTTGTTCTGTGGACAGAAAATATATTTTTTAGCATTTTTATATACAGTATCTCACAAAAGTGAGTACCCCTCACATTTCAGCAACTATTTTAGTATATCTTCTTAAGGGACAATACTATAGAAATGAAACTTGGATATATTTTAGAGTAGGCAATGTGCATCTTGTATAGCAGTATAGATGTAGTGTCCCCTGAAAATTACTCGACATACAGCCATTATTGTCAAAATAGCTGGCAACAAAAGTGAGAACACCCTAAGTGAACTTGCCCAAAGTGTCAATATGTTGTGTTACCACCATTGTTATCTGGCACTGCCTTTATCATCCTTGGCATGGAACTGACCAGAGCTGCACAGGTTGTCGCTGGGATCCTCTTCCACTCCTCATGGAGCTGCTGGATGTTAGACACATTGTGCTTCTCCACCTTATGCTTGAGGATGCCCCACAGGTGTGGGTCTGGAGAGATACTTGTCCACCCCATCACCTTCACCTTCAGCTTCCTCAGCAAGGCAGTTGTCATCTTGGTGGTGTGTTTAGGCTCGTTATCATGTTGGAAAACTGCCGTTCTGCCTAGTTTCTGGAGGAAAGGCATCATGTTCTGCTTCAGAATATACAGTACATAATGGAATCCATGTTTCCCTCAATGAACTGCAGCTATGCAGTTCATGATGCTACCACCACCATGCTTGACTGTAGGCAGGACACAATTTTCTTGGTACTCCTCACCAGGGCATCGTCACACATGCTAGACACCATCTGAGCCAAACAAATTTATCTTATAGTCTCATCAGACCACAGGACATGGTTCCAGTAATTCATGCTCTTGAACAGGTTGTCTTCAGCAAACTGTTTTTGGGCTTTCTTGTGAGCCAGCTTCACATGAGGTTTCTGTCTGGGATGACGCCTATGCAAATCGACTTGTTGCAGTGTGCAGCGTATGGTCTGAGCACTGACAAGCTGACCTTCTACTTCTGCAACCTTTAAAGCAATGCTGGCAGCACTCATGCATCTGTTTTTGAAGCCAGGTTCTGCACCTGACGCACAGAACGAGTGCTCAACTTCGTTGATCGACCCTTGCAAGGCCTTTTCCGAATAGAACCCATCTTGGAAAATCTCTGTATGACCCTGACCACTGTAGTGTAACTCGGTTTCAGGGTGTTACTGAACCACTAATAGCAACAATTCTAATTCTCAAATCCTCAGCGAGTTCTTTGCTATGAGATGCCATGTTGAACATCCAGTGGTTAGTATGAGAGAATTGTACTTAAAGCACCAAATTTTAACTTCTCTAATACAAGATACACAACTTTGTATGGTCCTGTCAAGCAGACAAAAACATAAACATGATGAATAGGACATGAGGCTTTCCATGGTTAAACAACATAGCCTACTGTACACTTAGGGTGTACTCACTTTTGTTGCCAGCTATTTTGACAATAATGGCTGTATGTTGAGTTGTTTTCAGAGGACAGTAAATATATACTGCTATACAAGCTGCACATTGACTACTCTAAAATATTTCATTTCTATAGTATTGTCCCTTGAGAAGATTTACTAAAATGGTTGCTGAAATGTGAGGGGTGTACTCACTTTTGTGAGATACTGTATACTATAACACAAACAAAAATTTAAAATAATTATTTCGTTATACAGTATAATATGTATTGTTATCCCTTAACTATTTCTTTACATTAAAAAAGAGTAATGTACCTGCATTTTCTCTCTTAATTGCTTCCAGTTGGTTTTCAGTAATCTTCATTTGCTCAGTGATCCCTGAAATTTGTAAAATCATTCTTTGTAAATTATACATATGTCCACTAAAAGAAGCATAGGATGCATTTCATATGTGAAAAAAATATATATATATTTACAGTTTTTAATACCTGCATTCTCTTTCTTCAGCTCCTGTATCTGTTGTGCCATATCTATAAAACAATACTGATCTAATGAGTGTTTTTTTAAACGACTTGTATTCATTATTTTAAAGATTTATTTAAAGGGTGACAGAAGAAGCAAACACTACTAACTTGCATTCTCTTTTATTACCATGTCCAACTTGACTTTGAGCTCCACCACCATGTCTCTTACATCTCTCACCTCAGTCCAGATGTTGGGCTGGTTGTTTTTTCCATCTGCAAAATCTTGTCCATCAGTAATCGACAGACAGCACAGCAGCAGCAGAGCAACACTCACCTTCATCCTGATACAGATACAACTCTTGGGTTTATGAACATAACACAAACAGGCTTTGAGTTAATCATTAGCCAGTATTGACACATATATTATTCATCCAATTACAAGGAAGACTTCGAGATGTCATAAAGTAAAGTCAAGTTCAAGGGATAAAATCATGTTACTCTTATGCTTTTGAATTTCCAACTGGCTAAATTCTCCAGAATTTAATTAAAAGCATAAAAATGGTGTTTGATATAATTAGTGTTGGAATTTAGTGTTGTGTCCTTTTATCTTCATTTTATTCACTTTACAATAAGGTATGTATTAACTAACATGAACGAGCAATGAACAATGCATGTATTACAGTATTAGTATAATCTTTATTAATGTGTGTTAATAAAAATACAGTTGTTCATTGTTTGTTCATGTTAGTTCACGGTGCATTAACTAATGTTAACAAGCACAACTTGTGATTTGATTAATGCATTAGTAAATGGTGAAATTAACATTAGCTAGGATTAATAAATGCTGTAGAAGTATTGTTCATTCTTGGTTCATGTTAACTAATGTAGTTAACTTATGTTAACTAATGAATCTAATTGTAAAGTTTTACCATTTTTTTTCTATATCATCTGTAAACCTGCTTATAGAAATAATAGCAGGTGGGTCTTGTAAAAAGGCTGTATCAAAATTGAAATTGTTTTTATAAATTCCACACAACACAAGCTGAAAGCATATCCATCTCCGACACATTTCACAACTAATATTTTTCACATCCCACTTGTCATTCCTGATGCATTACGCTGATTTTGGCTCCTCAGATTGTCCCTCACTGAGTGACAGACATTGCAGCAGCAGAGCAAGACTCATCCTCATCCTGATCTTCAAAGAAACAACAATCTCTAAAGTTTATGCAAATAACACATACAGTATCAGCTTTTATGCTTTGTGGTAGTTAATCATTATAATCATTATTGACACAGATGTTGCTCCAGGGGTAAAGTTCTGTTTGTTTCTAAAAAGTCATGTGCTCCTGAGTTTGGATAAACTCCTCTAAAATAAAATAAATAAAATAAAATAAAATAAAATAAAATAAAATAAAATAAAATAAAATAAAATAAAATAAAATTAAATTAAATTAAATTAAATTAAATTAAATTAAATTAAATACAATTGTAATCTGGTCTAATAACACTAGATGTCGCCCTTTTACTACAAATGACAGTCAGGCTGTCACTCCTGAGTGCTGAGTTAGGCAGATGATGCTTTTGGTGATTAATACTTATCTTGTATTTACTTATGATATTTTTTTACTTACCCTTAATATGGTAGTTAGACACGATGGGATTCATATGCAGATGAGATTTTATTTATTTTTTTATTTTTTTATTATTATTAATTAAAATTAATTTGGCTAAATGAAAACTTGCTTTTTACTCCACATGAAAAGCAGATGTATTAATACAAATGTTTTTGGTAACACTTTCTATAAAGCCCCTATTTTTAAAACATGATAAGGGTATTTCTAAGGCATTATAATGAATGCATAATGCATTATAAAAACGTTATAATATGTTATATCATCTCATGAATAATCATAACAACCATTATAATACATTATAATACTTACATATTTGAGGCTATAACTTTTAAGATTATGATTTTAATGATGATCATTTATAATTTACTATATCATATTACATTTATTTTTTTTACATTATATTACATTTTATTTTGATGGTCCCTTAGTCTATTGACTATAAGCAACTTTACAACTACATGTCAACTAAAACTCCTCAGAGTATTAGTAGACTTAGGTTAAGGTTAGGCTAGGAAGAAGGTTCATGTACTTGCAAAGTTACTTATAATCAGTTTGTCTTTTTGGGGAACCATTAAAATACAGTGTTAGCATATATTTAGCATACTACTAACAATTACTGCTAGTTGACATGCAGTTGCATGAGTTACTTATCAAAAGCTGTCTAAAGGGTACCATCGAAATAATCAAACTGATGACATTACACATTAATCTGATCTGAAACCTGATCTTATGGCTCTTTGAGAAAAAAAAATAGTATTATTATTATTACTTATAAGTGGTCTTTGTATGCTTTAAGTAAAGTGACAAGTAACATGGCAAGTTATGAGAGTTATAATACGCTATAACTACACTGTAAAAAGTTTTCACCAGTTTCAACTTAAAAACTTAAGTTTAACAGCTGCCTTAAAAGTTAAATCAACTTAAGTCATGCCAACTCACAAGTTAAATCAACTCATTTTATTTTAATGAGTTCAAATGACTTGTAGTTTTAAGTTGATTTAACCTAAAATTTTAAGGCAGCTGCTGAACTTAAGTTTTTAAGTTGAATCTGGTGAAAACTTTTTACAATGTATGAAGAGTATAATCCATGGTAACTGAAGTGAAGTAAAGTGTTATAAATGATCATACTCTTAAAACCTAAAACACATTAAAACTGTTCTTATGAATACTCATGGGATGATACAACATATTATAAGGGTTTTTATTCATTATAATACCTTAAGAATACCCTTATAATGTATTATAAATATGGGCTTCATAGAAAGTGTTACCTTAATATTTTAATATGTCAAAAATGATGAATGAATGAATCGCCCCACAAACCTGCAGGGGATGATGCTGTATGAAAAATGGATGCATATATTAATATCAAATAGTGTACTGATATTAATATTTTAATATATGAAAGAGAACAAACAGACAAATGAATGAATGAATGAATGAATGAATGAATGAATGAATGAATGAATGAAGAGCCCCACACACCTGCAGAGAATGAAGCGGTGTAAAAAATGGATGGATGGGTGGATGGGTAGATGGATGGATGGATGGATATATTCATATTAAATTGTGTATAGATATTAATATGTTAATATATGAAAGAGAGCAAACATGCAGACAAATGAATGAATGAAATAATGGATGAAGTAATGGATTTCAGGGTTAAAATAATTTAGATTGAGGTCTAAAGTCATTCACAAACACTAAACCTGCAGTGAGGTTTTAGCTGCAGGTCATTTCATGAAAAAGGGAATAGTTCTGTCAGCCTTGCCTGTTTGGCTATTATCGGTTCTGTTAAATGTAAATAAAATGAGGCTGCTTAATGCTGTGTCAGTGTCATCTTAGTGCTGCAGTCAAGTGCACTCTCTTGCCTGTGTGTGTTCCTGCTAGATGCCCTTGAGTCTCAAACGCAGCTCTTTAAAATGCAGTGAGCGTTGCCAAGACTGGGCTGCAGCAAAATACTTGAAAACTCTTTATGTTTCTTCATTATGTGTCCCCTTTTATCAGCCAATTACACATTAATGTGCAAAAGCCTATTCCTCTGGACCCAAGAACTTTTGTTTACCTTTTTAAATAAAAATACTTTCTTCAGATTCTCTCTACTTAAATACTAAATAAACATGACTTACATCATTCAGACAGACAATGGGGAGAGAAATAGGAAGTGATTTCAAGCAGGTCCTGAGGGGAATAATTATATTTCCAAAAAACTACCCTTTGATTTTCCACTGAAATTATTTTGATGTGTTTCTCTAACCTAATCAAAACCAAACTAGCATATATTATTGAAGCTTTAACTCTATGTTAAATCACAAAGTAGCAATGCACTTTTAAGAAAGATACAGACTTGCCAGTGATTTCACAGATGTGATTATATATAGATTTGATATTAAATGATGATTAAATGTAAAGAACGGCTGAAGCAAACACTGGCTTGAAACTGATTCAATTTGACAGCATATTTAGATGTTAGATGGCATCTAATAGTACACAAGTTTGTTTCCAGGACTTTAGGGCTTTGAACATCAGCCAGCCACATTGATGATGACCAAATGCTTATTTATTTGTTTGTTTATTTCAAAGCGAAAAGTTTGGGGAAAAAATATACAATAGATAGTATTATGCATACATTTACATTCATGATATTATGTTGTTGCAATAATAATACAGATTACAATACTTTATTTTGAAGTGAATATTTTGAAGTGAATACAAAAAAAATCTAGTTATTTTATATAGGAATTAAATATATGCACTGAAAAAAGTGTATAAATAATTTTCACTCATAAATTGATTGCATATTTTAGAAATAATTACTAAGAAATGACTAGTAACACGTTGAATTAAACATGGAATTTTAAATTACGATGACTGAAGTAGTATTTTCTTGTAAAACATACTCTAGTAACCTTTGCTTTATTCACAGCCTCACAAAGTAATTTTTACAGTCTAGAAATATTGCCTTTTGCAGTAAATAAATGTGTACTCCAATGTGTCAGGCTGAAATGTATTTTTTGAATATATTTCTTTATATTAATTTAATTTTGCCGCTGCTGTTTTTGCACAAAAACAAATGATTTATTTGAAATAAAAATATACACTTGTAGTTACACAAATCAAACACCAGATGAGCGCAAGTGAGCTGCTCAGAAACCCCTCCTCCTGGGCGGATCTTTGTGGTTAGACCCTCCCGCATCCTCTCAGATATCCTCCCATTTTATCCCCCTTTTCCAGGCCCCACCCGACCATCTGCCACAAGGCCGACATTTCCTGCACTCCAGCTGCCAGCCCGGAGTTTATTCTCTTCCTGCTTTTCTGGGGCTAACAGGATGAAAGGATCCCATTCATCCAACGCCCCCTTCCTCCCCCTTTCCTTTATTTCATCTCCCGGGAAACAAGCAACTCTGAGGCAAAAGAGAATGCCGCATAAACACGCATGCTGTTCTCGCGCCAAGCGTCCACACGCGGGAAAGGTATTGTTTGAGTTTTAAAGTTTAAAGAGACACAATGCAAAAAACTTTTGGCCCATGGAAAACAGTGGCTTTTCAAAACCCACACATTTACATCACAGAACAACATGACAAATGACGTTAACTCTATCTATCTATCTATCTATCTATCTATCTATCTATCTATCTATCTATCTATCTATCTATCTATCTATCTATCTATCTTTCTATCTATCTATCTATCTATCTATCTATCTATCTATCTATCTATCTATCTATCTATCTATCTATCTATCTATCTATCTATCTATCTATCTATCTATCTATCTATCTATCTATCTATCTATCTATCTATCTATCTATCTATCTATCGTTGTATTTATTTATATTTAATAAATAATGGACAAAACTTGCTAAATACTGGTTGGATCAGGTTTTCTTCACATTTTGTTGAAATTCTAGGTCAGTCCCACCCCCTTCACTTTTGGCATCCAGAATAAGTCCACTGCTCAAGACCTTTTAAGGAAAGAAAAGAGTCGGATAGCAGGAAGAAAGATGAGAACAGACAGAAGTAACAATGTTGCACATTAACTCTGTGTGGGGGAAGAGTGGTTAAATACAAAAGCAAATGTGCCACTTGGACATTCCTCTTGTATGATAACATCCATGTTATCCGTTGAATGTGTCCTTGAGAAAGACAAAAGTGAAAAAAACTGTCTTTTAGTACGCACTGCTTTACAGTTGTCTTGCTTTGAGCAAACATGTGATTACTATAAAGTCTGCTGATGTCTGGAATGATCATGTGGCTGTAGTTTGTACCCGTGAGTCACAGGAAATTAAATTTGTTTTGAATTATTTTTCTGTTTATCTGGTTCCTCACCTCTTTAGTGACCAGTAGGGGGCGCTATTGAACTATGGATGAGGGCTGTGTGTTTGTCTCCCCAGGAAAGTTTCAGCCATTTCGCAGATGTTTTGTAACTTTAACACTTACCCTCCATGTTAACAAAATACCACAGTACTTAAATCAAGCGATATTTTATTCTAAATCAACGCCTAACTTTTATATTTTTATTATCCCTTCTGTCCCCTCCCCCAGTGTATCATGCTTAGTCACTGACTAACAGGCACACTGACACAGATTTCCTGGGAAGAATGGAGAAAATAAGTTTTAAGGGGGGGCTTAAAAGGAACAGACACATTGACTACCAAGACACTTTAAACAGCAGTTGTGGATTAGTAAAATCAGCCATCTGTCTCTCTTTCTCTGTCTCTCTTCCAAGTGTTTTTGTGTAAGAAACAAAGAAGAGTACACTCTGTATCTCTTGCATCTATAAAAACAACTTTTTTTCGAACATAGAGATTTTTTTTCCTTTTCTACAGTCCTCTTCGCAAGTATTGATATGATATAGAAAATAATATTAGACTGTGTGCATATTCACATGGGAGAGAGAGAGAGAGAGAGAGACAGAGAGAGACAGAGAGAGACAGAGACAGAGAGAGTAAAAAAGCACACTGACTATGGCCTCATTCTGCCCAAAGGTCTTAAAGAGACATATTACAGAGAGCAGATAATCTCAGACATCATTTCTTAAGCCTTCCATTTTATTTAAAAAAATAATTGCTCATGTTCCTCACAGGACATGCATTCCAGTGGTCTCTCATTCATTCTCTCTCTTTGTGTGTGTGTGTGTGTGTGTGTGTGTGTGTGTGTGTGTGTGTGTGTGTGTGTGTGTGTGTGTGTGTGTACCTGGTATTCATCACGTTGTGGGGACCAAATGTCCCCACAAGGATAGGAATACCAGTAGATTTTGACCTTGTGGGGACATTTCTCAGGTCCCCATGAGGAAACAGGCTTATAAATCATGCACAATGAGTTTTTTTGAGGAAGTAAAAGTGTGCACAATCTCCTGTGAGGGCTAGGTTTAGGTATAGGGTAGGTGTAGGGCGATAGAAAGTACGGTTTGTACAGTATGAAAACCATTACGCCTATGGAATGTCCCTATAAAACATGTAAACCCAACGTGTGTGTGTGTGTGTGTGTGTGTGTGTGTGTGTGTGTGTGTGTGTGTGTGTGTGTGTGTGTGTGTGTGTGTGTGTGTGTGTGTGTGTGTGTGTGTGTGTGAGAGAGAGAGAGGGGTGGGGTTCCTATGGTAAGAATACCACTGGATGCAGCTGCTTGCTTGACCCCTGTAGTGTCAGGTTATTCCTGGAGCAGCTGTCAGATTGTGTCTGGGAGAATGTGGGTGAATGGAAACTACTGGAACAGAATTAGAAGTGCTGGTCTTTTGTGCTCTTATGCAAAGTAGCTTTTTGCTGTTGGTAAACAAGCTATGTGTAGGCCTTGTCACATGTCTTAAAGGGATAATTCTCTTATCATTTGCTTACATGCTGCTCTTATATGACTTTGTTTCTTCTGTGGAATGCACAGAATATATTTTGGGAAGACTGTTTTTTATTGTCTATACAATGAGCAGCATTGTTTCCAACTTTTTTTGTAATGTCATCTTTTGTGTGTGTTATTTTTTTTGTGTAAAATATACATTTTAGCAGTTTACAAAATAGTTGTATGGCTAATACACTGAAAAAAATAATGTGTGGTTTACTTTGAAACAAGTTTCATTCAGAATGTGCTACTAAATGTCATATTTACACAGAAATACTTAGACTAAACAAAACCTGAATGCTCTCTTATTACCTTTTTGACTTCATGTAAATCATCCTCTGAATGTCATCTATCAGTCTTCACATAAGTGTTTGCATTCTGGGTCACATATTTTGCAAATTTGCAAATAAAAAAACAGTATTTGCATTCACAGTGTGTGTATACCCAGCTGTGTTTGCTCTGTTTATATGTGATTGTGGATTTTATATGTACGTATATGTGCAAAATATTTTACTCTGATAAACTGTAGCCTTTTATATAATAGCATTGTTTGGCTTGAAAAAAAAAATATTTAAAAAAGATATTTGAATATCCTTCACAATCTCCTTTCCTTCCTTTGCAGTTTTATTGTATGGACAGTTGGGGGCACTCCAATATCGTAGTATGTCTGTCTGTGGTTATCACAGGTGTGTGTTTGTGTAGTTGTGTTTCCTGTTTGTCTCAGCTTGTCATTAAAGACCTTGGAAAATGAGCCCTGCTGTTTTCTGGAGTCTGTAAACCCTCTTATCAGTGTAGGCCACTGCTGTGATCCATTTGTGGGAGCAAGATTATACAATCATGGGATGGATGGAAATGTTTGGGCTGAGGTGAAGGCTGCATGTTCAGTTTATCTGCTTAGGCCCAAAAGAGAGAACCTGTATCTCTCAAAGCTTCTTAGAGCAAGTTACAATTCAAACTGGTAAAGGCTGATTGTGTGTGAGAGGAGAGCGCAGGAAGGGAGGAAAAAGCATGAAAGCATCTAATCCACTTATTCTGCTGGAGTTGTGGGACTACACTGGTAATCTGGGACTCTGTACAAGAGCTTTGTCAGAATGTGTGAAGAACAAGAGGGTCTCCTGTTTCTATGCGTAGAACAGCAGTGCAGAGACACTGCAGTGTCCTTTATGTAATACAGCATGTCCTTTGTCTTCCTCTCTGCACCCATCCATCCTTGTTTCCTGCACAAAAATGAGTTTGTACACTTAAACCATTACATGTAAAAATGCCATTCAGTAGATATATATAACAGCATTACAAACCAAGTATCATGCAAACAAAATGATAGTGGGCCCCTATTACAGTTTTCACTTTTACTCACTTATTTTAATTATAATTTTTTTTTATACTGGCCTATTCTCCTTATTCTCCTACTTCCAATTAATTAGCTGCTATAGGGAAATAATGTGAAGAATAACCAGTGTGTCTATAATTAAGGTAATACAATAAAATAATATGGTAAGACTCACCAATTTGCAATATCAAGCAGCAAAATGAGCTGTTTTGTACAGCTAAAAATAGCTGGATGTGGATGAGACCGGAAGTCAGACCCATAAAATTTACAAATGACTGTGCCCACTTTTACGGCAAAAATATACCCCCAAAAATATTTATTTATTTAATATTATTAATGATTTAAGTAAAAAGGTTATTCTCAAGTTTACACAGGTTCATCACGTTAAATAATAAAAAGAATGTTTTGAACTCTTTTTCTTGACAAGGAAGCCTTCCTTTAATCGTTCTGTCTAATGCAGTGGCATTTATCCATTTTAGTCTCTAGTGCTTTTTGGGCCTACTGCATTTTATATTAAACCATTAAATAAGTAATGCATGTTTTCCTGATCAGTGTTATATTAGTGTCATTGAGGTACTTTTATAAGATATTATTATAGTTTTTATTAATATTTTGCATTTATTTTTATTTTTATATTTTCCATTTTTATTTATTTACATTTATTTTTGTTTGTCTATCTATCTATCTATCTATCTATCTATCTATCTATCTATCTATCTATCTATCTATCTATCTATCTATCTATCTATCTATCTATCTATCTATCTATCTATCTATCTATCTATCTATCTATCTATCTATCTATATTTTGCATGCAAACAACACTTAATCAGTACATGACTTTATGTCCTGCAGTAATGACCCAGTGATAGTAGCAGTGCTGCTACTATAGTCTTCATTTTCCCCCCAGCTTTGCCTTCTAAAGCCCCATGAGTGTTTTTTCTGTGTGTGACTGAGCACATCTGGTTCTAATCAGGCTGTCATGCCCCACATTCCTATGTGAGAGTTATGCCTTCTAGTCTCCCACACTTTCATAAACAAAAAAATGCATGCAACCTGATTTCATATGATGAATTTAGGTTCCACACAATTTAACCTAAATAATGTTTCCTTTACGTTCAGGGTGTTTTGTAATATATGGCAACAGGAGGAAATCCTGGGGTGGACTTTTTTCCCGGTTGATGAGTCAGAGTTTTTCCATCTTTTCTTGATTACTGGCCAGTGGAGAAAACAGACATGAGATGGAAATGCTAACCCATGCTGTGGTTCGTTTTTATACCTTTAAAGTTTTAAAGCATTTAGATGTAGTTTTCTGTCCTGACCAGTAGAGGTTGGTGTCGTTTTGTGAAGAGTAGAAATGAGAGATTAATTTAATGTGGTGGTGTATGTGTGTGCGCATGTGTGTTAGTAGGTCAGCTGCAGTAATGCGGTTTGTCCTGTAGTAGTCAGTGTTGCTGGGAAGGTTGCACTGTAGGAGCCGTGACTGTAAAAGAAGATTTTCACGATTTTAGCCAGATGGTGCTGGTGTTGTTGCTTGAAGAAAAAAAAAAAAGTTTAAAGATTCTAACCTCTCCAGATCTCAGATATTGCTTTTCCTGGTCGATCAAAAGTTATAAGTAAGCATGTGGGTGCCGTTTTGCTATAGGATTTCCTTTAGGTTATATTTATTGACTTGAAATGGAGTTGCTATGAAGTCAATTATTCTAAAGTTAAATCCTATAATTACTTAACTCTTTACTATAGCAAATCTTTTTTTTTTTTTTTTTTTTTTTACATTTATGCATTTAGAAGACTTTTTATTATTGAATTATGTGTTTGTTTTGGATTTTTTTAAGCAGGTGAATTTCACAAAATATTTATCTCCAAAATAAGCAAACAAATAAAAAAGGTGTAAAACGCATTGAAGTAGATCAGTACAGTATTGTATTTGTGCTTCATATGGAGCCTGATGCCTGATTCTTGAATCTTAAGAGTCATATGCCCACTAGATGGGGTATATGACCTATACTGCTGTAGGAAAGTGCCGATGTCATGTGGAAGAAACCATCAGAGAGATGCAGTGGGGGAGATTTGCATGAAACTGTGTCAGTAGGGGAATAATGTCAGTGTAGGACAGCCATAAAAAGCAGGCTGTGAGAGAGAAAGAGGGAGTGCTTGTTTCCATTTTGATTGTGATTTGCAAAGCAGGGCAAGAAATTGTTTATTTGACCTTTTTCCAGGTTATGAGGTCATGTGTTGCTGTTTAAGCCACAGCTTTAAGCTCATGAGATATGAATAGAGCTTAGGTCTATAATAATAAATTTATGCACATGTCTTTTGGTGAGGCTGTGTTCTTTAATTTATTTAGAGGAAGAGAATGCTTTGATGTCTGATATGCTGGACATACATGTGCATTTATGGTCAAAAGCATATTTATGATTTACTGCTGTCTGTAGTTCTGAAATGTTCATAATCAGATAGATAGATAGATTTTTATGATTATTATAATTTATTTTGTTTTTGTTTGTAAGAATAATATGGTTTAATTATTGTATACAATTAATAAAATTATTATTAAGACTACTTTACATTTAGTTATTTTTTGGCTTTGCTATGAATATAGCCTTTGCTGATATGGTATAAAATGATGAATAAATAATTGAATAAATGGTCATCCGGTAAAGGAGGTCAAGGATGTGCCATCTGTTTTCATTACAGAGCAGTTTTCATCCTTATCTTGCCTCCTTTCAGTCACATGATCACTAATCACCATGTTTGTGTTTGTGGTCTCCCTAAGATATCTGGATGGCAGACATGATGGGTTGAACGGGCCTGATGAGCCAGATTGGAGTCTTTATCAGATTACAGACCCTATTAAACGATCTGCACAGCAGCAGTGCCGGAGATGAGTGTGTCATCTGACTGCAGAATTGGCTGTGATTGCATCTTAACCTTACCAGAGGTCAGCGTACTTGAGATTTCTTCAAATTGAAACTGACAATTTTTATTTGTCAAAAACAACAACACGTTGGGAGCAATTAACTACAAAATAGAAATCTGCCAGTTCTGGCAAATTTTGTCCCAAAAGCATATTTAATATTGCTATGAAATTAGTTTCTTTATAGATATTCAGTTAAATATATATGCCAGTACTCCTTTGCTCTTTCTAAATCAGTAAGTGTTTGTGGCCACTGGCTTGTTTTGCAAATAAGCAAAGTGCTATATTCTTGGTACAAATACAACTCTAATTCCAGAAAAGTTGGGACGTTTGTAAAATGCAATGAAAAAAAAAAAAAAAAAAGATTGTTGATTCTCTTTAACTTTTCACTGAACAACTAACATGTACAGTTGCAATCGAAATTATTCAACCCCCCCAGAGACTGCAGTACTTTACAAATACAAGCTTTTCTGAATACCCAGAGCTTTATAAAAAATGCTTCTACAACAGTTTACTGGCATATTAAAACTAATAATGTCAATATATATTGTAATGTTTTTGAGTTCTACACTGTAAAAAAGTTTTTACCAGTTTCAATGTAAAAACTTAAGTTCAGCAGCTGCCTTAAAGTTTTAAGTTAAATCAACTTAAAACGACTATTCATTTTAACTCACAACAATAAAATTTGTTAAAATTACTTGTACTTTTAAGTTGATTTAACTTATGAGTTGAAATGACTTCTACTTTAGTAAGTTGAAACTGGTGAAAACTTTTTACTGTATAGGATTTTTTAATAACACAGCTATGCCATAATTATTCAACCCCTATTCAATATTGCTGTTTTAAAGTCACTTATTTAAATGGTAGGGAACAAAATTGTCTTAAACTACAATTAAGCCTTTAGAAACTCTATAAAAAAAACAAAAAAAACAAAACAGAATTAGCTTGGGCTGTTACACATTTAGCCCATGCATGTGCTGAAGTTGAGTAGCCAATATTGTAAAGTCATCAGAGCTCTTACAAAAGCTATAGATAAGAAATTATTTTATTATATTAGAAAGTTTAAGGCTACATGAAGATTTCTAAGACATTGCAAGTTCGTAGAGACACAGCTGGCAGCCTTATTCCTTAGTTTAAAATGTGTTGTACCAGAACACTTTTGAGGGTGTTTAACAAAAAAAAGCACAATATCATAAAATGTTTAATCAGAGCAACTGAGAAAAACCTGGAATGTACAGCCAAAGACTTGCAAGGTGATCCAACAAAAGGAGGAAAAACATTTCAATGCAGAGTATAAGATGAACACTAGATAAGTATGGCCTTTATGTTGAGGCATCTTGTCAAATACCACCCTTGACAGAACAAAACAGCTAACCTAAACATACTAAAATTCATTTGGATAGACCTGTGGAGTTCTGGATTAATGTTTTATGGAGTGATGTGACCAAACTGGAACTTTTTGGACCCATGGATTAGCAGTATATCTGGTGCAAAAAAGGCAAAACTTACAAGCAGAAGAACACCATCTTCAAACATGTTCAGTCTTGAGATTTAATTCTCATTGAAAATATTTGGTTGAATTTGAAGAAAGCAGTGGCAAAGAGAAAATCAATGATGAGTGATCTGAAAGCTTTTTGCAGGTGAGGAATGGGCCAAGATTGCAGTAGAGAGGGCACAGAAGCTACCAAGCAGTGTTTATTGGTGGTTTTAAAGAATGAAGGTTCTGCACCATATTCTACTTTTGGGGGTTGAATTATTTTGAACATGAACGTTTAGAGGCAATTTAATTTTCTTTCATTATTCATCAACTTACGTTTTCAGAATTACTCAAATGTGTATTAACCCCTTAACTGTCACTTCCATTTTTGAATAGAGACGTGAAAATGAAGAATTCAAACTTACATTTTTATAATTCATGAATGAAAACATTTTGTAATATGATTTTGATGTACATTTTCCATGTTAATGCAATGTCTGATTTTAAAATGGTTTTCAAAGGATGAATTTTAAGATTTTAAGTTTTCAACTGATATATCATTTCTTATGATTTCTAAAGTGTTATAGGGAAAAAAGCAATGAGGAAGTCTGTTTGTGTCAAATGTCAGAACTCTTGTTTTGAAGTAGATTTTTGAGGGGCACTCTTGTCATAAATTAATCTATTATTTTTCCTACATAATTTGTAACACACAAAAAAAAGTCAAATATCTATTTAGGAGCCTTAGACCTTTCAGTGATGTATAGTTTGATCATGATTTAGATTTGGATTTATTTGTAAAAAGGTGAAGTAAACTTGGGTGTCCCACAGAGGAGACGGTTACAGTTAATAGTGTACTGATGCCTTTGTTGAATTGTTTTCACAAAATGTTGTTCTCTGTAGCAAAATGTCTTGCAGGTCAAGGGGGTTGAATAATTTCAGTTGCAACTGTGTTTTGTAAATGTTAACAAATTTTAGATTTTAATGGCTGCAACACACTCCAAAAAAAAAAAAAAAAAGTTGGGACAAAGGCAAAATAAAAGTGAAAAGGTTATGGAATATCAAAACAAACTGGTTACAGTAAGCAGTTGAATTTCTAGTAAGTGAGGGAATCATCTTTGGGTATTAAAAGAGCAGCTCAGTCTTTGCAAGCAATGTTGGATAATGGCTCATTACTTTGCTTTCTTCAACTACCATACATAATTTTGTGAAATTATTCAGAGAATCCAGAGAAATCTCAAGGCAAGAAGCCTCAATTGAATGTGTGTGACCTTTGAGCCTTCATATAGCATTGCATAAAAAAAGTCATGCTGCATGTTAAATATAGCCACATGGGCTCAGGAGTACCTCTGAAAACCGCTCTTACATTCTGCCAATGCATCAATTAATGCAATTTGAATCTCTGTTACTCTAGAAGAAAGCTGCAGTTGAGGTCAAAAGTTTACATCCCCCTTTCAGAATCTGCAAAATGTTAATAATTTTACCAAAATAAGAGGTATCATATAAAATGCATTCGAATACACGAAAATGCTGGAAAACCAAAGAATTGTGGGACCTGAAGTATTTTTCTGAAGAACAGCAGGCAGTTTAACTGTTCAGGGCAAACAAAGGACTCATGAACAACTATCACAAAAAAAAAAAACAGCTGTGGATCATTCAGAAAAGAATCAAGGAGTCATTTTTATAAATTCAACTATTATTTTCTCTTGTGGACTATATTTAAAAATTTTAGGTGAAAAATCTTATAAAAGTCAGTACTAAATAAACAAAACATGCATTTTGTGTGATCCCTCTTATTTTGGTAAAATAATTAACATTCTGCAGCTTCTGAAAGGGGGATGTAAACTTTTGACCTCAACTGTATGCATCAAATCTATGCAGTGATGCTCCGGGGTTCTCTGGGCCAGAGTTCAGCTCAGATAGTCAAATAGACAGTGGAAATGTGTGCTGGGCTCAGATGAGTCCACATTTTAACTTGTTTCTGGGAAAATAGATATTAAGTTCTCAGTCCCAAAGGCCAAAGGGATTATCCAGACTTTCATCAGTGACAGATGCAAAAGCAAATATCTGTCATGGTATGGGGTGCTGCAGAGAAAACGGCATAGGTGACTGGCATATGTGTAAAGGTACCATTGACGTGGAGGCTTATATTTAAATTGTACAGAGACATGCTGTCATCAAGATGACGTCCTTCAGTGGATGTCTAAGGTTATTAGATCAAGACAACGTCAGGTCTCATTCTGTATGTGCTACAACAGTGTGGTTTTGTAGACACAGAGTGAATGTGCTAAATGAGCCTGCATGCATGGCAGTCCAGATCTGTCTCCTATTAAAAAGGTATGACCAATCATGAAAAGGAGAATCAGACAATGAAGATCACAGACTGCTGAGTATCTGAAGTCTTGTGTTAAGCAAGACTGAACAAAAATATTGCTTGCAGAACTTTAACAATTAGTATCCCCAGTTCCCAAACAATTTAACCTTGTAATTAAAAGGAAACTTGACATGACACAGTGGTAAACATGCCTCTGTCTCAACTTTTTTGGAGTGTTGCAGCCATCAAATCAAAATGTGTTTATATTTACAAAATAAAATAATCTTGATTTCATGGTTATTCACAAAACGTCCCAACTTTTCTGGAGATGGGATTGTAGATGTTGTTTTTGGTAGGATCTGTGTCTTTACTCATTTTCTAAGTGTGTGTGTGTGTGTGTTAGAGCCCTGCATGGGCCTTAAATCTAAGCCCTAGCCCGGCCCTGGCCCGAAACGCACAGGCTGTAGCCCGGCCCGTGTCCGACAGCTTATCAAAAATTTTGGCCCGAGTCCGACCCGAAGCCCGTCTTTTTTTCCGCCAAACAGCTTATACTGTTACAGCCATTAAAATAGACCAGATTCGTATTTAATAGAAAGTTTATGTTTTTTCGTTTTGGTTTTTTTATCAGAACAATTTAGAGAAATGTTTGGAGTTTTTTGTTTGTTTGTTTGTTTGTTTTTTAAATGTAAGTTTTAGTTTTTTAAGTGACATCGATATCCAAGCGGTATGTGGTCCACAGTGAGTTTACTCAATTTAACCTATATATCAAATCAACACTTGACTAGTCTACAATGCAATCCACAGATATAAAACAAACATCAATATATCACAATGTTAGATTTAAAGTTTATTATCACCATCTCAGAACAAAGGCATTTCAAACTGGGCAGGCAGCTCTGCTGCGCAAAACCGGAACATACAAAGTCGCAGTGGGAAAGTAAACGAATAATGAACAAATATATAAAGAATTAATAATAATATAGAAAACTTCAAAAACACAACTTTACCACGTGGCTGAAAATCTCTGTGCTGCGCAGAGTATGTAAGCGGAGTGGAGCGGCAACAATTTCCCCCCGCGCTCCTTGCATTTAATAATCGCTCTGCTCCAGCTCCACTCCTCGCTCACTGATATCAGAAACACCGCTCCGCGTCAAAAAATAAATAAATAAATAAGTATGTGTGAAATGTAACAGTCCTGTTCATAAAATATAATAAAATAACAGGAGATTTTCAAACATAGTGTGCAATATTTGTTCCGACCAGCGACCACAGCTGATAATTGTCAGCATTAAAAGAGTATTGCTGCTTTATCCAGTGCAAAGTTTGTAATGAAAATAATACGGTTTCGTCAGTTATTTTACCTACAGATCACACTATTTCTGATTTGAGTGATCCATCTCTATCAAGCTGAACATGTTTAACATATGATTTCCTGCTTAATGTGCAGTTATATTATGGACCATTGGCATGAATTGTACTCATGATGGAGCGGTGGTGGAGCGCTCTTGAAGAGAGTGAAAATCATGACGCTCCGACTTTTAAAAAAATCCGCTCTTTCCTCCATTCAAAATCACACCGCTCCACTCCGCGCTCCGCTCATACTCTGCTATGCGCGAGTTAGGCATCACTGGCGCTTCCGGGGACGCACGCATTAAATCTCATTAAACTTTTTATTTTTTTTCTAAAGCAGGCCCGAAGCCCGATATGCGTGCAAGTTATGACGTGAAAATTGGCCCGAAGCCCGGCCCTAGGGGCAAAAAAAAGTCGGGCCCCGACGGGCTCGGGCTCAAATGCAGGGCTCTAGTGTGTGTGTGTGTGTGTGTGTGTGTGTGTGTGTGTGTGTGTGTGTGTGTACCTGGTATTCATCACGTTATGGGGACCAAATGTCCCCACAAGGATAGGAATACCAGTAGATTT
>NC_133383.1:23329255-23381663 GCF_049309525.1 Garra rufa
AGTCTTTTTTTTCCCCATTTCTCATGCTTTGTCTCTCTTGATGTCACTGTATTTTCTCTTTATTTGTTGTTATTGTTCTGTAATCATTTTTGGGGATTTTTTGATGCTGTTATTCACATATATTTGACCTAAATCAGACATCTGCTCCATCAGCTTTGGCTGCGTGACAGATTCCTGTGACACTGCCAGCAAACTGTTCACCTTGGCAGTCAGGAAGAGACATACGCACAGACCAAGTCACTGCGGTTTTCCTCTCATATCTGCTCACCGAACATTGTGTTTGCTAGATATAATGCTATCATTCGCTGCCTCTTTTACTCTCCTTATTTCCCACCCAGCCGTTCAGTTTGCACATGCATGGCATAGCAAGGGTTAAACACACCAACCCCACCCTTTCAGAATCTCACTGTGACCTAAATAATCAAAAATGGCTGCTGTGCAGCTTCATATATGAAAATGTATCTCACCCCTCCCTTTCTGGTTTTCCATCCATCTCCTCCTTCTGTTCTTAATCTGTATCTGCATTCATTCATTACAACAGGGACATGACTTGAAACTATTTTGATGTGCTTTACATGCAGTGCTTTGTATTTTCATAGTGGTCAAGAGCATTTTTACTGCTGGATGTGCACTTTCATATGAGAGATGTATGAGGATGCTGTCAGCAAATTTCAAGTGCTGTGGTCTCTGTCAGGAGCATGGTGTTAACAGCAGGCGCATTCGCTGTGTGTGGGTGTGCTGGTCTGGTGTGTGATCAGTGTGTCTCACTGTGTGTTTCTCTGCAGGGATGAGCTCCCTTAATCCTTCGTCTCTGAGCTTAACACAGATGAGATCAGCCGTTTGGGTTATTTGTTTTTTTCAGCACGTGCATTTGGACGTTTAGCCTCACAATAGCAAAATGTGTGTCAGGGAGTTTTGTGCAACATGTAACCAAAAGTAACACTGTTTACACCATTGTTTAAACAAATGTTGTGTGTATTAATTGATCAGTTGTATTTGTCTTCATCTCTGCCTGGATGGAAATATTTGGGAAGGAAATAAGATTAGCTCAAATTCACCCTGAATATATAGCACAGTTTTACAGTAAACTTACAGAATTGAGTGATGTCTGGGAACAGTTGGGAAGATTACTCTGAACAAGCTATTTTGTATTACAGTGTATTGCATTTACAGTGAACTTAATTAAATTAAGGAAAACTTTTCCACACAGTTAGTTCAGGTTCATACAACAAGACTAGAACAAGTTCAGTTAACAAATAATGTTTAGTTCAGCAACCAATTTAGCGCTACTCTTCTGCACAGTGGTAACCTCAAAACTTTTTCTAATCTCCAAACCTCTTTTATTATTTTTTTAAATTTTAGAAATAACTCACTATTACATGTATAATAACACTTACATGTGATTTTATCTCATTTAAAACACTTAAATAACCATTTTTCTCAACATGTTTTCCTCTTAATGCAACCCCAGTGCAAACTGCACATCCACTTTTCTGTTAATTGTGTCAACGAAAATGATTCATGTACAGTAATCAACATTTGAACGGAATCAAAACCTTTTATCAAAGTTGTCCTAAAACCAAAACAAGACCCATTCTTGTCTCAGGACAACTTTCATTAATATTTTTTTGATCCACTTCAAATGTTGATTACTATATTCCCACACAAAAAAATGATTAAGCTCAATTATTTTGTACAAGTTTAGGTGGACTGAACATAATGGAAATAAGTTAGGTAAGAGAATTTCAAGAATTTAATTTTCTGCAGTAATTTGAAAAAGCATTAAATCTTTTTTTTTATAGAATAGTAAATTACTTTACTATTTCAGAAAGTAATGTAACTGATTACATTTGATTACTTTTTGATTGCTTTTCTAAATTGCTAACTAATGTTTTCAACTTAATCATTTTCAAACATTTAAACCAGGCAGGGTTAACCTAATGGTAGTACTCAACACTGATTACTGTAAGATTTACTTTACTATTTAAGTAAGTAATTCAAGTCAAGTCAAGTCAAGCTTTATTGCCATTCTGCTACATGTTTGGACATAGAGTAGAATGAAATGTTGTGTGCCATGGTGCTACATACTAGTTAAACATAAATATAAACTTATAAAACAATTAACCATCTCACTATACATATTCTATAAAAAGTTGTCTATACACACACAAACTGAGACTAAACAAGAACTTTATATACATACTGTACATGTAATGGTGCAAAAAAGATATTTTGGGGAAGTAGTGCATAGTGCAAGATGATTTGTAGTGCAATTTACTGTAATACAATTACACATTTTCTTCTCAATTACTGTAACAGATTAAAGTTACATTACATGTACATGTACATAACGCCATTACATGTAACTATATACCGTAGTTACTTCCCGTCCCCAACACTGTCTGTGGTTAGTTATGGCCAGTGTTGGGGAGTAACTAGTTACATATAACAGAGTTACACAAGGTTAGGATTAACCATGCCTGGTTTAAATGTTTGAAAATGACTAAAAGCTGAAAACATGAATTAGAAAATTTGAAAAGTAATTAAAAAGTTATCAAATGTAATCAGTTAGATTACTTTAATAGAACAATTAAAATAGTTACACTACTTATTACATTTTAAATAGGATAACTTGTAACATGTAACCTATTACATATATACAAAGTAAGTTTTCCAACACTTATGGCTTATGCATTTTATAACATAATAAAAAAATGAATTTATAATTGTGGACATCTAAAGATTTTCTCTTTTAATAGCTTATTTCATATCTTATTTTTTCGCTAGTGGCAAGGATATGTCAGCAGAACTGAACAGTGTATGTCTCAGATGTCATATCGATGTGATCATTGTTGAAGTTGTAGCTGAAAAACGGGTCAGTCAGATAACCTGCTCTTCAAAATGGTTCACAGAGACTGACATGTTACCTTAGGTAGTGTTAAACAACTAGTCATGTGATCCTAACAAATAGTAAAAATGTGTATGAGTGATTCTTAATGATCCATTTTCAGAGTCTGTGTATTTCAGGTTGGCTTTTAGCTGTTTAATATTAAGATTTGATATTTGAATGCCTTCACAAACATTTCAAAACGGTTGATTACAGGCCTGAGGTCACAGCCAGATCAGTCTGTCTTCTCTACACTGCCAGCCTACTGCTTCAGTCATCACTTAAACACATTATCCTGCTCGAGGGCGCAGATAGCCAATCAGCTTTGAGATCTGGATGTTGCTGCTAGTTGATTGGAGGAAGTGTGTGGGAGTCTCCAGGTAAAACAACTTACCCTTGTGAGAAAAACAACATCCCTGCTACTGTTGTCTCCCCCTTTGTTGAAGTCAGCAACAAAGATAGAGAGAGAGACACACACACACACAGAAAGAGAGATAGGCAGACGAATAGACAGATAGATGGATATTCTTTAAAGTTTTTTGATAAGCATAGAAAGTCTTGTTGTCTGAAGTGACGTCTTCATCCCTGTTAAATTACAGTCACCCTCATTAGCCTTTATGAGAGCAATCGCAAACATACGCTTCAGATTACATGGCTGTGTGTAAAGCGTGTACAGTGTGGAATCACACTTCCATGGCTGTTTAGAGCAGAACCAAAGAGAGAGGCATCTTATCTCATCACTCTGCCCTTCATCTGTCAGTCTGTCACAACTCAATTAGCTTCAGGCTAACCCCACAAAATGGCGTCCCTCACCTCATCATCACCTCATGTTCACTTTTGACAATGAAGAAGCCAGCGGATGTGATCACAGTGGTTGTTTTAGCATAGAATGACTGCAAAAATGTATGTTACTGCATTAGATATTAATCCATGTGGCATGTATTTCAAAGTATTTTTAAGCATAACATTACACTAAAAAAGGATTGTATATTCAAAATGAAGTCAAAGTATTTAGAGCACTTCCTGGTTGTCAGAAGTTTGTGGAACACGTTTACAGTTGAATGTGGGAAACTCCTCCTATGGTTATTCTGCTATTATTTAATACAGCCACTAAAATTAGCTTTGAGATCAGTTGGTTAAAGGTAATTCCAGAAATGGCTATTATTTTAATGTTATTAGATTCATTAGTTAGGCATAAGTGTCCAAACACATTTGGGGCATGTGTATTAAGTCTGAAAATGAATCACTGGTTATGTGAGCAGAGAATGTCCAATAATAGGTGATATTGTATGATTTCTGTTTGATGTGTGTTGTGTAAGAATTCACCACCTTACCACCTACACATAATTCATGCATGAATCTCTCCAGGAAAAAAAACACCCACTTTCTGCTAATCAAATGAGAAGGGCGTGCAGCTTGGTATGTGAATGTAGGGCAGTTTTCATGGTCATAGTCAGGGCTGATGTGATTGATATGATGGCAGGGTGGGTCACTGTGTGAGGTCACATCCTTTTGAAGCCTTCAGGCTGTGTGTATCTGTTTGATCAACTGTATGAGAACCTGTTACTGTAGTTCTGTTTCAGAGCGACTTGCTGACTGACAGAACTAGATTACAGTACATTGTCGCCCCCTTTTTCTTTGCCAGCTTGTATTGACTGTGACTTCAGTTCAGTCAGTGGCTCGACCGACGACCAGACAGCAGGGAGGCATAATCAGGCTACATAAAGAAGTAGGGGAGGGCAGGCCCTGCATAAATAACAACACATTTCTCTCGTGACTGACTGAATGGTTAAGCCCTGCCCACACCCACCCCCTCATCCACTTACCCACTCATGGCTGTTTTTTTTTTTTTTTTTTTTTTTTTTTTTTGTCACAATTATAAAAAAAAAGCACACAAATTCAAAACTGTCAGAGAATAGAGAATGACACAATATCAGTCTGGTTATTAATGTCATTAACATGTACAATCAAATTAGCAATAAAATGTATTTTTTAAATATGTATTGGCTTAATGTATACATTTATTTTTATTCATATTATTAGTTTTTATATACATTTATAAATATATAATTACATTATTAATGTAATGTAACATTATTAATTATAGAAAATTATTTATACATTATGTATTATTGTTCATTGTTGTTTCATATAAGTTCATAATAAATAATGTAAATATAATTTATACATCTTATAAAATATATGTTGAAATAAGTAAAATATATATATATATATGTATATGTATGTATGTATAAATGGTGTGTGTGTGTGGGCATGTTTTTGTGACATATCAGGACACAAATGTGTGTAATAACATGGGTATGACATAGGTATTACAAGGAGAGGGTGACTTATGAGGACATTGCCCATGTCCCCACTTTTCAAAAGCCTTATAAATCATACAGAATACGTTTTTTTGAGAATGTAAAGATATGCACAGTCTCCTGTGAGGGCTAGGTTTAGGTGTAGGGAAGGTGTAGGGTGATAGAAAGTACGGTTTGTACAGTATAAAAACCATTACGTCTATGGAATGTCCCCACAATTCACAAAAACAAACATGTGTGTGTGTGTGTGTGTGTGTGTGTGTGTGTGTGTGTGTGTGTGTGTGTTGTAATATAACAAATCAGTTATGTTAAATGATAACAAAATCAATTATCTAAAATAAATCATATAATAATAATAATAACAACAAATATTATTATTATTATTATTATTATAGACAAATCTTAATGTATAATATTTTAGATATAATATTTGTATGTGTTTGTAATATTTGTATATAATATGTGTTGTAATATAACAAATTAGTAAATGTTAACAAAATAAATGATCTAAAATATATCATATTATAATCAATAATAATTAATTATAATAATAAACATTATTATTATTATTATTATTATTATTATTATTATAGACTTTTTTACATGTTAAATGTTAACCAAAAAATGATGTAAAATAAATCATACTACTACTACAAATTATTATTGCTATTATTTTTATAGACAAATTTTTTAGATATAATATTTGTACGTGTGTTTAACAAATTAATAAATATTAAAAAAATAAATTAATTGTTTATATATATATATATATAATTACATTATTAATGTAATGTAACATTATTAATTATATAATATTATTTATAAATGAGGTATTATTGTTCGTTGTTGGTTCATATAAGATAAGAAATTATGTAAATCTAATGTATACACCTTATAAAATATGTAGAAATAAGTAAAAATAATTAAACAAAATGTTAACAAAATTAATTTCATATCAATAATTAATATATTTATATATAAATTATGTGTGTTGTAATATAACAAATTACTTGGTAACACTTTATTTTAAGGATCAGGAATTAGACAAGAATATTTTGTTTATTAATCATTTATTAGTATGGAACAAATGCTAGAAGACTGCTTTTGTGTAACAAAATGATAGCTAATTTAAATGTCTGATGAAATTCCTATTCTATATTTATTTCATAAGCTACACATTCACATAGTGTATTGAGAACTTATAATATGTGTAATTCACACAATACAAGCAATTGTTTTATGTTTAGCTAATTAGTACACTGTTACCACAGAAACAAGTATAAAGGGTCTATAAAACAAACATAAGACAACAGCCAATAAAGACCTTATAAATAGCTTGTTATGGCATACAAGTCCATAACTAGTCATTTACAAATGCAGTTATTAGTCATTAATTACTGTCTAATTCCTGATCCTTAAAATAAAGTGTTACCGTTATGTTAAATTATAACAAAATAAATTATCAAAAATTAATCTTATAATATAATAATAATAATAATAATAATAATAAACATTATTATTATAGACATTTTTATGATATTTGTTTGTACGTGTTGTGTGTTGTAATATAACAAATTAGTAAATGTAAACTAAATTAAAGCTGCAAGCAGCGATGAACGGGCCCTCGCACACGGGCTCACCGCCGACCGGTGGCTTTAGGAACACAGCAAATGGTGGGTAGTATGCTTTTAATACAGTAAAAATAGGAGAAATATGTCAAAGTCACTTAAATGTGCCAAATTTCCTGCTGCCAGCTGGTGGCGCTATGCATATAACTGATTATTGGCATGTAGATGTGTTCAGGCCACCACTTTCATCAAACATATGAAGTTTGGTGCAGATTGACCTTGGTATGTTTGAGTTAGTGAAAGATATGATATATCTTGCTGCCAACAGGTGGCGCTATGATAATATCTGAATATTGGCCTTTAGGTGTCTTCAGGCCAGGACTCTTACCAAACCTGTGAAGTTTGAGGCAGATCGGACATTTTATGGCTGAGTTATAACAACTTCTATGTCCATGGCGAAACATCAAACTTTGTCACGCCGCCACAGACACGCCCTTTAACGAAAACTCAAGATCTTCGCAATTTAACATCTCTAAGGCCTCTAGATCAGACTGACCAAATATAATGTTGATATCATTAAATCTCTAGGAGGAGTTTGATACAAGTCATTTCCTGTTGCCAACAGGTGGCGCTGTGATTATAATAGAATATTGGCCTTCAGATGTGTTCAGGCCAGGACTCTTATCAAATAGGTGAAGTTTGAGGCAAATCGGACATTTTATGGCTGAGTTATAACAAGTTTTATATCCATGGCGAGACCTCGAAATTTGTCAGGCTGCCACGGACACGCCCTTTACCGAAAACTCAAGATCTTCACAATTTAACATCGCTAAGGCCTTTATATTAGACTGACCGATTTTGGTGTTGATCTGAATAAATCTCTAGGAGGAGTTGGTTGTAGAGTACAGCATGACACTTCCTGTTGCCTGCAGGTGGCGCTATGACTATAACTGAATATGGGCATGTAGATGTCTTCAGGTCAGGAGTGTTATCACACATGTGAAGTTTGGGACAGATAGGACATTGTATGCCTGAGTTATAGCAACTTCCTTTTTCATGGCGAAACATCGAAATTTGCGAGGCCGCCACGGACACGCCCTCCGATGAAAACTCTAGATCTTCACAATTTAACGTCACAAAGGGCTTTAGACTAGACTCAGCAAATTTGGCGTTGATCCGAATAAATCTGTAGGAGGAGTTCGTTCAAGTACGACACCTGAAAAAGGCAAAAATGACACAAATTTTGTTGAGAATATTAATATTAACCGACTTCCTGTTGGGTTCCGGATTTTGCTCCAAGAGGCTTTTTTGTAGGTTTTGGTGTGTTACATGTGTGTACCGATTTCCGTGCATGTACGTGAATCACAGCTGAAAGCGCACACCGCTGAACGTCTAAAGGTGGCGCTGTCGAGCCATTTTGCCACACCCACTTCTGAAACCCAAATCAGACGTAAATTTTCGCCAGGTTTGATGTGTGTGCAAAGTTTTGTGAGTTTTCGGGAATGTTTAGGTCCTTTAAAATGCGATTCACTTTGGAGAAGAAGAAGAATAATAATAATAATAATAATAATAAACGGAGCAGATTCAATAGGGTCCTCACACCATCGGTGCTCGGGCCCTAATAAATTATCTCAAATAAATCATAATATAATAAATCATACTATTAATACTACTGATAAAAATACATATTAATATTATTATTATTATTACTATTATAGACAAACATTTTATAATATTTATATGTACGTGTGTGTGTTGTAATATAACAAATGAGTAAATAGTAACAAAATAAATATAATAATTGTTACTATTATTATTGTTATTATTATAAGTAGTAGGGATGTCACAATACTCAATATAATATCGAACCGTTCGGTACGACATCTACGGTTCAATACGCGCTTGTGAATTGCGGTTTTTCGGTTTTGCATCTAAATGAATTCCTTCCTTTTATTTCTCTTGGAATTTGCTGTATGTTTGCCCACGATTTCATGTGCTAAAATCATGAGAAAACGCTTCCCCTCTTATATTTGAAAAAAATAACGCAACACGCAGAGCATCTTCCATTCTAAAGACATGCAATGATAAGCCTTTCTAAACCTGTTGTCCAACAAAAGTTATAAAAACAAGTTACAAAACATTATAACTTGTTTTTAATTCACAACATCAGTCGAGTGTTTGAAATAACTTCCTTATGTTGTGATCTGATGTGGATTCTCATCACAGAATGAGGCAGACGATAAATTCTATACTCATATTCAATGTATGTCAAGCAATGGCTTATGAAAATACCCGAGATGGCTTGAAGAACACAGATAAACCATATATTATTGCAGACGAGTGTTTATTGTCCTTAGATTTCATCATTCAAAACGTTTACCGTTATATCTTGTTTTTAATAAGTTACAGCAATAGCGATGCTTTTATCCATATTAGAGAAGCTGGAACGGAGCGTTATTAGCGCTACTTCTTTGATGTGTTTTGTTTTGTTTTTGCACAAGGGCGCCCTCTGGCATCCAGTATGAATGAAACCCATTCTATTTTGCGTAAAAGTATAAAAAAATTATACCTCTCTCAAAAGAAAAATTAAGCAGACACATACAACCACACTCTATCTAGTGTGCAGAGGTTTACAGGAGTATTTTGTTAATTTGTTCCAAAAAAACCCACACTGAAGTGGCAAGATATCAGAACCGAACCGAACCTAAAACCGTGGTTAAAAACCGAGATACGTATTGAACCGTGGACTAACTGTATTGTTGCATCCCTAATAAGTAGTAGTAGTAGTATGTTTAGACAAATATTCTATATATAATATTTGTGTGTTGTAATACAACAAATTAGTAAATGTTAACAAAATAAATGAAATAATAATAATAATAATAATTATTATTATTATTATTATTATTATTATTGTTGTTGTTATACAAATATTGTATGTATTTTTATTGTATAAATATTGTGTGTGTGTGTGTGTGTGTGTGTGTGTGTGTGTGTGTGTTGTAATATAACAAATTGTACTATATTATATTAAAAGTATTATATTATCTGAACTTTGATATTTTATATATATATATATATATATATGTGTGTGTGTGTGTGTGTGTGTGTGTGTGTGTGTGTGTGTGTGTGTGTGTATGGATCTATATATATGTATATTGCAAACTAATAGAACATTATGGTAAATTGTTACAATTGATTTGTATACACCATTAGAGATTTAATTGAAAAGGATCAGTTGACATTCACATCCTCATTTTAATTGACACAGAGTAAAAATAACATTATCCTCTTATTGCAAGCCATTTCCTTCCACTGTTCACCCTACAAAATGTCATCCCTTCTTTGTCTGTTGCCATAGTTACCTTGCTCCTTGTTCATGATGAGGTTCCTCTCCCCCAGCCTGTGTGTGCATGTGTGTGATTGTGTGTACTTGCTGCAGGCATCTCTCCATGTGTGCCATCATACATACTTTGATACCAACTAGAAAAAAAAAAAAAAAAAAAAAAAACGAACAAAAGAATTAAAATAAAAGCAGGGAGGAGAGATTCAGAAGGAATAAGAACAGAAGGAGCAAAGGGGGATGGTGCAGACCGACAGTAATCTTCTTACACTGACGCCACACTGTGTGCAGCTTTAAACATGATAGTTTTGGCACAGAGCTAAAAGCAAGACGATACACTGAACGGATGATAGACTTACTGGGCTGCGTACGATTATATTCAGTACATTTCCTACTCCACTGACCTGCAAAATGCTCGCAGCTGCTGCACAGGTGGGTTAAGGTCGGGCTAGACGCCTGCGGTAGTGAAATGCAGACTGGCACGCAGAATTTCGGAATGCGAGGTTGCTATGGAAACGGCCACGGTGGATGGAAGTGGGGGACAGACCGGTTTTATGAACCCACGCTCTGCGGAGCCTCTGCGGAGCCTCTGCGGTCTATGAATATTATATAGGACAAGGACCACTCCACTGACAAGAATCTATAAATATAGACAGCCTTTGAAAGAAACTGTATAGGAGAAAAATGAAGGTATTTGAGAACAGTGAGAGAGAAAAGAAGATGCTGGTGGGGGTTTAGTGGGAAAAGCTGATGTCATGTTGCATCCTTTTGGTAAGCATTAGTGGGGCAATGAAACACTGCTTTTCTTAGAAGACTTCATGAACCTTTTACACTCCTTGCAATCTGCTGAATGCCTAAAGGAAGGAATTTCATGTTTTAGCTACAATCTGTGGTGATTTTCTACATGTCAGTATTTGATTCTGACACATTGGATTCCTGTTGATTTATGTTTCACATTTCCTTTCACATTTCATCATTCTCTTTCAAATCTCATGACAAGATGAAGAGAAAGACAGCCACACTCTCTCCCTTCTCTTAGGGTCTCAAAATGTCGGTTTTGGATGCTCAAAATCCCTGTGTTGGTGGGAGGGCTCGGCTGACGGTCTTGTTTCCATGGTAACGGCAGCTGCAGAGGTTTTTTTTTTTTTTTTTTTTGAGGCTGTCGACTCTATATCCCCTGTGTTTGAGCAGGGTAGGGGGGAGGAAGAGAATGGAGGGGAGGTGGGGTGCCGTGCTTGTTCGCTTGGCAGATGGAGTCCTTTTATTCCAGCTAGCGTGTTCTCACTGAATGACTTCAGTGCTGTCTCACAAAGCAACAAATCTGCATCCAAAAAAAAACACAAAAAAACACCAAACCATCCGTCATGCGGTTTTGTGAGCAAATAAGTTAAAAAAGCAGCCTTTTGAAAACTACATTAGAGCCACCTGACAGTGGGCTAGTTATTTTTAAAGTTGAAGAATGATTTGAAAGAAACAGTCTGTCGGTGTGAAGGACATTACGGGTCAGCTGACCTATTACAAATAATTGTCTGCAGTGTTTTAACAGAAACTGACCTTTCCCTGATGGAATGACCGGTGGCTCTGTGTAATGGCAGCTGAAAAGACCATCTGCCCTGCTTGTGTGTTACGATGCCTCTGTTTGTGTGGGGCATTTACTGGCAAGTCCACGTGATTTGCAGGCTCTGATCAATGACCTTGTTTATGCTGGTTAACAGGCAGCTCTGATTGAACCGCCTAAACGGTGCCATTGAACGTTGCCAGAGATAAGGGTACTTGGAGCTATTTGTTTATTTATTTATTTATGCATGCATGTATGTATGCATTTCCATTTTATTTGGAATTATTTATTTATGTATTTTTAAGAAACAACAAATGTCTTACATTTATCAAATGTGTTTTTGTATGTTTGTTATGTTTTATAGTAGATAACAAAAGACATTTGTGATGCGATCTAGGAAAACCCAACAAATTTTACCATTTTTGATACCATATGAAAGCCCTATCCAAAACTGTTTTTTTTATTCATAGCTTGAAAGTAACAAAAGTTATGGCTATCTTAAAGGTGCCATAGAATGGGAAAACTGTATTTACCTTGGCACTGTTGAATAATAACAGTTGTGTACATGGACATGACATACCGTGAGTCTCAAACACCATAGTTTCCTCCTCCTTATATAAATCTGGTGTTTGCAAAAGACCACTGAAAAATAGGTAAATTCCAACATAACAGCGACTATTACGTAAGCGTTGCGATCATTAATAGTTACTAGGCTACTGTGAAAAAACAAAGCGAGGACAATAGCGAAAATGGCAGATCACGGAAATAAATGTTATGTTCCAGGTTGTGCAGGAGATGTTAAGTGTAGGGACGGGTTGGTGTCTGTACTCAGAAATGCAAGAAAAACAAGGCGAGCCACTGAAGGGACATGGTTAGCTTAATGCTAGCGGTAGTCTGTTACATTGCAGTACATAAGATTTCACTTACCACATGAGCAGAGTAAGGATACACTGTAAAAAAAAAAAAGCCGTAAAATTTACGGGAAAACCCTGGCAGCTGTGGTTACCAGAGTTTTACTGTAAAAAATACGGTAGCAATGTTTTACATTTTACGGTTTTCACTTAAATATACAGGTAAATACCGTAATTTCTGATTTTTTTTTTCTTGATATAATGGTGATGTACCAACCTTTTGAAGTACTGAAATCTGTTTTGTACCTTTGCAATATACTGATAACCATCAAAAGCAGGTGGTGATGACAACATCACATGATCAACCAAAGCCCATTACAAGGAGATTTTAAATAACAGCATATATAGAAGGTGCACAGTCTCATTCACACAAACACTAAACACCATCATGGTAACACACATAAAACTGATTTAATGCAAAAAACATTAATTTAACAGCATCATATGTAACATATAACCCCAATGTACAAAACTGCCAAGAAAAATCTAAGAAGAAAAAGTTATTTCCACAAAAAACATCGAATAAAAAAAAAATGAAACACAGGGAATTCTGGGAATGTCAGTTTACGGTTATTCACTGTAAATTTTACCTTCTTTTTCACTTCAAAAAACGGTATACTGCCGTAAAATTACATGCAATGTCCAACACAGTTTTTCACCGTGTACATAGAAGGGGAACTTACCGTTAACCATTTCACAGGTTTTTACCGTAGCATTTTTACAGTTTTTTACTGTTAAATTCACGGTCATTTTTTACAGTGTAGTTGGCTGTGTGGTTGATGGTAAATGATTTACAGATCCTGAGCTAACAAGCATCTAAACATGTAAAATATGTGGTAAGTACTGCCGCTGTAGTATAATCTTACACAGAGCATGTGCGATCATTATTATTTATGAACCTTCCAAATAAGGTAATAACAGACCATTTCATTCTAGGTACAAACCCTAGGGTTGTAAATGGACCTGTAAAACCGTTTTTGGAGAATTTTTTCCCTTTCCTATGCCATATACCTTCTATGTAGATATCAAAGAACAATGTATCAATGCATTCTATGGCACCTTTAAATTGGCTGATAGCTATTTTCAGGAATGGAATTTTAAGAAAAACTGGTTTAAAGTGATATGGGTTTCATTTTCACTTCACTGGTTTAATGAGAGCTGTCTGTCAAGTCAGGAGTGCTATAATGCAAGTTCTCTGAACTTTTGATCAGCTATTGTATGTTTAGATAGTGTGGCATAAGGGGGTCAGGTGTACAGAGCTTACCAACAGAAAAGCTATTTAACTATTTGTCGACTACGCCACCCGGCACACACCGGGAATAACAACCCTATGCAAGGGCACACAGGTTCGTTGCCAAAGGCAGGGTGAGCATTGAGAGGTAAACACAAATATAAACAAATCACTTTATTTAAACATACAATAAAAAGAGAATCAATACAAATGTCACACAACGTCTCAACTCAGATCACACAATACCAATAACATACAAATACAATACAATAGTAAATTAAAGAGAGAGAGGTGGCTGGCAGAGACCTAAGACTTCTACCCCACACTCAACCATACACACTTGTGAAAAGCCCAAACGAAAAATGTTAAACAGCACTTAATGTGGACACACCGGTACAGATTACCATGGCCAACCCCTCTCACATTGAAGACCTAAGTCCCACACAAAACCAATACAGAAATCAACTCAATTTACATAACACAGCAAAACACAAACAAACACAGCCACTGGCATCAAGGAGGGAAACATGGCCGAAAAGAGCCAGGGTACAGAACCTTAGCCTACCAGCTAACTTGTGCGCAGACAGCGCAATCCTGGGCCAATGTTCACCCACAAAATAAAGACAAAACAAAAAATAATAAATGGACCAAGTTGAGTTCCAGACAACACTTTTAAAACTGACAATAAGGACAAAACAGAGCAGCAGTTCAGTCACGTTGCTTGATGTTTGTTAGGCTTCAATTAAGATCATTGGAAACCCCTGGACGTGCAATCAAACCTGCCAGACATTAAACAGAAAAGGTTACTCATAGAAACTATTGTTAAAACAAATTAACTTGTCATACATACCGAGAGAACTGCAAAATGCTGCAATGCACATGGTCGCTCACCACACCGGATTACAGCTACTTGCACGTCCATGACTAAAAACAACTATGGTAATAAGTCTCCATTTAACAGATAAAAAGGCCTTTTTTCTAAAACTGAGACTAACCTGAAAACTAGCCAACGGCTGGTGCACAACATTCAGGAGGATGACCCAACTGCTAGCCCTCAAAGCACCACATGTCACAAAGGGGCGGTACCCAGGATGATGCATCCCGAGCAGCCAAACACTCCCCTCTTTTATATTCACAACATGGGCACCAATTGGCTCATGAAATGTACACAAATGACCAATCAAAATGAGATACAACCACTGATTGGTTAACTAATTTGAGTAACACCAGCCAATCATTCTGGGGCTATACCTCACTCTACTACATTCCACCCCCACATCAGGCATCGTCGCCCCGACGGTGAACAAACCTCAGAACTCATTCCAAGGCCAAAAGAAAACTGACAGCACTGGATATTACACCAGAGGGTGACATGGTACCTTTTTCCTACCTCCCCTACTGCCCTTAGCGAGCCGTAGACATTTCAGTACTGACCAACTATTGGTCTAACTGTTCAGGAGCCCTTAAAGTAAACTAGCAACGTTAATGCCACTTACATTGACTGCAAGCATGAATTCTGCACCACAGTGATTCCTACATTCACTGGTATTAGAAATTCCCCAAACTTACCCACACCAATGACGGTGAGGTCATCATCCCCAATGGAAGGCCAGATTTAGGAGGCTCAAAAAGCATGTCATGCTGGATCTGCACGAACAAATTTACTGTTACTAATTGAAAATGCCAACTACAATCTGCCATACATTACAACCGCATGCCCTAATGGAAAGTTGCGGCTACAACAACAAAACTGGGAACACACCTTATGACAATGTTGGGACACTCACTACAAAATTCAATGCCTGCAATTCAGAGGCTAACTTAAAAAGGAAAAAGGTACAACAATGTTAACAATGCTGCACTAAAACCCTAAAAATGACTTGCGCTGCCATTCAATACAACTAAGCTGTAGCTGCCCTGCTTAGTGGGCACTAGCTTTCAGACAACTGGCATGCAAAAAGACTGCTTACTTCAAATCATAGGAGGAACCTTACAAAACATAGGATAAGGTGGAAACCTCCTCGTTGCACTTCCTGGCAAAATAGCCAGGTCGCATACATTTAAAAATCATAGGGTTTATTACAGAAGGACTGATTCCACGATTAAGAACCACAACACAAGGGGGTATAGTTACCCTTCCTGGTCTATGACCCAGCCACCAGTTCCCAAGAGCTGATCCAACTGCAATTTCGACAGTTCCCTTGACGGGCCTCTCTACCAGGGCACCATGGGTCTTTGACGACATTCTCCCTTACACTACACTGCAGGAACGAGGAGAACAAACTTTGATACCAGGCCCCCCTCGGAATTCCTTCCCGTTTCCACCTATGGACCGCCAACAGTCAACTAGTGAGCGACACTAAAAATAAATTTCAACTCGATGCAACAACTACCTGGTACCTACCTCTGGTGCAACAATTTAAAAGTCACGCCCAGGGGTTTCCGAATTTGACATTTTATAAAAGATGCAAAGAGCTCCTCTTCCCATAAAATCACTTACCAATTGTAGATTGGCCCCAAATCAGAGACTCGCCCACAAATGACCTACAGTGCTGCTCTGCCTTTAAAAGAAAAACACAACATACAATACCATGCACAATTAAATCAAAACACCCTTCCCATGTCTACAGGAAGGAAAGAAATTATACACAAGCTCACCCTGAACTATGGCGAGATCCTGCCGACTACGCCAAAATGTGACGGAGCGGTACAATTTGAAAACTAACCTTTTACCAGTAAAGAAGTCCGACTACGCCACCCTAGGAATTAATTCTAGGGAACAATACTCAAAACCCAACAATGAAGTAAATTAAGCACACAGGTTCGTTTCCCTCATATAAGTGAACAGAAGACGTGGGTGCAGTATAAAAATACAAACTTTTATTAATACAAGAATGTTTTGAAATAGACAATAAAACGTCAGCGGAACAGCAGGAGATTTCACTTTAAATGAAAGGAAATTACAAAAATAATGAATGTGGGTAATAACACCAAATCAGCTTTAAATATGAAAACAAAAATGAAATAAATACCAGCAGGGCTGAGGCTCCCAACGGCAGGAAACAAAATGGAGTCTGGTTTTACAAGAGCACACTTCCACGCACACACACACCAAGGTGCACTCAGATCACACTACCACACACTCGAAGTGGTACACAGCACGCAATAAAGAAGAACCACCACCATAAGGAGGAAGATCCATTCACCCGTGGGACCCCAGCTCCTGCAATAAACCAAAAATAAATGAATAAACTATAACAATCACAATTAAATATTTAACTCAACATACAATAGAAACAAATGATAACTGTTAAAGCAACTCCAGACAAAAATGAGTAGAAATACTACTACAAACTGAAAGAAAACGTTTAGAAGAATCAAATAAATTGAAATGAAATTACAAAGCAACTTGGAGGCAGATGTAACTAGTATACAAATCAAGTTGCATTAATAAAGGAAAAATAACATACAAACAAAACAGCATAAACGATATATTCGTGTGTATATATATATATATATATATATATATATATATATATATATTAAAACAAAAACAATTACAACAGTATAAACAAAAGAAAAACGTAAGTCACAAAAGAAAGAGGAGTTATTCTCTCAAACTGAGATCGTCGTATTCTCCATGCTGACACACAGTCGCACACACAAAGAGGGCACTAAGCACCGTAAAAAAACCCAGACGAACAGTCCCCTTTCATTAACGGTGATGGCGGCGTCTGCACAACAGTACGCACAGGAGGACCGTAGGATTGTAAGAACGTTTGCAGCGCGAAGCAACAGTACATACAATATAAAAAACTAGATGAAACGAGAGAACGAGAGGGAGAATCCTATAAAAAAACAACGAGAAACGTTACTAATCATAATACTTTTCCTACACGAATTATAATTAGATTTAAAACACTTACCGTCAAGGTATCACACCAAACAGAAAATGTACAGGCACAGGTCTATTAATCAGCCCACCGATAGCACAATGGGGTACAGGAAATCATACCTAGTCAGCATGCAGCAGTGTTAACAGCACATCAACGCTAACACAATGAGATTATACAGATGCATATACACATACCTGAGGGGTGAACAGTCACTAAATCCACTAGAGCAGCGCCAAAAACACACCAACGGCCGGACAAAACGACACTATAAATCTACAAAAGAAACGCTTTAAAAGACCAACTAGTTTTAAAAGTACAGCCTGTTACAGCAGAACGCGCTTACCTGTGACCACCGTAAACACGGGCACAAAGGGGAAAATCGGACGTGACGCACCCCGGGCAGCAACCAATCAGACTTTATATTGAGGATACTGATCGCTGATAGGCAAATCCGGCTGTCAGTCACCTAATTTCATTACATTCCACCCCCAGTTTCTGCAACGTCGCCCCGACGGTGATCTAAATGGCAGCCCACCCAAAACTCAGTTCCAAGGCCGAAACAGGGTACCAACTGTACTTCCAATTATGCTAGACACTGAACCAGCACCTACTGCTCGAGGGAGGTGGTGCATGTTAGAGTGGTGACCTGCAGTTCTCCTCCCAGTTCTTCTCACTACACTCTCAACAACCTCCAATGAATTGGGAGGCAATGCAACTGGCAGCAAGCCCACTTCCACCTCAGGACCATCTGTTACTCTACAGGCTTCTACAGATAGCGCACCACCAGATGTCTGAGGGACAGAAGAAACAACAGCATCCTGTGGCCGCAACCTACCTCTATCTTGTGGTGTCTCTGGCACCAGGACAAACAAATCCTCCTCCTCATCATGCTCCTCTTCTAGAGGTTGCAGAGACTCAATGACCAAAGGGTCAGGCAACTCAGGAGGTGGATCCTGGCCAATCAAAGCCTTCAGCAGAGATCGGTGCACATGCTTTACTTTACCCAAGTCTGTGGTGGGTGCGATGGTGTAAACCGGCCCACTCTCCTTAGGCGCCCTCAAGACCTGGTACACCACTGAGCTCCACAGGTCCTGGATTTTGTGTCTACCCCTCACGCTATACTCGCGGAGGTATACCAGCTGACCCTCCTTCAGTGGTGCTTCCTTTACCTGCAGGTCATGCCGGGCCTTTCGCCTATCGGCTGCGGCACCCAACCGTTCACGGGCACCCTCGAAAGCAACTTGCAACCGACCCTGCTGCTCCAGAATCCACCTATGAACACTGCCAGCCAATGGCTCTTGAACCCTGCCCAACAGGAAATCAACAGGAAGTCTGGGCTCCTGCCCAAACATTAAAAAATGCGGAGATTCCCCAGTTGACTGATGAGGGGTAGTGTTATAGGCGAACAGTGCCTGGGGGAGACAGAACGGCCAATCACCCTTTTTAGCAAGCGGCAAAGTGCGCAACAAGTCATGCAACGTCCTATTGAAGCGTTCGCATTGACCGTTTCCGGCCGGGTGATATGGGGTGGTCCGTGACTTCTCGACTCCATACAAACTGCAAAGTTGCTGGATGAGAGTGGATTCAAAATTACGGCCTTGGTCAGAGTGGATACGACCTGGCACGCCAAATTTACAAAACCACTCTACCACCAGAACCTGAGCTACAGTCTCTGCCCGTTGGTCTCTAGTGGGTACTGCCAAGGTGTATTTTGTAAAAATATCAGTCATGACCAACACGTTCTCATGCCCGGACCTTGAGGGCTCTAGCACAGTGAAGTCCAATGCCAAAATTTCATTAGGACGGGCAGCCAACAAGTGTCCCATAAAACTACGAGGGGCAGTGGGGACACCTTTAGCACACTGGCACCGCTCGCACTCCTGGCACCAGCGGGCAATATCGGCGGACATCCCAGACCAGTAGCATCGCTGCCGCACGAGCTGGGATGTACGCTCCACCCCCTGGTGCCCATGCTGTTGGTGAAGCTGGGTCAGAACTTCGTGTTTCTTGACTGCTGGCAATAACACCTGGAAGACCTCCTCGCCACCGTCTGGGCGAAACACACGCCGATAGAGCACCCCATCAGTCTCAACCAGGCGGTCCCACTGCCGAAGCAGAATAACTGCCGACTTTGAGAGTTTCTTACGCTCTTCAGGAGTTGGGGGCAGCTTGCGCCTCCAAAACACCAACAACTCTCCTATAACAGGGTCTGCTATCTGCTGAGCACCCATGTCACTAATAGAGGAACAAGGAAATGATGTAACACGATTTACCTGGGCCACCTGTCCAACTCTAGCAGCTTGCTGTAATGCCACAGGAACAGCCACACCTGGACACAGCTCTTGCACTTCTCCTGTACCCAAAAAGTTTTGTCGTGACAAGGCATCAGCATTCCGATTGCTTTTCCCTGACCTATATTTGATCTCAAAGTCGAACGCTGCTACTTGGGCAGCCCAACGCTGCTCCATGGCACCCAATTTTGCGGAAGTCAGGTAGCTAAGGGGGTTGTTATCAGTAAATACCACACATTTATGGCCCAGCAAGTACTCCCTAAATTTTTCAGTCATGGCCCACTTGAGCGCTAAAAACTCCAGTTTCATAGAACTGTAGTTAGATGTGTTGCGCTCAGTGGGCCTAAGACTGCGACTGCCATATGCTATTGGGCGCACCTTACCTTGCTGCTCCTGTGAAAGGACTGCCCCTAGTCCCCCATGACTGGCATCTACCTCTAAAATAAACGGTAGTGAGAAGTCAGCATAGGCAAGCACTGGGGCTGTGGTCAATTTACCCCTCAACCCCTCAAAGCCACACTGACATTCCGCAGACCAGGCTTCAGCAAACTCCTGAGCACTGCGCTTTAAGTGTTTTGGGTTTGCCAGCTGAGCCACCAACCTGTGAAGAGGGGCAGCCAACTTGGCAAACCCCTCCACAAAGCGCCGGTAGTAGCTAGCAAACCCCAAAAAGGAGCGCAACTCTGAAACATTAGTAGGCTGAGGCCACTGTGCAACTGCCTCTACTTTACCTGGGTCAGTAGAAACACCCTCGGAAGAGATGACATGCCCCAAATAGTGGACTTCCTTTTGAAAGAAGGCACACTTAGACAGTTTGGCCTTCAGGCCTTCTCGCTGCAAGCGGCTCAAGACAACCTCCATCCGAGCAAGGTGTTGGTCTATTGAGGAGGAAAAGACAATGATATCGTCAAGATATAAGAGGAGGGACTGGCACTGCTGGTCCCCAAACAACCGTTCCATCAAACGTTGGAAAGTGCTTGGGGCGTTGCATAACCCAAACGGCATTCTGTTCCACTCAAAGAGGCCAAATGGGGTGCAGAAAGCAGTCTTGGGTTTGTCCCCCTCAGCTACAGGCACTTGGTTGTACCCGCTGGCCAGGTCCATGGTAGAAAACCAACGGGCCCCAGCCAGCGAATCCAAAGTCTCCTCAATACGTGGTAAAGGGAACGCATCCTTCCTAGTTTTTGAATTTAAGCGACGGTAGTCTACACACATTCGTAGACTACCGTCCTTCTTTTTGACCAACACAATGGGTGAAGCATAAGGACTGCAGCTCTCTCTTATTACCTGGGTTTCTAATAACTGATTGATATGTGCCTTTACCACCTCATACTCTGACGGAGGAATGCGCCTGAACCGCTGCCTGACAGGGATGTCATCCAACAAGGGGATATCGTGGGATATCAGGTTTGTGCATCCCAAATCCCCTTCGTGTGTGGAGAAAACGGGTAAATATTTCACCAACAATGCTCTAACCTTACCCTGTTCTTCTTCTGACAACACTGATAGATCTAACCCGGCTATCTGTTCCTGTACCGTAGGAGAAACCTGCACAACCTGTGCACTCACCTTAGCTGTGACGGTCTTAACTTCTGCAACTTCTGGGGGTAAACTAACCACATCGACCTGGTTCACAGTGCCAATAATAGTGCTAGCATACAACACCACGTCCCTGGTACCAACATTTATTATTGGCACGTAGACGGTACCACTGTCCACCCTCAGAAGAGCGGAGGAGGCCAACAAACCTGCCGGTAGACCAGAAGTAGGTGGTTCAAACAATACAGTACCACTCGAATATTGCGTAGAGCAGGTTGCAGCAACAAACTTCATGGTGCCACCCGTGATGCGACACGCCCGACGTCCACGCACTTTGACTCGCCCCCCACCACCCACAGCTGGCTGAGCGTCAACCTGGTGGCAATGTTGTAATGCCTGAAAAACAAAACTAGGGGCCTGTGACACCACTGGTAAATCGAAAAGAGCTGTACCATGTTGGCCAAAGAGCTCCCGGTAGCAGCGGCTAAGGATGTTCATACCTAACACCCCAGGAACTTGTGCACACATACCACCAGGAGGATCTCTGACAATTAACACGCCACAGCCTACAACTACTCGCCCACAGAGCTCCACGTCCAATTCCAAATAGCCAACATAGGGAATTGCAAGGCCGTTTGCAGCTTGAAGCTGTAGCCAATTACACGATCTAAGCTGCTCCTGACCCCACGACCCAAAATTTGTCATGAAGCAACTCTCTGTTATGGTGGACACCATTGAACCAGTGTCCACCAGGCAAGGTACCCGAACCCCACCCATAGATACAACGAGCTGTGGACAAGACGACATAAAATGTGACATAAAATCGATACCAGTGACATTGGAGCCTATCCTTTTCCCAACCAAGTTGCGGCCCTGCAACTCAGTGGGAACTAGTTTTCCGACGGCTGCATGGATGATGACTGCTCACCCCTCATTAAAGCCGAATTTACACGGGCCGGCGGTGGGCGGACAGGCATCCGCTCCCCGTCGCAATCTCTAGCAAAATGGCCAGGTTTCTGACACCTTCTGCAAATTAAATTAGCCCTAGATGATCGCGGATGTAACTGGGGATTTTGAAGCTGAGCCATACTTTGAGTTAACTGATTTAATTGTTGCTGCTGCTTCCGAAGCATGTCCCGAAGCTCACTCATTTCTGACATTGCTGAACCACCACTGCTACTACTACTATTAATGCGTTGATGTCCCTGTACCCCATATTGAATTCCATAAGCGGATGGAACAGACTGACTTCGACCACGTACCCCCCCAGGCATACCCTCTCTTTCCCAACGAAGGGCTTCGCTTCGAACATCAAATAATGTGACAGTAGGCTGACGACGCACTAACTGCTTCAGTTCACGTCGAAGAGCACAATCATTAACGTATTCGACAAACTGGTCTCTTATCAAAATTTCGCCATTAGGGATGCCATGAGGTGATTGATTTTTAACTTTTTCCAGAAGACTCATCAGGGCCAAAGAAAACTCTACCAAAGTTTCCCCATCCTGTTGTCTTCTGGAAAAGAACGACTCTTGAAGCGCTACATAAGACTTTGTACACCCATATAATTCACGCAACACTCGAATAATTTGTTTCGGATCCTCCCTCTCGTTCACTGACCGATAACGAATTTCTTCCTTCGCCTCTCCCTCCAGATGATCAACCAAGAAAAATGCCTGATCAGCTGTAGACAGACGACGGAGCCGCATACAAGCCTGAGCCTCCTCCACCCACTCGTCGATGCCAATGCCCGACCGACCACTAAACTTTGGACACTTACGATCTCGAGGAACAAAAACAAACCGCTCCGCTGCCGATGTATCAGCACCAACGAGTGGGGGATCTGCAACTGCAGGAATAGAAACATTAGATGGGCCCGGCTGTGCAACGGTCACTTGCTCTTGTCTCAGTCGTTCGTTATCCGACTTCAATTGAGCTACCAAATCTCTTAACTCACGCATTTCATCCTCCATAATTGCAAATGCACTAGCACTTACCACAAAATGTAAACTGAATTTAACTCGTGCCGGTGCACCACAGAAAGGGAAAGCTGCTGTCTGGTTCCTAACAAAAAGACACAAAAGAAAAAGAACAGAACAAATACTCAAATGAAAACAAAACCCACGTCTCTGCACTAAATAAGAGGGAACCCTGCCGACTACGCCAAAATGTGGCATAAGGGGGTCAGGTGTACAGAGCTTACCAACAGAAAAGCTATTTAACTATTTGTCGACTACGCCACCCGGCACACACCGGGAATAACAACCCTATGCAAGGGCACACAGGTTCGTTGCCAAAGGCAGGGTGAGCATTGAGAGGTAAACACAAATATAAACAAATCACTTTATTTAAACATACAATAAAAAGAGAATCAATACAAATGTCACACAACGTCTCAACTCAGATCACACAATACCAATAACATACAAATACAATACAATAGTAAATTAAAGAGAGAGAGGTGGCTGGCAGAGACCTAAGACTTCTACCCCACACTCAACCATACACACTTGTGAAAAGCCCAAACGAAAAATGTTAAACAGCACTTAATGTGGACACACCGGTACAGATTACCATGGCCAACCCCTCTCACATTGAAGACCTAAGTCCCACACAAAACCAATACAGAAATCAACTCAATTTACATAACACAGCAAAACACAAACAAACACAGCCACTGGCATCAAGGAGGGAAACATGGCCGAAAAGAGCCAGGGTACAGAACCTTAGCCTACCAGCTAACTTGTGCGCAGACAGCGCAATCCTGGGCCAATGTTCACCCACAAAATAAAGACAAAACAAAAAATAATAAATGGACCAAGTTGAGTTCCAGAGCAGCAGTTCAGTCACGTTGCTTGATGTTTGTTAGGCTTCAATTAAGATCATTGGAAACCCCTGGACGTGCAATCAAACCTGCCAGACATTAAACAGAAAAGGTTACTCATAGAAACTATTGTTAAAACAAATTAACTTGTCATACATACCGAGAGAACTGCAAAATGCTGCAATGCACATGGTCGCTCACCACACCGGATTACAGCTACTTGCACGTCCATGACTAAAAACAACTATGGTAATAAGTCTCCATTTAACAGATAAAAAGGCCTTTTTTCTAAAACTGAGACTAACCTGAAAACTAGCCAACGGCTGGTGCACAACATTCAGGAGGATGACCCAACTGCTAGCCCTCAAAGCACCACATGTCACAAAGGGGCGGTACCCAGGATGATGCATCCCGAGCAGCCAAACACTCCCCTCTTTTATATTCACAACATGGGCACCAATTGGCTCATGAAATGTACACAAATGACCAATCAAAATGAGATACAACCACTGATTGGTTAACTAATTTGAGTAACACCAGCCAATCATTCTGGGGCTATACCTCACTCTACTACAATAGCACGAATAGTGTAGCCTACCTTGTAGTCCACGCACCTGTCCATATAACAGACATTCATCAGACTCCTCTCAATAGTGACTTCATCATCCAACCCTTCATCTCTAGATGTAAAAAAATACATCGTATAGGGCAATGGCATCACCAAGATAAGAGCAGCTACTTCAGACTGCGTTGTTCCCATGCGCTCCGCCATCTCACGATATGAAATAAATAAATACGTTGCGTGCAATAGTTTACACATGACTGTCGGGAAATGTGCATTGATACACCTTTATTATATGTTACGTAGTTTATTTTGATAGGTTAACTGTTTTTGTAGTGTTAAGGAAAAGCACCTCCGCAACGCGTTCTTAACATAAAAGAAAGAGTTTTCTGCTTGCTGCAATAAACCGTTTTTTTCTGCACTAAACAAGTGAATTTTGCCAAGATATTTTCAAAGATGATAGACAAGATTATGGAATGATATTCCGGACATTATTCAAACGGAATTGCAAATTGTATTTGTGTTTGCATTTGTGTTTCCCATATCTTACGAGTATTGACCCTGTCATATTTTAATAGTAATTTCAATTACCACGTCTGCTTTTTCACTTTCTCTGTGTCACGTATGTATAGCCAGCCAAAACTCAAATGGAATCGCAATTCCCTTTGCATTTCCATTTCCGATGCCTAAAGGCCCTTTCACACGGGACGCGGCAGTCGCGAGTGTCTAGTTCATTTTCAATGGGAGACATGCGGCAAGCGGCAAACCGCGGGCGGTTTCGCTGGCGGCGCGGAGGCGGAGCGCAAGCGGTGCTCGTGCACCCAAAATCATGCCGCTTCCATGGGCACGGCGCTTCGCGGCAGGCGCCGCCAAAGATAAAAATATTTTATCTTTTTGTGAGCTGCAGCGGCAGCCGCGTCGGCTTTAACCAATCAGTGAACAGATTATTAAAAACCAATCATAGAATATTTAACTGAATTTATAACGGATAGTTGAAAATAGAGGAGAAGATTGTTTTAAGTGTGCTGGATTTCCCAGAACTGTATGAATCATCTAAAATCTCATATTTGGGGTGAGCACACGAGTTAGTTTGCCAGGTAAAAATACAAATATGTACAAAGTGTCCAAACAATACATTATTATGCGTGGTGTTATAATAAACTATATCTTTAAAAAGTTTGAATAATAATAATGACAATAATTAATGACAGAATGACACAAACACAATTTTCCATTTTATTTAGACTTTTAAGCAACTGTAACTATGGCAACGTCCGCCCCCAGACCACGTCGCGAACACCGCCTCAACTGCACAAAACGCTTCCACTACAAGAGAAGGCGGCAGCCGCGCGGCGATTTTACCGCTTGCCGCGTCCCGTGTGAAAGGGCCTTTACACGGAAACCTCTCAATCACCTCTTGACCGTCGACTGTGAGTGACGTCAGGTCCCAACACGAACACGCCCCAAAGCTTTGGAAGCCTTTATTATTTTCTAACTCTACAGCTGTGAAATAAAATGTACTTCAAGGACTCACTTTTCATTCATAAAAAAGGCATCGGAAAAAATGACTTTTCACGGAAAACAACGTATATTTTTTGGCTAAAATAATATGCAATTACCCATATAACCAATAGATGGCAGCAGAGGATTATTTATTATGCAGCTGCCTCTCCCTATATTTTTCAAGACGTCTTGCTTTTAGATTTATTATAAAATTACTAGTATAATAAATTGTAGTAATAAATACCGCCCTTAAGTATATAGTATAGCAAGTGCAGAAAGTCATTAAGCTCACACACAAACAGCCTATAAGGGTGAATTATTTAAATACTAATATATAGTTCACTACAAATACGTTAAATATTTATGGTATAATAATTAAATAATGCACTCAATATGAATCGATAGGAATATTTTATAAAATTGAATAACTACTTTTAAGTTTTATCTTGAACTGTAAAATCTATTAAATAGCCTATATTTTACCAACACATACTTGTTACTGCTGTAGTTTTGTTACTCTGAATTTAGTCTGAATCATTTAAGCTCTTTTTTTTTTTTTTTTACATCAGCTTGTCATTTGTTTGGTCCGGTTAGGCTATAGGTGCGTTCGAGATGCACTACACTAGCCTGCCGCCGGCTGGCGAGAGCAGCCGCTTGCAGTCGGGGGAGGAGTGAAGAGACGGCCGTCAAGTCGGACACTTATAGACGATGAGACTGTATTTCAAACATACACAAAAAAAAAAAGGAATAAAGAAAAAGAAGAAATGAAACTACATAAGATAAATAAATAAAAGAAAAAAGTTACCCTATCATTTATTCTATATGCTACAATCGTTTTGCTTTTTTGTTGATCATATCAAGTATGTGAGTTACTTTAATGTAATGAAATATGACGCTTATTATTTGTATCTTGGTTTTGTAGTTAGCTATAGGACATTTTTCAATTTTTATAAGCAGTTTATTCAGTGTAGTGAAGCCTCTCACAACATCCATTAAAAAACGGCCTCTGGTTGACCAGTTTTTTTTTTTTTTTTTTTTTACTCTTATACAATAAGAATATATATTTACCATCGCCTAGTCTTCATTTTTATCAATAATGTTTTGTTTGAATATCAGATATTCGATATAAAGATTGATTACACACCTGAACTTTTTTAAGAAAAACACGCAGCACACGTCGTGCTTGTCATCACATAATCTGACCAATGAGAATAAAGTGTGTCGTCATCAAGGCTTTCGCAGTCGGTTTTAAGCAACTGCAGCGCCTGACCTCTGCGACTGCTCTCGTTTTGCTCTCACGTTACTTTGATGGCACACGTGATCGAAAGGCGGCTGCAGCGCCGATCAAAGTCGGACAAATGATCTTACCAGAATGCATTGTTTTGTAAGGCGGCAGCCGATTTCTTTCGGCGCCGCATGAAGTCGAACGCACCTTTTTACTGTCAATCACAGCAATGACTCATAGCGCATATTTAGCCGATTTACTCGCGAATTTTTTTAAACTGGCATTTGTCATTCTTGAAACGGTATACATGGACGTTTGGTCCTCTTAGACAAACAACACTTTTCTTCGATTGTGAATGGATTATGTAGAGAAAACGAACAAAGTACGCTCATATTAGGCTATGGCACAGTACAGTTGACCGGAAATGACTTAGCTGGCTTGTCTAAACAAGGAAGTATTTCGTGCATATGGTCTATTCCCTTTGTATTTCCATTTCCGATGCCTTACACGGAAACCTGTCAATCAGTGTCAAGGGTGGGATTATGCTATGGGGCGTGTTCGTGTTGGGACCTGACATCACTCACAGTCGACGGTCAAGAGGTGATTGACAGGTTTCCGTGTAAGGCATCGGAAATGGAAATGCAAAGGGAATTGCGATTCCATTTGAGTTTTGGCTGGCTACACGCGAGGCAGAGAAAGTGAAAAAGCAGACGTGGTAATTGAAATTGCTATTTAAATATGACTGGGTCAATACTCGTAAGATATGGGAAACACAAATGCAAACAGACTTTGCATTTACATTTTAAATTTGACAGTCACTGTGCGTTGGCTTAAACGAAAATGCAAACGGTAATGTGCAATTTGCATTTGAGTTTGGATTATGTCACATTTTATGCGTCCTCAAATTTAAAACGCAATTGCAAATACAATTTGCAATTCCGATATCATTCCATACAAGATGTTATAGAATAATAATTAAACGAAAACCTAATTTTGACAAAAAAAAAAAAAAAAAATTACATTCGACCTATTTTTCGAATTTCCTGTTCCCAGATCGCATCACATTTATAATGTAAAAAAAAAAAAAAAAAGATTGCAAATAAATTCTGTTCTTTTGAACTTTATTAATTACGGAGCCCCTAATACGGAGCCCCTTACTTCACCTGTAGAAGAAAAATAATTAATCCGTGTGCAGGCTTTAGCAATCCGTTCCCACAGTTTGTAAACTGCTCTCACGGATTTGTGGCCCCGCCCCCAAATTCAAACAGGACACCTGTTTAAGTGCTGGATGCATTGTTTTGCATTTATTAAACTTTATTTCTCAGTAGGCTATATGAGACTATGCAACACTGACAAAACAGAGTTTTTAGCGTTTATTTTATATTAATCACCAATAGATTAGCTGTTAAAACACCACACCTGTGTTTTATCCCATTGGTTATTAATGTAAAATAAACGCTAAAAAGAAGACTGTTTTGTAAGTGCGGATACTTTAACACACCAAAATAAAATGGTAAAGAGCGCAGTTGAAATGGCTTTGCTATTTCATAATATTTTATCAGAATATGAAATTGCCTGAATTTTCTAAAAAACAGAGTTTGGAGAGGGGATGGTAAAAAGCAATACAAAACAAATAATGTACAGGTTATGTTGTCATTACTTTGCTCTCAAACTAAATGCAATGTAATATATTACATATTTAATAATTACATTAACAGTGAAGCATGCATCTAACTCTGGATGAAAAGCTTATCATAAAATCGCCAAAATGAGTCTACAGGTTAAGAATGAATAGTACACAAACACATTTGTGCACTCATTTATTTAGCTTAAATTAAATTATAATAATAATAATAAAATAATAATAATAAAAATAATAATTACTATTTTAAGTATTATGATGTAAACAGCTTATACTACTGTTTCAGCTATTAAAATAGTTCAGTTTTGCATGTAATGACAAAGTGATTGTATTTCGTTTCGTTTTTTATTAAGTTAATTTAGTAAAACGTTTGGAGCATTTTTTGTTCGTTCAATAAAGTTTTCGTTTTTTTTAAAGTAACGACCAAGCAGCCAGCGGTGGACAGTGAGTTGATCATAGCATGTGTTTGATCAGTTTTGCCTTCTCAAATCACGACTTGCCGACAATAAAATCTATAGGCCAAGTATAAAACAATGTTAATTTCAACAATAAACTAATATAAATGTGTATATATTTACCGCCTGTGTTTTATCCTATTGCCAATTAATGTAAAATAAACACTAAAAAAAGACTATTTTGTGTTTTCTGAGTCAGTGTTGCAAGGATGAAGTTGTTGATCCTGACTGGCCATTTCCTATTTAGACGCGCCTTTAGAGAGAAATTAATCTTTACATACTACATAATGAAAGAGTTTCTGTTTTCGAGTTGTTTTATTATTTCATTAAGTAATAATTTAAAGCATTCTATATATACACCTGTAATTTTCTGTGAGGTATGTATTCGCTGAGAAACGCTCCTGTTGAGATGACAGAAAGGGCATCATGATTGTTTTTTGTTTTGTTGATATTGTGATAGTAAAAGTAGTAAAAGTAGACCCTTTACAGTTCCGAATGATGTATTACTTTGACCTAAAATGACGAAATATTTAAAATTGTTTCCACTGCAAAAATGCAAGTGATTGCGCTGGCGCCTTTATGTCCTGCAAAGCGGCTTAGCTTCCACTCTCTGCACCAACGATTGCATACGTGCCTAATAACGCACATTTATATTATTTTAACGATGAAATTACATTGTTTTATGCTTTAACTTTTTTAAGACTATATTTATTTTAGGCAAGTCGTGATTATCTGATAAGTCAAAATTGATCAAACACGATCAACTCACTGTCTGCCACTGGTCGCCTGATCCTTACTTTAAAAATTAAAAACTTATATTTAAGGAACAAAAAATGCTCCAAACCTTTTTTCTAAATTAACTTAATAAAAAAAATGAAACGAAATATAGTCACTTTGCCATTACATACAAAACAGAACTATTTTAATAGCTGAAAGAGTAGTATGCACTGTTTTGGGGAGAAGGTGCTCTGTGACAGTAAATAATACTGATAATAGTCATTATTATAATTTTAATTTTAATTTGTAGACTAAATAAATGAGTGCACTTAAGACAGTAAACTGTTTATCACAATGCATGCTTTATTTTATAATAACCTTTTACAGTTTTGGAAATGTGTTTGTGTACTATTCATCATTAACATGTAGACTCATTTTTGCGATTTGTGATAAGCTTTTCACCCAGAGTTAGATGCATGCTGCACTATTAATGTTATTATTAAATAAGGCCTATTATTACATTGCATTTAGTTTGAGAGCAAAGGAATGACAACATAACCTGCACATTATTTGTTTTGTATTGCTTTTAACCTTTTTTTTTAAATCAGGAAATTTTATATTTTGAAAAATATTATTAAATAAAGCAAAGCCGTTTGAACAGGCTCTTCACTTATTATTTTATTTTGGTACCATGGTCCGCACTTACAAAACAGGCTTCTTTTTAGCGTTTATTTTACATTAATAACCAATGGGATAAAACACAGGTGTGGTGTTTTAGCAGCTAATCTATTGGTGATTAATATAAAATAAACGCTAAAAACTCTGTTTTGTCAGTGTTGCATATAGTCTCATATAGCCTACTACGAGAAATAAAGTTTAATAAATGCAATACAATGCATCCCGCACCTAAACAGGTGGCCTGGTTGAATTTGGGGGCGGGGCCACAAATCCGTGAGTACAGTTTACAAACCGTGGGAACGGATTGCTAATGCGTGCGCACAGATTATGAATTTGTGGGTACGGATTCAAAATCCGAGGGTACGGTTTACAAAATCTGAGCGCACGGATTGGAAATTCGTGGGTACGGTTTGTTAACCCGTGGGCACGACTTGTTAAACCGAGGGAACAGTTTAAGAATTCGTGAGTACGGTTTATAAACTGAGGGAACGAATTGCAAAACCGTCCCCACGGATTAATTATTTTTCTTCTACAGGTGACGTAAGGGGCTCCGTACGTTTCAAATTGAAAATGGAAAGGACGAATGATACACGGATTGAAGCGCTGTTCAAACGGCTTTGTTTTATATATTTTTCAAAATATAAAATTACCTGAATTAAAAAAAAAAAAAACGAGTTTTGGAGAGGAGAAGGTAAAAAGCAATACAAAACAAATAATGTACAGGTTATGTTGCCATTCCTTTGCTCTCAAACTAAATGCAATGTAACAATAGGCCTTATTTAATAATATCATTAATAGTGCAGCATGTATCTAACTCTGGGTGAAAAGTTTATCACAAATCACCAAAATGAGTTATGTTAAGAATGACATTTCCAAAACTGTAAAAGGTAAACAGTTTACTGTCTTAAGTGCACTCATTTATTTAGTCTACAAATTAAAATAATAAATATAATTATTACTATTATCAGTATTATTTACGGTGAGCATTGTCACAGAGCACCTTCTCCCAAAAACAGCGCATACTGTTTCAGCTATTAAAATAGTTCTGTTTTGTATGTCATGGCAAAGTGACTATATTTCGTTTCATTTTTTTATTAAGTTCATTTAGAAAAAAGATTTGGAGCATTTTTTGTTTTTTAAAAATAAGTTTTTATTTTTTTTTAAGTAACGATCAGGCGGCCAGCTGCAGACAGTGAGTTGATCGTGTTTGATCAATTTTGCCTTCTCAGATAATCACGACTTGGCTAAAATAAATAGGCCTATAGATATAGTCTCAAAAAAGTTAAAGTATAAAACAATGTAATTTCATCGTTAAAATAATATAAATGTGGACATAACATATAGGCACATATGCAATTGTTGGTGCAGAGAGTGGAAAGTAAGCTGTTAAAGTTATACATCATTTGGAACTGTAATAGGTCTATACTTTTATTTATGTGCATCACAATAACATCAGAACAGAAAACAATCATAATACCCTTTCTATCTCAACAGGAGCAAATAAATACCTCACAGACAATTACATGTAGGCCTATATCTAGAATGCTTTAAATTATTACTTAATGAAATAATAAAACAATTAATTAATTAATTAGCAATAGGATAAAATGCAGGCGGTATATATATACACATTTATATTAGTTTATTGTTGAAATTAACATTGTTTCATGCTTGGCTTATACATTTTATTGTCAGCAAGTCGTGATGATTTGAGAAGGCAAAACTGATCAAACACAGGCTATAATGAACTCATTCTCTGCCGCTGGCCGTCTTGTCCTTACTTTAAAAAACAAAAACTTATATTGAACGAACAAAAAAATGCTCCAAACATTTTTCTAAATTAACTTATTAAAAAAACGAAACGAAATACAGTCACTTTGTCATTTCATGCAAAACTGAACTATTTTAATAGCTGAGAAACATATATAAGTATAGGCTATAAGCTTTTTACGTCATAATACTTAAAATAGTAATTATTATTATTATTTTAATTTATAGGCTAAATAAGTGCCTTAATGTGTTTGTGTACTATTCAATTCTTAACATGTAGAATTTTGGCGATTTTATGATAAGCTTTTCACCCACAGTTAGATGCTTGTTCACTGTTAATGTAATTATTAAATATGCAATATATTACACTGCATTTAGTTTAAGAGCAAAGTAATGACAACATAACCTGTACATTATTTATTTCGTTAATTTACCATGATCAGCCCTTACAAAACATTCTTCTTTTTAGCGTTTATTTTACATGAATAACCAATGGGATAAAACACAGGTGTGGTGTTTTAGCAGCTAATCTATTGGTGATTAATATATAATAAAGCTAAAAACTCTGTTTTGCCAGTGTTGCATAGTCTCATATAGCCTAATATGAGAAAATAAAGTTTAATAAATGCAATACAATGCATCCGGCACCTAAACAGGTGTCCTGGTTGAATTTGGGGGCGGGGCCACAAATCCGTGAGAGCAGTTTACACACTGTGGGAACGGATTGCAAAAGCGTGCGCACGGATTATGAATTTGTGGGTACGGATTCAAAATCCGAGGGTACGGTTTACAAAATCTGAGCGCACGGATTGGAAATTCGTGGGCACGGTTTGTTAATCCTTGGGCACGAATTGTTAAACTGAGGGAACAGTTTAAGAATTCGTGAGTACGGTTTATAAACTGAGGGAACGAATTGCAAAACCGTCCCCACGGATTAATTATTTTTCTTCTACAGGTGACGTAAGGGGCTCCGTAGTTGAGAGATCAAAAAACAAGATAAAATGGCATGCTTGCAATTGCGTTTTTACATCACATTTGCTTTTGTTCATACTATCAGATAGGTTTAGGTGTAGTGCAGATGGTACGTTATTTTAAAATGCCACGGAGCATTACAGTTATATTGCCACTCACCTGAAAAAGTTCTCACAGTTTTTGTCATGAGATCAAGTTGATAAAAACAGTTACTTACAGTTTTGTGGTGTGGCTTTCGGATCCAATATAGTAGGCACAGCATTGTCTTTTAGTTTAAATCTTTTTGAAATCCTACCTCAAATTGTGCTTTGCTTGTAAATGAATCCTTGGTAAAATTTGGTGAACAAACTACCAAGTTCTTACTGATGAAGTCTAGAACTTGAAATTACACTTGTTTAGCCACACCATTACATCATGACCCCGGTTTCACAGACATGGCTTAAGCCTAGTCCTAAACTAAAATGTAAGGCTGAGCTGTTTCAACTAAAAGAAACTTGCGCTAACTGATCTTAAACTATTTCAGTGCCTTTGTTTTGTCACAAGATGCACACCAGTAATGTTGCCATAGAGTGGCACATTCCACAACCTGTCCTTTTAGCAGTTTGGCTTCTGTATAAACTGTTTTTAAACTAACAAGAATGTTTTGAAGTTCTAAAACTTACAGGATGTTTTTTTTTTTTTTTTGTACAATGACCTCTCATATATCAAAAGATCAACGCAATTGATGGAAATTTTGATTTATTTGTGACCCTGGACCACAAAACCTTAAGTAGCATGGGTATATTTGTAGCAATAGCCAAAAATGCACTGCATTTTTCTTTTATGCCAAAAATCATTAGGATATTAAGTAAAGATCATGTTCCATGTAAATATTTTGGATAATTTCCTACCCTAAATATATCAAAACTTAATTTTTGATTAGTAATATACATTGCTAAGAACTTAATTTAGAAAACTTTAAAGGCGATTTTCTCAATGTTTTCAAACCCTCAGATTCCAGATTTTCAAATAGTTGTATCTCGGCCAAACATTGTCCTGCCCTAACAAACCATACATCAGTGCTGATGTAGCTTTCAGATGATGTATAAATCTCAATTTCTAAAAAATTACCCTTATGACTGGTTTGTGGTCCAGGGTCACATTTATTTATTTGCTTATTTAGTGTGTCAGCAGCAGTGATTGGTCTTTCATGCTGCAACTCTGAGAGTGAATTTGTTGAGTTGCTGACTGGCTGCGTAATCTCTGTGGCAGAGAGGAAATGGAGAGTTTAGAGCTGAAGCAGCTGCTGTCTTGGAGAGTTGCCCGTCTGAAGCAGTGTGTTAATGCTATCATGTCCCATGAGCATCTTAGACAGATTATGTAGGAGCAGCTTCCTATATCTATAGCATCTTCAACTGGATAGTGCATAAAATGATGCTAGATAGATGTGCTTATAGTTCTAGTTAATAGGATATTTCATATATGACCTCCAATCCAGCTGTCATCTCTTCCCTGCTGTATTTCTCAAGATATGTTCGTGATGGTATTTTTAAAGCTGAAATTGTGCCCTAATGCATCACATCTAAGAATTGAGCTAATGTTTTGGAATTTGAAGAAACCAACATTATTATTTGGTATATTTCACTGTTGAATATTCTGTTGAGGTCAGTGATTGTATTGTTTGCTGTATGTGGAGGCTGTATTGTGCATTTCACCTGACTGATTCTGATCGCATGCTGCTGTTTCTCAGAATATTGGAGTCCTTCTCTCATCACCAAGGCAACCGCTGCAGTTGTGTGAGATGTCGGCCATTTTGTGGGGGAGAGGAAATGGCTTTGCTGAGAGCAGGTCTGCTTTAATAAAATGGAGGGTTAAGCCTTTAAAGTAACTCATCTAATTTGTCCATGTTCTCGGCTGCACTTGATACTATCTATAATGTGATTGTAAGCGAATCCAAGAACACATGACCTTCAGTTTGAACCACTCTCTGGACTTCAGAGCATTTCTAGTTACATCCATAGTCACTTTAACATAGAAACCAAGATTTTTGCCGACTATGTGGCTAATACTTTGTTCATGACATTTGCTGTTACATAATAGCTGGTGAGTCAAGTGAAAAAATGTCTGTGATTTCTGAAGCTGATGATGAGAGCAATAATTTTGGCACAATTCATTTAGACAAAGCAGCAATTAAACTAAATGTCCCTGAACACACAAATTGCGCATTGGGTTAATGGTTTTTAAAGTAATTACATATTTTGAATGCTTTAATATGAGCAGCTGTTTAAGATCTTGCATGAGCTTTAGAATATATCACACAGTTTTCATCTTTTGATTGTAGATTTCTCTGGACATTCTCCAGCTATCAGAGTCGTGGTTCTCTGCCATTTGGAGCGCCTCCGTACACGTATGTCTCTGCTATATATGGAAACACCAGAACAGAGCTGATGCCCTACTTCGGAAATCTCTGCAGAGCTCCCTCCTTCTGACGCCAACATTCTTATTCTTCTTTCTGAACTGAATCAATAATGATTCTTAAAATGGGTCATATGCATAGAAGTTGCGGATATGAACATTTGGAATTCATTTTGCGCAGCACATCCTGGAAATATTAATGCATATTATATTTCTTTGCACTTCACACATTGAATAAAATAAGAGGTCTATATAAAATATATAATTTAAAAAAATAAATGTATTTATCATTAATCATAAGTCCTTAAATTTGTTTATACACTACCATTTAAAGTCTCTAATGCTCACCATTAATATTTGCAGAATAAAAGTATAGATTTCTTACTGACCCCAGCTTTTTGAATATGTTTACATATGAGTCACATGTCCACAGTTATGTCAACAGAATAAGCAATTAAAAAATACAGGTCAGCCATGACTGTGAGTTCTGACAAAATTTTATTTCAAATGTAAGTGTTCCAATAATAAAGTAAAACATAAATCAACAGCGATATAAATATTAGCTTATAAAATAAAAAGGGTAACATGAGGTGCTAAGCATTTCTTCAAAGGAATCACAGTCAAATACAGAAAGGTAGCCAAGCAGCAGACAGACATTTATATATAGATAGATAGATATTCATAGTCAAACAGACAGGAGTGGCATTCCAGTATCATTACCGACTGATTGGAATTACAAACACAGAAAAGTACAATAAGATGTGGGGAGGGGTGGTACTCTAAAGACAGTAAGTATTGTCTGTTATCTTTCAAAGCTTTAGGTGATTGGAGAAAAGGAAAGAAAGTGTAATCAAGGGGGAAAACACAAATATGCACATACTCTACAAGCCTTAAGCTACGATTGCGTGTCTTCAGAAGTTGTAGTATGTACAGTTTGGTTAGTCAATGATCTTGAAGCTTTTCTTCCTACAACACTACACTGGATTTTTTTTCTAACGTCTTTTTGTTGCTTTTTTTTTTAAAAATACTGAAACATTCCTGTAACAGCCAGCCCTTGTGGCTCTAATGCTTATACAGACAGGTTACACATTTTATATACACTGTATTGGTGGTAGGTGGACAGAATCCTAAGATCCATTCATGTACAGTGTTGTGCTTAAGTTAGTCATTAGTCTTTCCACATGGTTCTTTCTTTTTGGTTCACTTCATGTTTTCCATCAACTCTAAGCACATTCACTTTGACCTAAATCTTTCTCTGATCTTGACCTTACAAAGGCTGAGATTATCCTTTCTGAGCTTTATAACACTGTTTACATTACTTGCATTTCTAGGATTCTTATACCAAGCTAACAGGAAATAAAAGCAAAGAATAGTCAAACGTGTTAACCTAACATTCAGCTCTGCTTAACTGGCTATTAAGAAGTTAATGAGAAGACTGAATCTATTTTTAAATGCCATGCCAACAATCCAGTGTCTCACCGAACGTAAATGTGTTATCCAAAAACTAGTTTAATATACTTTCGTGCGCCGCCTTCTTTTTTTAGTACCCCCTTTTCACTGCATAGTTCAGCTCAATACTCTTTTTTCAGTCAAGGTGAGAGTTGTGGCACATTGTTAAAAAGCCTAACAGCGTTTCATTTTGTAACCACAAGAAGCATCTACTTTGCTTTGGAAAAAAAAAAAAAAAAAAAAAGAAGGCTGAAACATGACATTTGGAAAAAAAATAAAAGAAGAAATGTATATTTTCTTCTTGTTTTAGTAATGCTATTTACAGGACAGAGTTATCCGTCAAAGAAAGAGCTTCAGGAATCTGAACACATCTCCTCTTGTTCATTCAGTCATTCTTTGTTTCAGCGACAGATGCTTGATTTTGGGAGGTTATTGAGTTATTACAAGATATTGTTATAGAATTCAAAACACAATAAATAAAAGCTGGGAAATCTAGAACAAACAAATAAAACCCTTACAGACAAAAACATTAAATCTAAAGACTGTTCATTCTTTAACCAAACCTGTGGACTCGTCTTTTTATTTAATTTTTTTTCGAGGAGAGATGCTCAGATCCTGCCGACATATTTCTTCAGCTCTGATAGTGCTTCCACGCATTTTACTTCTTGTCTTTCTTAGTAGGCTTCTTCTTGCTGGCAGGCGTCTGAGCCTTGGGGGCTTCGACAGGAGGAAGGGCTTGGGGCGGGGGAAGGGCCTGCTGGGGTACCTGCTGCTGAGGGTTGGCCGTGAGGGTAGCGGTACTGCCTGGGATGTAGACGTTCTGGCGGTAGTCCGGGCCGTACTGTGGATTGTAGCGAGGGCCGAGAGTTGCAGTGGCTTCACTTGCTTCTGAGAGCAACGGTAGGGTGTGAAAGAAAGAAGAAAATAGAAGGAGGTAGAGAGACAGTAGGAGAACAGGAAAGAGAGAGATGGGAAAGGTTATAGATGGGTTGGTTCAGCACAGAGCTCATAATTCAGTCACTCAGGAACCGCATTGCAGCTCCCTCAGTGACCTGCTTCTGCCTGCCCATCCCCCATGCATTATGTATGCCGTAACATCGACACACATCACATACTCAGCAACACGCTTATAGAGCACAAGACGTGTATATACAAGAAAAGCAAACTAAAACACACTATTTTAACAGTTCTTGTTGCAAATGGATGTGACATTGTCATCTAACAGCAGTGAGGCAGGTCTGCCTTTGTTCCAAAAGTATAAATCTGTTTCTTTTCCATAAATTCATAATGAAATTGTAGTCATGAAATTGTTAAACCAAACAAAACTCACACTTGTGAAAAAGAAGTGCACCTAAAGGGATGGTTCAATCCTGTCATTAATTACTCACCATGTCGTTCTAAACCCGTAAGACCTTTGTTCATCTTTGAAACACAAATTAAGATATTTTTGATGAAATCCAAAAGCTTTATTAGAAAGAGCTTTCCAGAAGAGTTCATTCAAGAAATTGTTGAATAAAGTCATTATTTTTGTTTTCTTTGAGCACAAAAAGTATTCTCGTACCTTTATAAAATTAAGGCTGAACTGCCTATGCAGGGTCAGAAAGCCCTTGGATTTCATTAAAAATATCTTAATTTGTGTTCCGAAAATGGACTGTTTTAAACCTTTATAAGGTTCTTTCTTCTGCTGAGCACATTTTGAAGAATGCTGGTATCCAAACAGCTGATGGTTGCCATTGAATTCCATAATATATATGTGACCCTGGACCACAAAACCAGTCATTAGGTTACATTTTACAAAACTGAGATTTATACATCATATGAAAGCTCAATAAATAAGCTTTCTATTGATGTATGGTTTGTTAGGATAGGACAATATTTGACCGAGATACATCTATTTGAAAATCAGGAATCTGAGGGTGCAAAAAAATCAAAACACTGAGAAAATCACCTTTAAAGTTCTCCAAATTAGGTTCTTAACAATGCATATTACAAATCAAAAATTACATTTTGTTTTGTTTTGATATGTTTATAGTAGGAATTTTACAAAAAATCTTCATGGAACATGATCTTTACTTAATTTCCTAATGATTTTTGGCATAAAAGAAAAATCTAAAATTTTGACCCATGCAATGTATTTTTGGCTATTGCTACAAACATACCCCAGCAACTTAAGACTGGTTTTGTGGTCCAGGGTCACATATATATATTTTCTCCATACTGTGGATGTCAACATTCTTCAAAATATCTTATTTTGTATTTAACAGAAGAAAGAAACTCATACAGTGGAACAACTTGAGGGTGAGTAAATGATGATAGAATATAAATTTTTGGGTGAACTATTGTTTTAAGTTTACTTAAAAAGAGTACACTTTCATGACCATTACCTAACACTCTTAAGTAGACGGTAACACTTTATAATAACGTTCAGTTGTAAGTAATTTATAAGTGGTTAGTTAATGATAAAATAATGATTTGCAAAGCATTCATAAATGTTTAATAAGTGATATGTTAACAATTTGTGTACGTTTTGTTAATTCATTTACAAGTAATTTACAAGTAATTAGTTAATGAAACATGAGCTGTGCCCCAAATGACACACTATACTCTGCACTTATTCATCATGTACTTATGAACTTATGCACTATGCACCATGTATCTTTTTTTTTCATATCAACTTCAAATTTGGAATAACTTATTTAGATGTAAGGCTTCAAATTGATATCAACTTTAGCATAAAACCTGTTATGTAAAATATGCATTTTATATAAAATATAGTAAAAATTGTACAGTGTATTTTCTTTACAGTAAATTTAAACTTCTGTAATTTGTTAATACTTTAATACTTTTTTAAAATACCGCTTCTGCAATAATCTGCTGATTGTTTTCTTTATAAAGAGACCTACCTTAGATCTGTATTCCAAAGTGTTCATGAATTACAACAATTTAAGTTTGGATAGTGCACTTTCACACCTATTTTAAAAAATGGGGGTGACAGTTAAGGGGTTAACTATTAACTTTTTAACCATTTACTAAGGATCTGTTTGATTATTTCATGATATGCAATTTTTTAAGATAATTTAAGACAGATTGGTAAATCGTTAGCATATTACTTACAATAAAATGAACATATCACTTATTAATGATTTATAAACACATAGTCATGTTTTGTAAATAATTAGCTCATCATTAACTAATTACTTGTAAATTAACATGTAAATGACTTGTAAATGAATTAACAAAACACACAAATTGTTAGCATATCACTTATTAATCATTTGTGAATGTTTTGTAAATGATTATTTCATCATTAACTAATCACTTATAAAAGAGTTATAACGGAACATTATTATAAAGTGTTACCCATGTTTTAAGTACATTTAAATCATTGTTTTAATAATCGTTTGTCATGCTTTAAAGAAGGACACTTATTCTATTGTGTTGACTGACATACTAAAGCACATTTAAAGGAGTAGTTCACTTTCAGAACAAAAATTTACAGATAATGTACTTACCCCCTTGTCATCCAAGATGTTCATGTCTTTCTTTCTTCAGTCGTAAGGAAATTGTTTTTTGAGGAAAACATTTCAGAATTTCTCTCCATATAATGGACTTCTATGGTGCCCCCGAGTTTGAACTTTCAAATGGCTCTAAATGAACACAGCCGAGGAAAGAATGGTCTTATCTAGCAAAATGATCGGTTATTTTCTAAAAAAAAAAAATAAATAAATAAAAAAAAATAAAAAAATACAATTTTATATACTTTTTAACCCCAAATGCTCATCTTGTCTAGCTCTGTGTGTACTTGTATAGAGATTAAAAAGAATATGAATTGTAAATTTTCTTTTAGAAAATAACCGATCATTTCGCTAGATAAGACACTTTTTCCTCGGCTGTGATCATTTAGAGCCCTTTGAAGCTGCATTTAAACTGCATTTTGGACATTCAAACTCGGGGGCACCATAGAAGTCCATTATATGGAGAGAAATCCTGAAAGGTTTTCCTCAAAAAACATAATTTCGTTACAACTGAAGAAAGAAAGACATGGATATCTTGGATGACAAGAGGGTGAGTACATTATCTGTATATTTTTGTTCTGAAAGTGAATTACTCCTTTAAAGTACTTGATTATAATTACTGTAAATTTACGCTGTAAATTTAAAGATATTTAAATTTAACAAATTGCAGCTACTTCATTGCAAATTTGTAAAACAGATATAAATGCATAAAAATTCAACATAAAATGTGTAAATTTGAACCTACAGATCTAGATAATGTGATTTGTAGTTTAGCTTCCAGCATGTGTATGTGAATTTACTGTAAATAACACTCTTGAGATTTGAAATCATCAGCACAGTGCTGTCATTCTGACTGCAGCTGCTGAGAGGGAGAAAGACTCTTTTGTCTCTACACTCAATTAGTTTGAGTCAATAAATGGTGATAATACATTGTACTCTGGAAGCCACACTCTCTCTTTTCCTTCTTCTCTCACTACATCTCATCTCTTACATCATCCAGTTATTAACACTCTTCAAAATCTGACCTTGAGGACTGATAGATCCAATACAATACAGACAGACTTCCCTGCTGTGAAGACCAGCGTATGTTGTGTTTTAGATACTGGTGGGCTGATTTGCCCCCCAACGGGTTGCTTAATTGGCTTAACCAGCAAGATTATCATGAAAATTTAGCTTGTAAAGCTGAGCAGCCTGAAGGATATTTCTGGCAGAGAACATTTTTGCTTTACAAAATGTTTATGACAATCCTGTTGGCTATGCTTTTCTACATTTTCCTAGTTCAAGTCTATGCTAATGCTTTCTCCCCATTCTCTTATTCTATTGCAGTTTCACAAAAGATGGAGTAATGAGTGAGACTGAGATTCACCGTTCGCTGCCGCCATCAGAGCCTGGAGCTGTTCAGCTTCGGTAGGGGGGTTGGGCCACGGTCCTGTTCCTGCTATCACACCAGCGGTGGCACCTGCCTCATCAGGACGAACTCCAGCCCTACATGACAGAGAACAGGGTTAGTGATTTGACATGCACTCACAGCTTTTTTCCCTCGCATTTTACCTCTCACACATAAATATGAACAGCAGTCACCACATTTGCTAGCATAAACGCACCCGCTTCATTAGCTGAGACAGCCATTTTGTGTGACAGGGCAGAACAGTGCAGTGCAGTCAGAAAATGGAGGCTAAAGTCGACAAAGCAGTTGTAGACATGAAGTAAATAGACAGATGCATTGATCAGAATACAGTTTTGTCTGTTTACACCATGTGGCTTGACAACACATACACTGTGCCCGTTAATCAAATCACAACAAACTTAATTTAAAGAGATAGTTCACCAATATTTCTTCAATTACTCACTGTCATGTTGTTCTAAACCTGTGTAACTTTTTTTTTCTCTCTGCATCTGTAAAACACTGAATAGAAAATATAGTGGCTTGTATACCTAAATCATATGCAGGTGCATCACAAGTCCAGGTTTTTAAACCATCCTTGCAAAATGTTATGACCTTAGCAATGTTTCAGTAAATTGATGTTCCCCAGGCTTATAAAACATGCAGTCATTTCAGCAAATGTAAATTTATTAAATAGGAGTGTTTACAGTGTATAATAATGATAAAAGCCACTTCCTATTATAAATACCAATTAGAGGGTCATTACTTACATTCAGTGCCTTTTGTGTCCCCAGTAAGAATCATGACCTTATTGGCCTTTAAGTGCTAAACAACATAAATTGTAAAGCTGTCTTAATCATAAATAACATCATTTAACAATTTGAAACATTTTACAGCATTTTAAAATGCCAAATATCACCACTTTTCCTATGTCTCCAGGATTTTATATCCCATTTTCTATAAATACAACCCTTAATATGATTAATTTTCTTTTCTTTTCTTTTCTTTTTTATATTATTATTAAATTTAATTATAATAAAGGTTTTTAGTTTTTCTCTTAAGGTATTGCCTTCTCTTTTATTTTCACTACTGTCCATTCAAATGAAAGCTGTCAAAAGACAATTAAATTAAAGACAATTAAATCATAGCAGACATCACTTCCTTGGAGGTAAAACAACTTGGTAATGTGAGTGACATCCTCTGATAAGCTTCAGATAAGCTTTTAAATAGACAAAGGAACACAAGTTTATTAGGATAATGTACACAACGCCCATACACTCTTAAAAACAAAGGTGCTTTACAATGCCATAGAAGAACATTTTCTGTCTAAATGGTTCCATAAAGAGCCTTAAACATCTAAAGAACCTTTATGTTTCACAAAAGATTCTTTGTGGTGAAAGAAGGTTCTTCAGATTATAAAAAGGTATGAAAGAGATGGTTCTTTGTGGAACCAAAAATGCTTCCTCTATGGCATCACTTGAAGAATCTTTATTTTTAAGAGTGTATATAAAAATCTTAAGTCTTTTATTCTCCTCTTTAATTGGGTAGACATTTTGACATAAATGCTTACATTTATTTATTTATTTATTTATTTATTTCAAGTAAATCTGTGAAACACAAAGAAAATATTTTGTGTTCCTCAGCAGAAAAAAAGTTATATAGGTTTGGAACAACACATGGGTGAATTTTTTGGAGGGGGTGTACTATCCCTTTAAGTACATTTTGGTTATTACAGGCTGCTCAGTATCAAAATGGCATGACTAAAAAGCAGCTTTTTACTCTCTTTCTCTGCCCACGCAAACAGATTGAGAGCAGAGTCCGTACATAAGGACAGAAATATTTCTCTACTCTTTAGGGACAGACTTCACAGACTTGGCTCTACAAAGCCAAAATAAATCAAATCGGAACAAACAAGTTTACTAAGCACAGGTAAACACACTGCAATGACAACCCGCAGAGCAAGATGCAACAAACAGCTATCAGCGATACACATACATCCAAAAGCCTTATCCCCAAATGAACCAACTGCATGTAATTTGTGGTCACATTTATATGTGTAGGAACAGACTGGACAGCATGTCGCTGGAAGCTGCAGGACACAGAATCTGAAAGGCCTAAACACAACATTCCACTAGAAGGCTACACCAGGTGAAGCCAAACGCTACCACACACTAGCCTTCTCTTCGCCTTCACTCTACCTGGACTTCTCGTATGGAGTCCATCTCTGCTGCAGGGTGTGGAACCTGTGTTGGCTGAAACATAAGCACAGGAGCATGCAGCTGTCACTCAATCACCCTGTGTCCACTGAGGACGAGACTAACCAGAGCACATGGATGGGTGAGAACGTCTTTGAGCTTCCTTTAAGTTAAAACCCTAGTAGCTGGTTCACTTTTGTATGTTTTTATTGGATAGCTGCCGTCATGATAGATTTGGTGTATTTGCAGGATTTTTTCCCCCTACATGATTTCCTTTGTAGGATTTTATTTTATATAGTGTAGTGGTAAATTGCCATTGGCATCTTTAATATTCATAAAAATGGCAATGATGGGCTAAATGTAGAGATGAAAACACTAAAGGTAGGAAATTACTAAATCAGATTCTAATCTAGATAGTTTGGTATTTGTTCATTTTAAATGGTTTGGTATTACTCAACTCTTCTTGCTGACTAAATTTATAATATAGTGACCACCAAAGATCTAGGCGCTCAAATGTTTACAGGTAATCCCAGAGTTTGTTCTGTAATTATCTTATTCCAATCAGAGCGATTAAATGAAAAGTATTACAAAACAGTGTACGTAATACCACGTGGATAATCTCAAATATATTTATAGGTTTTCCGAGACACATAAATTGAATCCAACACTCACCCGCTGGGTCCAGGCCTCTGGTTTGGGGGAAATCGCCAGTCAGCATTAGGTGGCTTTTGCTGTAAATGAGAAGAAAAGAGTTTTGTCAATACTTTTGTTTGACATAGAGATTTATATGCACTTTTGGTCCATCCTGAAGCTCAGGTATCTCCATCCCGTCATAATAGGTTGTAGTTCTGAAACACAAATTCATTTTATTGACAGCAGAGTACAATGTGATGCACTTTCTCTGCTTCACCTCAGGACTGTTTTCTGAAACTGCACCTTTGAAAGAATGAGTTGAGGGGAGTAGTGAGAAACAGAGCAACAAAGAAGAACATAAGGTAGAAAATAGGTTGAGGGAGAGTGTGTGTGAATAATTGAAACTTCGATCATGTTGCTTTCACGCATGAGTGCATGTACATAAGTAGTATACACACAAGTCTGTATCAAACTAAATATGAGCTCACCTGTAGGTGGATTATGGCTAAAATTTCTTCAAAATTTGTCATAATTTCCTTAGTATCCCACACAATTCTATTGCATCTCCCCATAGTTGAGTCATTATGTTGCAAGATAGCATTCAAGGCATGTGCAATATCTCACTGTAATGATCCTCCAAACTCTAGTGTAGATTCCACAAAGACAGTCTGATATTTGGGACTGCATGCAAACAACTGCATCCAACTGCAGCAATCTGCCTCACCTGACTTGAACATTTTCAGTCATTACTCTTCTCAGATTTATATAGTTTAAAATCTCTGCTGAGTCATTGGGTCTAGAAATAGCTCAGATAGTGGCCTGATTCTTAATACACTTGGCATTATAGAGTGCTTAGTCCGAAAAGTGAGTCATAGTGGCTGGAGCCTTAGTCTGAATTAATAACATACGCAGAATGATTTTCATCATTCTAGAAATGATTTTGAGAAAATGTGACATTAAAATTCATACCACAAGCATTTTAACTGTGTACCATTTGTTTCATTAACAGATGCAAGCAATTTATTTTTCTCAACTGCAGTACATGCTTACACTTCCCATCAAAAGTTTGGTGTCAGTAAGAATTTTTGAAAGAAATTAATACTTCTATTTAGCAGGGATGTATTAAATTAGTCAAAAGTGACAGTTAAGACATGTATAATTGTACAAGAGATTTCTATTCCACTTTTAAACAACTATTCATCATAGAATCCTGATAGAATATCAGCATATTAGAATGATTTCTGAAGGATTATGTGACACCAAAGACTGGAGTAATTACTGCTAAAAATAAGTTTTGCTATCACATGAATTAATTACTTTTTTTTTTTTTTCAAATATATAAAAGCAAAAAATGTTATAATATATGACAGTATTGCAGTAATGCATTTTAGCCTTGGTTGGCATCAAACATGAAATAAATCTTACTGACCTCTAACTTTTTTAAATGGTTGTCTATAACATTTTCTGAAAATCTCACCTTCATGAGTGAGTGAGCGAAGAGTCTTTTTGACAGTCGCATGCTTAGAGTGCTCTGTGGGGCCTTAACAAACACAAAGTCACTTCTGCTGGAGATGGTGGAGAAACCATGTGTGTACATGTGTTTGTGGAGGTCCCGGGAGGCCCCCACGACCTCCATGTATCTAATAGGACCGTCAGTATTTAGCTGCAGGTGGAGGTCATTATGTTGGTGCTCACGAGATGTGTGCTTGAAACCGAGTTTTTGCATTAGGCACACAACATAACCACGGTGGCTGAGCCAGCGCACCGCTACAACAATGGTTACCAGGAATGATACCGTAATAACAAAAGATAACGTGATTATAAGGTACAAGGTGAGGTCAGACCCAGCTGGCCTTTTTGAGATAGAGCTTCTACGTTCTGACAAGACATCTGAAGCTTTCTCAGCCAGTGTGATGTTAACTACCACACTAGTAGAGAGAGAAGGCCTACCGTTATCTTTTACAATCACAATGAAGCTAAAAACAGATTTGCTGTTCTCTTCTATAAGCTTACGGGCTGTACGCAGCTCTCCAGTATGTGCGCCTATGTGAAACATTTCAGCACCAACCCCTGAGAGGCTGTAGAACAACCAGGCATTGTGGCCACTATCACCATCCACGAATGTGATGCGATTGATTAAGTGTCCAATGCCGGCTGTGCTAGGTACCAAAAACTGCAATGTCCCATCAGATGGGGGTGCAGGATATATAAGGACAGGAGGATGATCATTCTGATCTTTAATAAACACATGCACAGTAGCATTGGAGCTTTGAGCTGGAGCTCCTCTATCAAGAACCTGCACTATGAATTGAAATGCATTCAGCTGCTCATAGTCAAACTTTCTCATGGCATATATCTGCCCACTATCTGGGTTAATATATACATATGAAGACACAGACCTACTGAGAGCTTCGCTCTCCAAAATTGAGAAATAAACTGTGGAATTCTCACCCACATCTGGGTCTGATGCTGACACGGACAGAAGGGGAGCATTTGGTGCATTGTTTTCATCTATGTCAATAGAGTACGAAGGCTGTGAAAAGACTGGGGGGTTATCATTAACATCTGAAAGACGTAACACAAAAGATTCCTCCGAGGAATGGGGTGGGGAACCAGAGTCTGTGGCGGTCAAAGTAATGGTGTATTCAGCCACAGCCTCTCTGTCCAGCAGGCCATCGGTCATTAAAGTGAAAAGCCCTTTATATGGCGAACTTATCTTGAAAGGCAACCCATACTGGATGTGCACGCTCACATCGCCATTTTTCCCTGTGTCTTCATCTTTTATTTTGATTAGGGCAATGACAGTGCCTGAACTCACGTTTTCAGAGATTACAGGAGAAACCACATTAATGCTGAAAGTAGGAGTGTTGTCATTCACGTCAATAATCTCGATTTTGATGTTGCATGACCCCTCCATAGGGGGTATTCCTCTGTCCCTAGCAAGAACAGTGACGTCATATACATTCGCTAGCTCGTGATCGACTAGTCCTGTAACTCTAACTTCACCAGTCATAGAATCCACGCTAAAAAGTTTTAACACATTGTCAGGGGTGTATTTATCAAACGTGTAAGATATTTCACCATTGTGACCATGATCTGCATCGGAGGCATTCAGAGTTGTAACTAACGTCCCATGAGGTGAATTTTCTACCAGCGTGACTCTTTTTGCAGGATTATGAAAGTGTGGCGCGTTGTCATTGACATCTAGAATGTTTATAAAAATGGCACTGTTGCCGGACTTTTCTGGACTGCCACCATCAACCGCAGTTAAAATCAATCTAAATTCACTCGTCTTTTCTCTGTCAAGATACTTGTTTAAGACTAAAATTGGAATCTTGCTACCGTCACTTTTACTTTCTACTTTAAGAATAAAACAATCGTTTTGACTAAGAAAATAAGCGCGCAGTGAATTCGCACCCACGTCAGGGTCATGCGCACTTTCTAAGCGGAACATCGTGCCTGGCGCAGCCGCTTCTGAAACTTCCAGAGAAGTGTTTCGGCTTTGGAAGCGTGGCGCGTTGTCGTTGACATCCACAATTTCTATCATAACGCTGTGCATTTCCAACGGATTTTGAAGAGAAATCTGAATCCGAGTGTGACAATGTAAATTTCCTCCGCACATTCTTTCTCTGTCCATTATTTGCTTGACCACCAAAGCTCCAGATGTCAGGTCTACGTCAAAATACTTAGCATTAGATTCCGAGATTATTCGCATTTCTCTTAGAACTATCACTTCAACATCAATTCCTAAATCTTTAGTCAAGTGTCCAACAATAGTTCCTGGTTTAGATTCCTCCGTTGTAGAATATAAAAGTTCCGAAGCGTGCGTTGCAAAACACAAAGCATTAAGAACAATCCAAACTGCAGCCCAGTCCAAAGATTTCCGAAACAGCTCTTTACTCTCCATTTTTAATTTAGTAATTTCACTAGTAGCTATAGACTCCTTCGGGGTTTTCATTCATGCATATCCTAGACTCCGCAAACCCTTATTTGAGTATATAAGAAAGACATCTTGTATTTTATCCATGATCTACACCATTTGTTTTAAGTTTCTAAACTAACAATACAGCTCTTGAGAGCAACAAGCCTCTGTGGGTCCGGGAGAATAGTTAAAGGGGGTGGGGATAAAAATCGTGCGTTTCTATTGGAGGAAAGTTACTTTGCTTAGACAAAAGCTCACACGGAGCTGTCCAAGGTGCTGAAAGTAGCGTCTCTCTATCAGTTACGTATAAATAGTGTATGTAAAAACATAACTTGTTTAAATCTGCGTTTGTCTCACCTGTTGGCTCTCGAACGTCCACGCGCTGTCTGGTAATGACGCATCAAGCACGTTTAGCGTGTCTGTAAAGTTTGTGGTGCTGCTGGGCTTAACGAGGGTGAGATCACTGAATTCCGACATTGGAGAGAGATAGGAGCCAAATGATTGACTTTGAGACATCATGTCTCCTCCTAGAACCTCCACATACTTAATGGGCCCGTCAGTGTTGAGTTGGATCTGCAGGTTTCTATTGGGGTTCTTGTATTCAGAATTTGTTCTCCTGATACAGCAACTTGAGCCGCCTCTACTGCCCCGTGCACATTTCACCAGTAAGATGAAAAATGTCAGCAGACACATCAAAGACACAGAAGCCAAAGAGATGATAAGATATAAAGTAATTTTGCCAGTTTTCTTGTTGGGCTCGATAGTTTTCTCTCTATAGTCTGAGATGGGCTCATGAAAGCCGTCTTCTATCAGTATATCCACTGTGATTGTACTGGACTGGATCGGTTCTCCATTATCCTTTATTTCTATCAGCAGTCTCTGAGAGGAGTCATCGTGCTCTGAAACAGCGCGTTTAGTCCTCACTTCTCCCGTATGTAAATTCACACTGAACAGAGAAGCATCAGTGGCCTCCGCGAGCCTGTAGAACAGCCAGGCGTTATGACCCGAGTCCGAGTCCACTGCTGTTACCTTAGTAACGAGATGTCCTGCTTTAGCAGAACGGGGCATCCTCTGATGAGAGACAGACCCCATGGATGTAGACGGGTAAATGACAGCAGGTGCATTGTCGTTATGATCTAAAATAAACACATACACTGTGGAGTTGCTGCTTAGAGATGGAGAGCCATGATCTTTAGCCTGAACGATGACCTCAAACACTTTTATTTTTTCGAAGTCAAACGAATGCATGCTAAATATGCTACCATTATCAGAGTTTATGTACATATACGAGGATATTGGGGTATCCCAACCTTTAGAGTTCTCAATAGAGTATGATATTTTACCATTTATTCCGACATCAACGTCTTGAGCAGATACCGAACAGATAATAGATCCTGGCGTATTATTTTCTTTTACGTACACGTGATACACGTTATCGGAGAACTTTGGGGCATTGTCGTTAACATCAAGAACTTTAACTGGAATTATTGTTTTGCTACTCAAACGGGGCGAGCCTGAGTCAAATGCAGTTATTTCCACGTTATATTCTGGGAACGTTTCACGGTCTAAAACGCCGTTTGTAACCAACGAATATTCGTTTGAGAAAGATGGTTTTAGAATAAATGGAAGCTTAGACTCTGTCTGCAGACTGACTTTTCCATTGTCACCAGAGTCGATGTCCCGTGCGCTTATTAGCGCTACAACTGTCCCGCTAGGCGCGTCCTCTCGCACAGGGCTTGGTTTAGACGTAAGCAGTATCTGCGGTGGATTGTCGTTAATATCCGAGACTTCTATTTTAACTGTGCAATGGCCCTCCATTTCGGGGACACCTCTGTCTCTGGCACTTATCTCAATGTTGTAGATGGGAGTGGTTTCATAGTCTAACTCTCCGTTTAGAATAATTTCCCCGGTATTCTCATCAATGTGAAATAACGAACGCAAAACATCAGAAGTATGCTCTCCTAAGGAATATTTTATCTCTCCATTTAGACCTTCGTCCAAGTCTTTAGCTTCAACTTTAAGAACTGATGTGCCCCTTTTAGTGTTTTCAGAAATAGCCGCTTTGTAAACATTTTTCTCAAATACGGGGTTGTTGTCATTGTTGTCCAGCACAGTGATATTAATTTGAGACGTTCCTGATCTAACCGGGTTCCCTCCGTCTAAGGCAGTTAACATCAGCTGATGAACCGGTTTCTTCTCGCGATCCAGAGCTTTCTCCAGTACTAATTCGGGTACCTTTCGGCCATCACCAAGATCTTTTATTTTTAAACTGAAACATTCGTCTTTACTCAAAGTGTACGATTTTAAAGAGTTACTGCCTACATCTGGGTCTACTGCGCTCTCCAAAGGAAAGCGCATGCCAGGGACTGTTGATTCTGCTATCTTTAAAACGCGGTCCGTCGACTGAAAATGCGGATAATTGTCATTAATATCCTGTATGTCGACTTCCACTCTGTAAAGTTGTAAAGGGTCCTCGATAACGATTTGCAGAGGCAACAGACAATTTGCGTTTTCTCCACAAAGGATCTCTCTGTCGATTCTTTCATTAACCACAATCTCTCCTCGGCGTAAATCCACGCTGAAATACTGCTTACCTGATTCAGAAGCTATTCGCAATTTACGGTCATACAGCTCAGGTATTTTCAAACCTAAATCTTTTGCAATATTTCCAACCACAGCGCCCACATTTAATTCCTCTGGAATCAAATAGCGAGTCTGTCCTTCAGTCGTATTCCACAAAAGAAGAAAGAGAAAAAAGAACAGCAAAAAATGCCTCCACCATCTGAATGTCCCCCTTTTTGTCATTTTGATTTTAAATCCAGGCGGTTCACCGTTCTAATACAAACTAGGGATCCCACCAGGACGACAATTTTGCTTGTCTATTTTGTAGCAAAAATACGTTAGAATCCATTTTAAAGAAGAGATTAGAGCATCCCTCGTCTCCGCTTGCACTGAACATTGTAATGTCAGTGGGGGAGGGAGTAGATCTCTTTGTACAATCCTAAATGTGATTGGTGCAG
>NC_133383.1:23382163-23410852 GCF_049309525.1 Garra rufa
CTGCTGGGTTTAATGAGGGTGAGATCACTGAATTCTGACATTGGAGAGAGGTAGGAGCCAAATGACTGACTCTGAGACATAATGTCTCCTCCAAGAACCTCCACATATTTAATGGGCCCGTCAGTGTTGAGCTGGATCTGCAGGTTTCTGTTTGGGTTCTTGTATTCAGAATTTGTCCTCCTGATACAGCAACTTGAGCCTCCTCTACTGCCTCGCGCACATTTCACTAGCAGAATGAAAAATGTCACCAAAGACAACAAGGACACAGAAGCCAATGAAATTATTAGATATAATGTGATCTTGCCAGTTTTCTTGTTGGGCTCGATAGTTTTCTCTCTATAGTCTAAGATGGGCTCATGGAACCCGTCCTCTATCAGTATATCCACAGTGACTGTGGTGGCCTGAATTGGTTCTCCATTATCCTTTATTTCAATCAGCAATCTCTGAGAGGAGTCATCGTGCTCTGAAACAGCGCGTTTAGTCCTCACCTCTCCCGTATGTAAATTGACACTGAACAGAGACGCGTCCGTGGCCTCCGCGAGTCTGTAGAACAGCCAGGCGTTATGACCCGAGTCAGCGTCCATTGCTGTTACCTTAGTAACGAGATGTCCTGCTTTAGCAGAACGGGGCATCCTCTGATGAGTGACTGACCCCATGGATGTAGACGGGTAAATGACAGCAGGTGCATTATCGTTCCGGTCCGAAATAAACACATGAACAGTTGCGTTGCTGCTCAGAGATGGAGAGGCCCTGGTCTTTAGCCTGCACTACAACACTAAACAATTTTACCTTTTCATAATCAAATGTGCTCATGCAGTAAATAGTTCCATTTTCAGAATTAATATAAAAATAAGAGGATGCTGGCACGTGATTAGAACTCGAATCCAGAATTGAATAAGTAAGTACAGCGTTTTTGTCCTGGTCAATATCAGAAGCTTTTACAGAAAATAGTGATGCGCCTGCCAGATTATTTTCCTTTATGTAAACATTATATGAGGACTGTGAGAATATTGGAGGGTTGTCATTCACGTCAAGTATTTTCACAGTTATCGTTTTTACAGATTTTAAAGGTGGAACACCAGAGTCCATAGCCAGTATTTCTACATTATATTCAGAATGAGCCTCACGGTCTAACAATGAGTCAGTTATTAGTGAATAATGATTATGAAAAGGTTTCAATTTAAATGGAACATCTGAAGAGACAGTTAGCTCGACTTTTCCATTATTACCAGAGTCGAAATCTTTGACGGTAATCAGAGCCACCACAGTTCCCACCGTTGCATTTTCAGGAACAGGGCTCGGTAAAGACGTCATAATAATCTCTGGACGATTGTCATTTTCATCTATAATATCTATCTGAACCGATGACTGTCCCTCGAGCTCTGGATTCCCTTTATCTTTAGCACAAACATCAAACGTATATGATTTAGTAGTCTCATAATCTAGTTTTCCAATGACTGTGATTTCACCTGTTTCAGCGTTTACACTAAAAACACTTCGTACGAGATCAGGCGTGTGTGCACCGAATAAATACTGTATCTCACCATTAGGACCGGCATCCAAGTCAGTGGCTTTTATTTTGAGCACACTTGAACTAAAACCGACACTTTCTAAAACAGACGCTTTGTACGCAGAGAGGTCAAATTTTGGTTCATTGTCATTAAAATCCTGAACAGTTATTTCCAATACAGACGTGCCAGATTTTACTGGATTACCGCCATCTAGAGCTGTAAGTGTTAGCTTGTGGATTGCCTGTTTCTCTCTGTCTAAAGGTTTATCAAGCACTAGTTCTGGTATTAGTCTATCGTTTTTAGATGATTTTAAATTTAGACGAAAAAAATCACTACTACTCAACGAATAGGATTTCAGGCTATTAGTCCCAACATCTAGGTCCTCGGCACATTCAAGAGTAAATCGTGCGCCAGTAGCAGTTAATTCAGAAATTTTCAATGTGGCATGTTTGTTGTGGAAGTTCGGTGCATTGTCATTTATGTCTTGTATTTCTATCTCAAGGCTGTGCATCTGTAGTGGATTCTCAATAACGATCTGCAGTGGCATTAGACAACTGGCGCTTTGTCCACAGAGCGTCTCTCTGTCAATTCTGCCATTAACTACCAGATCACTCTTCCCCGAATCCACACTGAAATACTGTCTATTCGAATCAGATGCTATTCGTAACTTACGCTCGGCGATATCTGATATGTCAAAACTAAGATCCTTCGCGATATTCCCAACGATAGATCCATCCTTTAACTCTTCGGGTATTGTGTAGCGAATCTGAGCTCCAATTGTATTCCACAATAGAGAGAACGCGAACAGCCAAAGCGCTGCCCATTTCCAGCGTCCGATCCTTCTGTGCCTCATTTCTTTGTTGCACTTGATATTCCCATCAAAAAACGTCAATTTATATCCACAGAAAACAGAATGATATTCTTTATTTTAAAATGTACTACTCAGCCCATACTCGTTGTGGGGATCAGCCTCATAAAGCGTTCATGTTTCCTCTCGCTCTACAGCTCTTATCATTGTACACCTCCTTTGGCTGGGGGAGGGAGTAGATCACTTTGTACGGTCTGAAGCACTATTGGTACAGAGCTGAAGGCTCTCTCATCCAATAGATGCTTTGCTGTTTCTTAAAGGCATAACCAGCCCTTAGTTCTTTGTGTTACGGCATCTAGTAGAGAATTGTGTTCTAAAATATTTCATATCCATGCTTGTAGGTTATTATACGGGCAGATATTTTTGTGAGCAGAAAGCCTTTAAAGTAACAATACACATTTGCTCTAAACATATTGAATGGACAAGTGTAATTTATTTGGTTGTTCTTAAAAACTAATTTAGGATAAAATATGTTCTAACTAATGGACCATTGTCACATTTTCTTAATTATAACCCGGAAATTAAATATCAGGCTAAAATTCTATAGTGATACATGGGAGACCATCACAAACGTTATTTTTCATTATTTTTCATTTGCTTCAACCGCAAAAAAAAAAAAAAAAAAAAATATATATAATAATAATAATAATAATAATAATAATAATTAATAATAATAATAATAATAAATTAGTGCTAAATTAGGTTAAAACGTGTTCAAACAGGTTAATATAGCTAAAGTATATTATACATATGGTTTATTATTATTTAAACAATGAAAATGCATATTCAAAACCTTTGTAGTATGTTAAACGTGCAGTATTTATACTTTTACCATATAGCCATTTAGTCCAGCATAAAATCAATAAACAAACAAAAAAAACAACATTTCAATATGAAAATAGAAACTTAATAGACCAAGAAAAAAAGAAAGAAAAAAAAACCTGCAGGCCGCAGATGCTACCCGCTGTCCAAATAGGTGGTGCTGAAATTTACAGCAGTAGCTCTCTCTCTCTCTCTCTCTCTCTCTCTCTCTCTCTCTCTCTCTCTCTCTCTCTCTCTCTCTCTCTCTCTCTCTCTCTTAACGTGTACAGTAATACACAATATGATGTGTGGCTTCAGGCCATAATACGAAGTTTCAACAATATATCGACCTCAATCAACCTCATTCAACCAACAGTGATGCTAAATTATGATTCTGTGTCTCACCTGTTGGCTCTCGAACGTCCACGCGCTGTCTGGTAATGATGCATCAAGCACGTTTAGCGTGTCAGTAAAGTTTGTGGTGCTGCTGGGTTTAATGAGGGTGAGATCACTGAATTCTGACATTGGAGAGAGATAGGAGCCAAAGGACTGACTCTGAGACATCATGTCTCCGCCCAGAACCTCCACATACTTAATAGGCCCGTCAGTGTTGAGCTGGATCTGCAGGTTTCTGTTGTTCTTGTATTCAGAATTTGTCCTCCTGATACAGCAGCTTGAACCGCTTCTACTGCCTCGCGCACATTTCACAAGTAAAATGAAAAACGTTGATAGACACAACAAGGACACGGAAGCCAAAGAGATGATCAAATATAAAGCAATTTTGCCAGTTTTCTTGTTGGGCTCGATAGTTTTCTCTCTATAGTCTGAGATGGGCTCATGAAAGCCGTCCTCTATCAGTATATCCACTGTGACTGTGGTGGACTGGATCGGTTCTCCATTATCCTTTATTTCAATCAGCAGTCTCTGAGAGGAGTCATCGTGCTCTGAAACAGCGCGTTTAGTCCTCACCTCTCCCGTATGTAAATTGACACTGAACAGAGACGCGTCCGTGGCCTCCGCGAGTCTGTAGAACAGCCAGGCGTTATGACCCGAGTCCGCGTCCACTGCTGTTACCTTAGTAACGAGATGCCCCGTTTTAGCAGAACGGGGAATTCTTTGATGAGTAACAGACCCCATGGATGTGGACGGGTAAATGACAGCAGGTGCATTATCGTTCCGGTCCAAAATAAACACATGAACAGTTGCATTGCTGCTCAGAGATGGAGAGCCATGATCTTTAGCCTGCACCACAATGCTGATTAGCTTCATTTTCTCATAATCAAATGAGCTCATGCTGTAAATAGTTCCGTTCTCAGAGTTGATATAAAAATAAGACGATGCTGGAACGTTATTAGAACTTAAATCTAAAACTGAGTAAGTGAGTAAAGCGTTCTTGTCTCGGTCAATATCAGCTGCGGATACAGAAAACAGTGACACACCTGCCAGATTATTTTCGTTTATGTAAACGTTATACGAGGACTGTGAGAACACTGGAGGGTTGTCATTCACGTCAAGTACTTTAACATTTACTGTCTTAACAGTTTTCAAAGGAGGAACACCGGAGTCCATGGCCAGTATTTCTACATTATATTCTGAATGAACTTCACGGTCTAATGTTGAGTCAGTTATCAAAGAATAGTGATTATCGAAAGAAGGTTTCAATTTAAAAGGAACATCCGGAGAGACAATTAGCTCAACTTTGCCATTATTACCAGAGTCCAAATCTTTGACGTTAATCAGAGCCACCACAGTTCCCATTGTTGCATTTTCAGGAACGGGGCTTGGTAAAGATGTCAGGATAATCTCTGGAGGATTGTCATTCTCATCTATAATATCTATTTGGACCGATGATTGTCCCTCGAGCTCTGGATTCCCTTTATCTTTAGCACAAACATCAAACGTATATGATTTCGTACTCTCGTAATCTAATTTTCCAATGACTTTAATTTCGCCGGTTTCAGCGTTCAAACTAAAAACGTTTCTTACATGTTCGGGAGTGTGCGCTGCGAATAAATACTGTATTTCACCATTCGGACCTTCATCTAGGTCTGTGGCTTTTATTATGAGCACACTTGAACCAAAAATAGCTGTCTCTAAAACAGACGCTTTGTAAGCAGCAACCTCAAATTTAGGTTCGTTGTCGTTAATATCTTGAACAATTATTTGCAATAAAGATGTCCCAGATTTTACCGGATTACCACCATCTAGGGCTGTTAATACAAGTTTGTGAATAGATTGTTTTTCTCTGTCTAGAGGTTTTTCAACCACAAGTTCTGGTACTTTCCTTCCATTTTTAAGCGTTTTTACATTAAGACGAAAGAAATCGTTATTGTTCAATGTGTACGACTTTAAACTATTGCTGCCAACATCGAGATCCTCGGCACTTTCAAGAGAAAATCGTGTCCCTGGAGCAATCAATTCAGATATTTTTAAGATTGTGTCTTTCGTGTGAAAGTTCGGTGCATTGTCATTTATGTCTTGTATTTCTATCTCAACTTTATGTAACTGTAATGGATTCTCAATAACGATCTGCAGTGGCATTAGACAACTGGCGCTTTGTCCACAGAGCGTCTCTCTGTCTATTCTGCCATTAACTACCAGATCACCCTTCCCTGAATCCACACTGAAATACTGTCTATTCGACTCAGACGCAATCCGCAGCTTGCGCTCGGCAATATCTGAGATGTCAAAGCCAAGATCCTTTGCGATATTCCCAACGATAGATCCTTCCTTTAACTCTTCGGGTATTGTGTAGCGAATTTGAGCTCCAATTGTATTCCACAATAGAGAGAACGCGAACAGCCAAAGCGCTGCCCATTTCCTCGCTCCGATCCTCCTCATTTCTCTGCCGCGTTTGTTATTCCCATTTACAAATCTTCATTTTACATCCTTATAAAATCCGAATGCTATTTTCCATTTTCAAACAAACGTGTATTCAGCCCATCCTCGTTGTGGTGATCAGCCTCATAAAGCGTTCATGTTTCCTCTCGCTCTACAGCTCTCATCATTGTACTCCTCCTTTAGCTGGGGGAGGGAGTAGATCCCTTTGTACAGTCTGAAGCACGATTGGTATAGAGCTCAACGCTCACTCGTCCAATAGATGCTTTGCTTTTTCTTAAAGGAATAACCAGCCCTCAGTTCTTTGTGTCACGGCATCTAGTGGACAACTGTGGTCTAAAATATGCAATGCAGTTAGTCTCAGACTGATTTCTGATCTATTTAGACAGAAAAATGTGGGAGAAGAACCCTTACAGAAGAATTGAATATGAATTTCACATGTGCAGTTACGTTAAAATGAAATATACGGAAGACTAATTGATACCATAAAAATGCTAAACTACGTTTCCCATGTGCAAAGCTGATGTCTCACATGTGTTTCACATGTGATTGCACATGTTAAAGATATGTAGTTTTTTTTCTGTAAATAAATTATTGGAACATACTTTTAATTTGTCATTTAAACTTTTGGCATTAACAGTTTAGATCTCAATTTCTATGAAGAGGAAATACAGTTTCCCACTAAAAGTATGTTTAATAACTTTATTGTTATTATTGTTAGTATTAGTAGTATTGTTAGTATTTTACTGTTTTAATTAAATTCAACAAGGCCTACCAATGCAGCACGTATCAAGTAGCACCTAAAACTGTACAACCTCACATCGCTATGGGAGCTGTCCAGTCCAGAGTGCTGAACTTAGTACAAAACTACCCCCATTATCTCCGGGAATTTATTTTGTCATCATAAATTTGGTGCAAGAACACAAATAAATAAATACTTTTAGAAAAATAACATTGCTGAAGCTTAATAAAATATGGAAAATCAATCAATCAATTTAACGTCATTGCAGATCTTTAAGCCAAGCTTCCCTGTCCGTCACAGACACAAACATTCAAGCATGTCCACCATAATGAGTATATGTTTATGTTTTTGTTTCTAAGAAGAAAAATAATCACATACAAGTCCATATTGTTGCTGAGTTAATTAATCATTATTCTGTTTCTCACCTGTTGGCTCTCGAACGTCCACGCGCTGTCTGGTAGTGACGCATCAAGCACGTTTAGCGTGTCAGTAAAGTTTGTGGTGCTGCTGGGTTTAATGAGGGTGAGATCACTGAATTCTGACATTGGAGAGAGATAGGAGCCAAATGACTGACTCTGAGACATCATGTCTCCTCCCAGAACCTCCACATACTTAATGGGCCCGTCAGTGTTGAGCTGGATCTGCAGGTTTCTATTGGGGTTCTTGTATTCAGAATTTGTCCTCCTGAAACAGCAGCTTGAGCCGCCTCCACTGCCCCTCGCACATTTCACCAGTAAGATAAAAAACGTCAACAGACACAACAAAGACACGGAAGCTAAAGAGATAATCAGATATAATGTGATTTTGCCAGTTTTCTTGTTGGGCTCGATAGTTTTCTCTCTATAGTCTGAGATGGGCTCATGAAAGCCGTCTTCTATCAATATATCCACTGTGATTGTACTGGACTGGATCGGTTCTCCATTATCCTTTATTTCAATCAGCAGTCTCTGAGAGGAGTCATCGTGCTCTGAAACAGCGCGTTTAGTCCTCACCTCTCCAGTATGTAAATTGACACTGAATAGAGACGCGTCCGTGGCCTCAGCGAGTCTGTAGAACAGCCAGGCGTTATGACCCGAGTCCGCGTCCACTGCTGTTACCTTAGTAACGAGATGTCCTGCTTTAGCAGAACGGGGCATCCTCTGATGAGTGACAGACCCCATGGATGTGGACGGGTAAATGACAGCAGGTGCATTATCGTTGTGGTCCAGAATAAACACATGAACAGTTGCATTGCTGCTCAGAGATGGAGAGCCATGATCTTTAGCCTGCACTACAATGCTGAACAGCTTCGTTTTTTCATAATCAAAAGAGCTCATGCTGTAAATAGTTCCGTTTTCAGAATTGATATAAAAATAAGATGATGCTGGAAGCTGATTTGACGTTAAATCGAGAATTGAATAACTCAGTAATGCGTTCTTGTCTTGGTCAATATCAGATGCAGATACAGAAAACAATGAAGCACCTGGCGGGCTATTTTCCTTTATGTACACTGTATACGAGCGCTGCGAGAATACTGGAGGGTTGTCATTCACATCAAGTATTTTTACATTTACAGTTTTCGTAGATTTTAAAGATGGTACACCAGAGTCTGTAGCTACTAATTCTATGTCATATTCTGCATTCGCTTCACGGTCCAAAAGTGAGCCAGTCACCAAAGAATAGTGATTGTCAAATGCTGATTTCAGTTTAAAGGGAAAACGAGTGGAGATGGTAAGATTTACTTTGCCGTTATCACCCGAATCCAAGTCTTTTACGTTGATTAAAGCTACAACTGTACCGACTGATGCATTCTCCGACACTGGGCTAGGTAAAGATGTCAAAATAATTTCAGGAATATTGTCATTCTCATCAATGATGTGCAGTCGCACTGAAGAATGGCCCTCCTGCTCTGGGCTCCCTTTGTCTTTAGCGCAGACATCAAATGTGTATAATTTTGTTAACTCATAATCTAGTTTTCCAATCACTGTAATTTCCCCGGTTTCCACGTTGATATTAAAAGATTTTTTGACGGGATCTGGTGTATGTGCACCGAAAAAATACTGTATTTCGCCATTTAGACCTTCATCTAAATCGGTGGCTTTTACGGTTAAGACACTTGAACCAAATGTTATGCTCTCCTGCACAGATACTTTATATTGTGATTGTTCAAATTTCGGCTCGTTGTCATTAGTATCTTGAACAATTACTTGTATCATTATAGTTCCGGATTTTACAGGATCGCCACCATCTAATGCTGTTAAAATGAGCTTATGTACAGATTGTTTCTCTCGATCAAGTGGTTTATCGACTACCAGCTCTGGCACTTTCTTACCATCTTCAAGTGTTTTCACATTTAAACGGAAAAAGGCGTTATTACTCAAAGCATAGGATTTTAGACTATTGCTACCGACGTCTAAATCCTCGGCACTTTCAAATGGAAATCTTGCGCCCAGAGCAACCGATTCGGCTATTTTCAAAACATTATCTTTTGTATGAAAATTCGGTGCATTGTCATTTATATCCTGTATTTCTATATTAACACGATATAACTGCAGTGGATTCTCTATAACCAGTTGTAATGGCATCAGACAACTGGCGCTTTGTCCACAGAGCGCCTCTCTGTCTATTCTACCATTGACTATCAGCTCGCCGTTCCTTGTATCCACACTGAAATATTGCGTACTAGAATCAGAGGCTATCCGTAACTTACGATTAGCGATGTCAGAAATGTCCAGACCAATGTCCCTTGCTATGTTTCCAACAACAGATCCTTCCTTTAGTTCCTCTGGTATAGTGTAGCGAATTTGAGCTCCAATTGTATTCCTTAATAGAGAGAAAACAAACAGCAAAAGTGCTGCCTGTTTCCACACTCGAATGCGTCTCATTTCCACAGAGATTTGAACGTTTCCATTAATGAGCGTTTTGCATATATCCAGACGAAACCGTCATTTTTCTTCTTTTATTAAAATCGCAATTCCATTTCGATCGCTGGGTCGGTTTTGTGGTGATCAGCGTCATAACCGCGAGTCCAGTTCTCCTTCTCTACAGCTCATATCACTCATTGTAGCCCTTTTCTGCTAAGGGAGGGAGTAGATCCCTTTGTATAGTCTTGCACCTCATTGGCGCTGAGCTCAGTGCGCAGTTGTCCAATAGAGGACAGAGTCTCTCTTAAAGGAGAACATGCACCTTTTTCCTGAAAATGCTGTTTGTTGTCATAAGAAAAGAAAAGGGAAAATGACTATATATATATATATATATATATATATATATATATATATATATATATATATATATATATATATGTATATGTATGTATATGTATATGTATATGTATGTATGTATGTATGTATAATTTATACAATTGATCTGTATGAAAAATATATGTTTTTGCCATAAAACGCATGTTTTTTTTTCTATTAAAAAAATATAGTCCTGCATCCACAAAATGCTGCTTTAAAAAAAAAAGCTAAATCGTATCTTAACAATTGGTTAGTGAGTATAAATTGCATTATGTTTCAGCAAACTATCAACGTTGTCGTCGTGTCGCTGTCCACAGTTGTGGTGCTGAAATCTGCTCAATGTACTTTTCTCAACACTTTAGCCCACACAAAGACACACGCTCAAAAAAACAAACAAAAAAGCACACACAGATGCCTCCATTTCCTTCTTTTTGCCCAAATACTATGTGTAGAATAAAAATAAAAAATAAATAAATATGCATGTGAACTCGCAAAATACTGCGATTTAAAGACATATTTGTATTATGCAAATGACAGCTCTGAATATAGCAAAAGTTTTATTAGTCTCACCTGTTGGCTCTCGAACGTCCACGCGCTGTCTGGTAGTGACGCATCAAGCACGTTTAGCGTATCTGTAAAGTTTGTGGTGCTGCTGGGTTTAATGAGGGTGAGATCACTGAATTCTGACATTGGAGAGAGATAGGAGCCAAAGGACTGACTCTGAGACATCATGTCTCCGCCCAGAACCTCCACATACTTAATAGGCCCGTCAGTGTTGAGCTGGATCTGCAGGTTTCTGTTGTTCTTGTATTCAGAATGTGTCCTCCTGATACAGCAGCTTGAACCGCTTCTACTGCCTCGCGCACATTTCACAAGTAAAATGAAAAACGTTGATAGACACAACAAGGACACGGAAGCCAAAGAAATGATCAGATATAATGTGATTTTGCCAGTTTTCTTGTTGGGCTCGATAGATTTCTCTCTAAAGTCTGAGATGGGCTCATGAAAGCCATCCTCTATCAATATATCCACTGTGATTGTACTGGACTGGATCGGTTCTCCATTATCCTTTATTTCAATCAGCAGTCTCTGAGAGGAGTCATCGTGCTCTGAAACAGCGCGTTTAGTCCTTACCTCTCCCGTATGTAAATTCACACTGAACAGAGACGCGTCCGTGGCCTCAGCGAGTCTGTAGAACAGCCAGGCGTTATGACCCGAGTCCGCGTCCACTGCTGTTACCTTAGTAACGAGATGTCCTGCTTTAGCAGAACGGGGCATCCTCTGATGAGTGACAGACCCCATGGATGTGGACGGGTAAATGACAGCAGGTGCATTATCGTTATGGTCCAGAATAAACACCTGAACAGTTGCATTGCTACTCAGCGATGGAGAGCCATGATCTTTAGCCTGCACTACAATGCTGAACAGCTTCGTTTTTTCATAATCAAAAGAGCTCATGCTATAAATAGTTCCGTTTTCAGAATTTATATAAAAATAAGATGATGCTGGAAGCTGATTTGAAGTTAAATCGAGAATTGAATAGCTCAGTAATGCATTCTTGTCTTGGTCAATATCAGATGCAGATACAGAAAACAATGAAGCACCTGGCGGGCTATTTTCCTTTATGTACACTGTATACGAGCGCTGCGAGAATACTGGAGGATTGTCATTCACATCAAGTATTTTTACATTTACAGTTTTCGTAGATTTTAAAGATGGTACACCAGAGTCTGTAGCTACTAATTCTATGTCATATTCTGCATTACCTTCACGGTCCAAAAGTGAGCCAGTCACCAAAGAATAGTGATTGTCAAATGCTGATTTCAGTTTAAAGGGAAAACGAGTGGAGATGGTAAGATTTACTTTGCCGTTATCACCCGAATCCAAGTCTTTTACGTTGATTAAAGCTACAACTGTACCGACTGATGCATTCTCCGACACTGGGCTAGGTAAAGATGTCAAAACAATTTCAGGAATATTGTCATTTTCATCAATGATGTGCAGTCGCACTGAAGAATGGCCCTCCTGCTCTGGGCTCCCTTTGTCTTTAGCGCAGACATCAAATGTGTATAATTTTGTTAACTCATAATCTAGTTTTCCAACCACTGTGATTTCTCCGCTTTCAGCGTTAATATTAAACGATTTCCTCACGTTATCTGGTGTACGTGCACCGAAAAAATACTGTATTTCGCCGTTTAGACCCTCATCTAAATCAGTGGCTTTTATAGATAAAACGCTTGAACCAAATGGCGTACTCTCCTGCACAGAAGCTTTATATTGTGATTGCTCAAATTTCGGCTCATTGTCATTAATATCTTGAACGATAACTTGTATCATAATAGTTCCAGATTTGACAGGATCGCCACCATCTAATGCTGTTAAAATGAGCTTATGTACAGATTGTTTCTCTCGATCAAGTGGTTTATCAACTATCAGTTCTGGTACTTTCTTACCATCTTCAAGTGTTTTCACATTTAAACGGAAAAAGGCGTTATTACTCAAAGCGTAGGATTTTAGACTATTGCTACCTACATCTAAATCCTCGGCACTTTCAAATAGAAATTTTGCGCCAACAGCTACAGATTCAGCTATTTTCAAAATGCTGTCTTTCGTGTGAAAACTTGGTGCATTGTCATTTATATCCTGTATTTCTATATTAACACGAAATAACTGCAGTGGATTCTCTATAACCAGTTGTAATGGCATCAGACAACTGGCGCTTTGTCCACAGAGCGCCTCTCTGTCTATTCTACCATTGACTATCAGTTCGCCGTTCCTTGTATCCACACTGAAATATTGCGTACTAGAATCAGAGGCTATCCGTAACTTACGATTAGCGATGTCAGAAATGTCCAGTCCAATGTCCCTTGCTATGTTTCCAACAACAGATCCTTCCTTTAGTTCCTCTGGTATAGTGTAGCGAATTTGAGCTCCAATTGTATTCCATAATAAAGAGAAAACAAACAGCAAAAGCGCTGCCTGTTTCCACACTCGAATGCGTCTCATTTCCACTGTAATTTGAACGTTTCCATTAATAAGTGCTTCGCATATATCCAGACGAAAACGTCATTTTTCTTCTTTTATTAAAATCGCAATTCCATTTCGGTTGCTGGGTCGGTTTTGCGGTGATCAGCGTCATAACCGCGAGTCCTATTCTCCTTCTCTACAGCTCATATCACTTATTGTAGCCCTTTTCTGCTAAGGGAGGGAGTAGATCCCTTTGTATAGCCTCGCACCTCATTGGCGCTGAGCTCAGTGCGCAGATGTCCAATAAAGGACAGAGTCTCTCTTAAAGGAGAACATGCACCCTTTTCTGAAAATGATGTATGATGTTAGTTGTGTATAGTCATATATATGTTATATATGTTAGTATTTTTTTGCAGATATTATAGTCATGGATCCACAAAATATGTGTTTTTGGGTAAAAAAAAAAAAAAACCTAAATCAATTATCTCCAAATTAGCTAGCTGAGTTTACTAATGACTAATAATAATCTTTGCAACTTGTTAGCAAGTAAATTGCGTTGAGCAAACACTATCAGCGTTGTCATCGCGTTGCTGTCCACAGTTGTGGTGCTGAAATTTGCCCAATGGTACTGTTCTCAGCACGTTTTAGCCCACACAAAGACACGCTGTATAATGACACACACACACACACACACACACACACACACACACACACACACACACACACACACACACACACACACGCACACACACATATACACGTATATATGTGTGTGTTACTCTTTTTCTACAGAAATTATAACCATGAATCCACAAAATAAAAATAAAATAAAATAAATAAATCTGTTATCTCCAAATTAACTAGCTACGGTCACTAATGACCAATGATAATCTCAGCAACTTGTTAGCAAGTAAATTGCGTTCTATTTGAGCAAACTATCAACGTTGTCATCGTGTTGCTGTCTGTAGTTGTGGTGCTGAAATTTGCTCAATGTACCCACACAAAGACACACGCGCTCGAAAACACAAAGCCTCGATTTCTTTTTTTTTTTTTTTGCAAATAGTATACGTGTAAAATAAATAATTTATGACAGCTCTGAACATAGCAAAAGTCGTATTAGTCTCACCTGTTGACTCTCGAACGTCCACGCGCTGTCTGGTAATGACGCATCAAGCACGTTTAGTGTGTCTGTAAAGTTTGTGGTGCTGCTGGGTTTAATGAGGGTGAGATCACTGAATTCCGACATTGGAGAGAGATAGGAGCCAAAAGACTGACTCTGAGACATCATGTCTCCTCCCAGAACCTCCACATACTTAATGGGTCCGTCAGTGTTGAGCTGGATCTGCAGGTTTCTGTTGGGGTTCTTGTATTCAGAATCGGTTCTCCTAACACAGCAGCTTGAACTTCCGATGCTACTTCTAACGCATTTCACAATCAACGTGAACAATGTCAAAACAGATAAAAGTGACACTGTTCCCAAAGAAATGATCAAATATAAAGTTATTTTTCCGTTTTTCTTGTTGTTGTTTTCTGTAGTTTTCATACTATAATCCGAGACGGGCTCATGAACGCCTTCTTCTATCAATATATCCACTGTGATTGTACTGGACTGGATCGGTTCTCCATTATCCTTTATTTCAATCAGCAGTCTCTGAGAGGAGTCATCGTGCTCTGAAACAGTGCGTTTAGTCCTCACCTCTCCCGTGTGTAAGTTCACACTAAACAGAGAAGAGTCTGTGGCCTCCGCGAGCCTGTAGAACAGCCAGGCGTTATGACCTGAGTCCGCGTCCACTGCTGTTACCTTAGTAACGAGATGTCCTGCTTTAGCAGAACGGGTCATCCTCTGATGAGTGACAGACCCCATGGATGTAGACGGGTAAATGACAACAGGTGCATTATCGTTCTGGTCCAGAATAAACACATGAACTGTGGCGTTGCTGCTCATAGGAGGATAGCCATGGTCTTTAGCAAGCACGATTAAACGAAATATCTTCATTTTCTCGTAGTCAAATGAGTGCATGCAAAATATACTACCATTATCAGAGTTTATATAAACATATGAAGACACGGGCACGTCTTGAGTATTAGTATCAAGAACTGAATAGACAAGTTTAGCATTGTCTCCAGTATCTAGATCCGATGCTGTTACTGATGCTAAAATGGATCCCGGAGCGCTGTTTTCTTTAATATAAACAGAGTAAACACGTTCAGAGAAAACAGGAGGGTTATCATTAACATCTAATATATTAACTGTAATGACTTTGCTAGATACCAGTGGAGGTGATGCAGAGTCTGAAGCTTTGAGCTCAATATTATACATAGGAAACTTTTCTCGATCTAATTGTGAGTCTGTTACTAGTGCATAATGATTTGAAAATGTTGGCTTTAATTTAAAAGGGGTACCAGGTGAAATGGCAAGCGTTACGTTTCCGTTTACCCCGGAATCTGAATCTTTAACATTTATTAACGCTACCATAGTCCCAGCGGGCGCATCTTCTGGCACAGGTTTGGGTGAGGAGGTGATGATGATCTCGGGTGCATTATCATTCACATCTAAAACATTCACCTGAACTCTACAATGTCCCTCCATTACAGGCGCCCCTTTGTCTCTGGCGCGTATGTCAAATTTATATGTGGAGCTAATTTCATAGTCAAGACTCTTTGATATAGTTAATTCGCCAGTATCTGAGTCAATGGAAAACAATTGCTTTATTGCGTCTGGTGTGAGAGATCCTAAGGAATACTCAATTTTACTATTAACGCCATCGTCTAAGTCAATTGCTTTTACTGTCTGAATGACTGTACCAGGAGCAGAGTTCTCCGTCACTTTAATTCCATATAAATCTTGTTCAAATGCAGGAGCATTGTCATTCGCATCAAGCACTTTAACAGTTATCTGAGTGGTGCCTGATCTTGCTGGATCACCTCCATCAATACCCGTCAAAATCAGATGGTGTATAGACTGTTTTTCTCTATCAAGTGCTTTCTGCAAAACAATTTCTGGGACTTTCGTTCCGTCATTGTCATTTTTAACATGCAAAACAAAATATTCATTTTTATTTAAAGCATATGTGCGCAAAGAGTTTGACCCTACATCTGCGTCTTGTGCAGGTTCTAAATGAAATTTAGCTCCGGTTAGCGTAGTCTCTGAGACGTCAATATTTTTGGTGTCTGAAAGGAAACTCGGAGAGTTGTCGTTTATATCTTGGATATCCACTTCGACACGAAAAAACTGAAGTGGATCCTCGATTATGACTTGAACTGGTAACACACAACTCGCGCTTTGTCCGCACAGGGTTTCTCTGTCTATTACTTCATTCACAAGCAGCTCGCCATTCCGCAAATTCAGACTGAAATATTGCTTACCAGACTCAGATGCTATCCGTAATTTACGATTAGATATTTCAGATAAATCCAAACCGAGATCTTTAGCTACATTTCCAACAACAGATCCCTCCTTCAGCTCCTCCGGTATTGTATAACGAAGCTGCGCCTCTGTATCGCTCCACAAAACAGCGAAACACAACAACCACAGCGCCCGCCAGAGCAAAATTCTCCTTTGTATTTGAGTCCTCATTTCCAAAAACGAGAAATAATCGTTAAATCCAGTATCTTGACATTCATTTTACGGCTATAAGCCTTCACGAAAACAATGTGAAATTTTAAATTGCATAGAATTCCAAATTATATTCCGTTGTTAAATACATCGCAGCGAATGCAGTGCATTTTGTCCTACGTCTGTGCGTAATGGTTTTCAGCATTATGTCGGGGGAGGGAGTAGATCCCTTTGTGCAGTGCGGTCTCATTATTGGATGAGCGCTCTCCAGTCACAACCATGAATCAGTCTTAAAGAGGCAGAGCAAAGCCAAGCTCAACACCCACACAGAACACATGCAGTTCTTTTTAGAGTCATATTGCATTGAAATGACTATTTTTCTCAGAAGTCACTCGTTTTAAAAACAAATGCAGATAGATTGTATACTAAGAAAGATTATACTGCAAAACTAAAATCAGTATTTTTTAAAAACAGCACTCTATGGGGATGCTGCATTTGGACGCTCAAATATGTAACGCATGAATATTGCTTTTACGTGTTATTCCATTATTACGTGTATTGTACGTGTTATTTGCAAGTTTCATGTTGAAGCAATTTCACTGTGCATTAGAACTATTGCTGTAATATTGGTAATATTAAAATCATTCTTTTTGCACATAATGACATCAGTTATGGCATATAATATTAAAAAAAAAAAAAAAAAAGATCACGAGCTCACCTGTTGACTCTCGAACGTCCACGCGCTGTCTGGTAATGACGCATCAAGCACGTTTAGTGTGTCTGTAAAGTTTGTGGTGCTGCTGGGTTTAATGAGGGTGAGATCACTGAATTCTGACATTGGAGAGAGATATGAGCCAAAGGATTGACTCTGAGACATCATGTCTCCTCCCAGAACTTCCACATACTTAATGGGCCCGTCAGTGTTGAGCTGGATCTGCAGGTTTCTGTTGGGGTTCTTGTATTCAGAATCGGTTCTCCTGACACAGCAGCTTGAACTTCCGATGCTACTTCTAACGCATTTCACAACCAACGTGAACAATGTCAAAACCAAGAAAAGTGACACTGTTCCCAAAGAAATGATTAGATATAAGGTTATTTTTCCGTTTTTCTTGTTGTTGTTTTCTGTGGTTTTCATACTATAATCCGAGACGGGCTCATGAACGCCTTCTTCTATCAGTATATCCACTGTGACTGTGGTGGACTGGATCGGTTCTCCATTATCCTTTATCTCTATCAGCAGTCTCTGAGAGGAGTCATCGTGCTCTGAAACAGCACGCTTAGTCCTCACCTCTCCCGTATGTAAGTTCACACTAAACAGAGACGAGTCCGTGGCCTCCGCGAGCCTGTAGAACAGCCAGGCGTTATGACCCGAGTCCGCGTCCACTGCTGTTACTTTAGTAACAAGATGTCCTGCTTTAGCAGAACGGGGCATCCTCTGATGAGTGACAGACCCCATGGATGTGGACGGGTAAATGACAACAGGTGCATTATCGTTCTGGTCCGAAATAAACACATGAATAGTTGTGTTGCTGCTCAGAGATGGAGAGCCATTATCTTTAGCAACTACAATTATGTGAAAGACCTTCATTTTCTCATAGTCAAATGAGTGCATGCTAAATATACTACCATTTTCAGAGTTTATATAAACATATGAAGAGACGGGTACTCCTTGTGTATTAGTATCGAGAACTGAATAGACAATTTTGGCATTTTCTCCTGTATCTAGATCCGATGCTGTTACTGATGCTAAAATTGATCCCGGAGCGCTGTTTTCTTTAGTATAAACCGAGTACACACGTTCAGAGAAAACAGGAGGGTTATCATTGACATCTAGTATGCTAACTGTAATGACTTTGCTAGATATCAGCGGAGGTGATCCAGAGTCTAAAGCTTTGAGCTCAATATCATATCTAGGAAACATTTCTCGGTCTAATTGTGAGTCTGTCACCAGCGCGTAATGGTTTGAAAACGTTGGCTTTAATTTAAAAGGAGTACCCGGCGACATGCTAAGTGTTACGTTTCCATTTACGCCTGAATCCAAATCTTTAACATTTATTAAGGCTACCATAGTCCCAACGGGCGCATCTTCTCGCACAGGTTTGGGTGAGGAGGTAATGGTGATGTCAGGTGCATTATCATTCACATCCAAAACAGTCACTTGGATGGTACAATGTCCCTCCATTGCAAATGATCCTTTGTCTCTAGCGCGTATGTCAATTTTATATAAGGCGCTGGTTTCATAATCAAGATTCTTTGAAACGACTAATTCACCTGTCACAGGATTGATAGAAAACAAATTTTGAATTACATCAGGTGTATGTGCCGCAAATGAATAATCAACCTCGCCGTTTACGCCATCATCCAAGTCAATAGCTTTTACAGCAAGTATCATTGTACCCGGGACTGTGCTTTCCATCACTTTAACTTCATATAACTCGTGTTCAAATACAGGAGCATTATCATTTGCATCAAGAATTTTTACAGAAATCTGTGTGGTTCCTGACCTCGCTGGATCACCCCCGTCAATACCTGTCAAAATTAGATGGTGAACAGATTGTTTTTCTCTATCGACAGCTTTCTCTAATATTATTTCTGGGACTTTTGTTCCATCCTTATCGCTTTTTATGTTCATAACAAAATGTTCATTTTTGTTAAGTGCATATGTGCGCAAGGAGTTCGTTCCAGAATCAGGATCTTGAGCAGGTTCCAAACGAAATCTAGCTCCAATTAACGTTAACTCTGGCACCTCAATTGTGTTTATTTCTGACAAGAATATTGGAGAGTTGTCGTTAATATCTTGTATTTCCACCTCCACACGATAAAACTGGAGTGGATCGTCGATTATGACTTGCACTGGTAACACACAACTCGCGCTTTGTCCGCACAGTGTTTCTCTGTCTATTACTTCATTCACAAGCAGCTCGCCATTCCGCAAATTCAGACTGAAATACTGCTTACCAGACTCAGATGCTATCCGTAATTTACGATTAGATATTTCAGATACATCCAAACCGAGATCTTTAGCTGCATTTCCAACAACAGATCCCTCCTTCAGCTCCTCCGGTATTGTATAACGAAGCTGTGCCTCTGTATCGCTCCACAAAACAGCGAAACACAACAGCCACAGCGCCCGCCAGAGCAAAATTCTCCTCTGTATTTGAGTCCTCATTTCCGAACACGACAAATGACCGTTGATTCCAGTATCCTGATATTCATTTTACGCCTGTAAGCATTGGCGAAAATAATAAATTTCAGAATGTATAGAATTCCAGATTATATTCCGTTGTTAAATACATTGCAGCGAGTGCAGTGCATTTTGTCCTACGTCTGTGCGTAATGGTTTTCAGCATTATGTCGGGGGAGGGAGTAGATCCCTTTGTGCAGTGCGGTCTCCTTATTGGATGAGCGCTCTCCAGTCACAACATGAATCAGTCTTAAAGAGGCAGAGCAAAGCCAAGCTCAACACCCTTACAGAATACATGCAGCTCTTTTTTTAGGGTCATATTGTATTGAAACGACTATTTTTCTCCACAGCTACTCGTTTTAAAAGCAAATGCAGATAGATTGGATATTAAAAAGACTATACTGCAAAACAGAAATCAGCAAACAGTGCTCTTTATGGGGATGCTGCATATGGACGCTCAAATATGTATTACAAGAATATTGCTTTTAAGTGTTATTCCATTATTACGTATTGTACGTGTTAAAGTATTATTTACACGTTTAATGTTAAAGCAATTTCAATGTTTGAGCATTAGAATTATCACTATAATATTAGTGCACATATATTTGTGAATTTGTCGGTGGTTAAAATCATTCTTTTTGCACATAATGACATCAATATTGGGCTATAATTAAAAAAAATAAATAAATAAATAAAAAAAATCACGAGCTCACCTGTTGACTCTCGAACGTCCACGCGCTGTCTGGTAATGAGGCATCAAGCACGTTTAGTGTGTCTGTAAAGTTTGTGGTGCTGCTGGGTTTAATGAGGGTGAGATCACTGAATTCCGACATTGGAGAGAGATATGAGCCAAAGGATTGACTCTGAGACATCATGTCTCCTCCCAGAACCTCCACATACTTAATGGGTCCGTCAGTGTTGAGCTGGATCTGCAGGTTTCTGTTGGGGTTCTTGTATTCAGAATCGGTTCTCCTGACACAGCAGCTTGAACTTCCGATGCTACTTCTAACGCATTTCACAATCAACGTGAACAATGTCAAAACAGATAAAAGTGACACTGTTCCCAAAGAAATGGTCAGATATAAAGTTATTTTTCCGTTTTTGTTGTTGTTGTTTTCTGTAGTTTTCATACTATAATCCGAGACGGGCTCATGAACGCCTTCTTCTATCAGTATATCCACTGTGACTGTGGTGGACTGGATCGGTTCTCCATTATCCTTTATCTCTATCAGCAGTCTCTGAGAGGAGTCATCGTGCTCTGAAACAGCGCGTTTAGTTCTCACCTCTCCCGTATGTAAGTTCACACTAAACAGAGACGAGTCCGTGGCCTCTGCGAGCCTGTAGAACAGCCAGGCGTTATGACCTGAGTCCGCGTCCACTGCTGTTACTTTAGTAACAAGATGTCCTGCTTTAGCAGAACGGGGCATCCTCTGATGAGTGACAGAGCCCATGGATGTGGACGGGTAAATGACAACAGGTGCATTATCGTTCTGGTCCGAAATAAACACATGAATAGTTGTGTTGCTGCTCAGAGATGGAGAGCCATTATCTTTAGCAACTACAATTATGTGAAAGACCTTCATTTTCTCATAGTCAAATGAGTGCATGCTAAATATACTACCATTTTCAGAGTTTATATAAACATATGAAGAGACGGGTACTCCTTGTGTATTAGTATCGAGAACTGAATAGACAATTTTGGCATTTTCTCCTGTATCTAGATCCGATGCTGTTACTGATGCTAAAATTGATCCCGGAGCGCTGTTTTCTTTAATATAAACCGAGTACACACGTTCAGAGAAAACAGGAGGGTTATCATTCACATCTAGTATGCTAACTGTAATGACTTTACTAGATATCAGTGGAGGTGATCCAGAGTCTAAAGCTTTGAGCTCAATGTCATATCTAGGAAACATTTCTCGGTCTAATTGTGAGTCTGTCACCAGCGCGTAATGGTTTGAAAACGTTGGCTTTAATTTAAAAGGGGTACCCGGCGACATTGTAAGTGTTACGTTTCCATTTACGCCTGAATCCAAATCTTTAACGTTAATTAATGCTACCATAGTCCCAGCGGGCGCATCTTCTCGCACAGGTTTGGGTGAGGAGGTGATGATGATCTCGGGTGCATTATCATTCACATCTGAAACAGTCACTTGGATTCTACAATGTCCCTCCATTCCAAGTTGCCCTTTGTCTCTAGCACGTATGTCAATTTTATAAGAGGTGCTGGTTTCATAATCAAGATGCTTGGAAACGACTAATTCGCCTGTCACGGGATTAATAGCAAACATATTTTGAATTATATCAGATGTATGTGCCGCAAATGAATATTCAACTTCACCGTTTACGCCATCGTCCAAGTCAATAGCTTTTACAGCAAGTATCATTGTACCCGGGACTGTACTCTCCATCACTTTAACTTCATATAACTCATGTTCAAATACAGGAGCATTATCATTTGCATCAAGAATTTTTACAGAAATCTGTGTGGTTCCTGACCTCGCTGGATCACCCCCATCAATACCTGTCAAAATTAGATGGTGTACAGACTGTTTTTCTCTGTCGACAGCTTTCTCTAAAACTATTTCTGGGACTTTTGTTCCATCTTTCTCGGTTTTTATGTTCATAACGAAATGTTCATTTTTATTAAGCGCGTAAGTGCGCAAGGAGTTTGTTCCAGCGTCAGGATCTTGAGCAGGTTCCAAACGAAACCGTGCTCCTGTTAACGTTGACTCTGCAACCTCAATTGTGTTTATTTCCGAGAAGAATTTTGGAGAATTGTCATTAATATCTTGTATGTCCACCTCCACACGATAAAACTGGAGTGGATCCTCGATTATGAGTTGAAGTGGTAACACACAACTCGCGCTTTGTCCGCACAGTGTTTCTCTGTCTGTTACTTCATTCACCAGCAGCTCGCCATTCCGCAAATTCAGACTGAAATATTGCTTACCAGACTCAGATGCTATCCGTAATTTACGATTATATATTTCAGATACATCCAAACCGAGATCCTTAGCTGCATTTCCAACAACAGATCCCTCCTTAAGCTCCTCCGGTATTGTATAACGAAGCTGCCCCTCTGTATCGCTCCACAAAACAGCGAAACACAACAGCCACAGCGCTCGCCAGAGCAAAATTGTCCTTTGTATTTGCGTCCTCATTTCCAAACACGACAAATGACCGTTGATTCCAGTATCCTGATATTCATTTTATGCCTATAAGCCTTGACGAAAACATTTTAAAATGTATAGAATTCCAGATTATATTCCGTTAATAAATACATTGCTGCGAGTGCAGTGTATTTTGTCTCAGGTCTGTGCGTAATGGTTTTCAGCATTATGTCGGGGGAGGGAGTAGATCCCTTTGTGCAGTGCGGTCCCGTTATTGGATGAGCGCTCTCCAGTCAGAGCATGAATCAGTCTTAAAGAGGCAGAGCAAAGCCAAGCTCAACACCCATGCATAACACATACAGTTCTTCCATTGCTCTCTTTACAATGAAACGACGATTTTTTTCCCCCCAGAAAATTCTTCTTCTTTCTTTCTTTTCTTTTTTTTTTTTTTTTACTCTCTGACTGCAGATAAAAAAGATCATGTATGGCTAAATCTGGCACATTTATATTTATCTATACGATAGACTTGAGTGTGCATGTTAATGAATGTGCAATGTCCTTTTTTAAATAAAGAATAAAAGAAGAAAAAAATAAAAACTATATTTTTACTCTGAAACACCGACAAACCTCATATTACCAAATAGACACAAAAATTGGATATTGAACATGATCCAATGTCACTAATCACAATTTTCCTGAGACACAAAATTAGATATCTTTCGACTAAATCAATCAAAAATGTTGATATTCAGATGAAATGACAAATGAGTATCCACTCATTGACGTATCAAGTATCAGTGTAGAGATCAGTATGAAAGTAAAAGCTTCCATGATAAAAACATTGCATTTTCCTCCAAGCTATTAAAATTGCAGAGCTCTAGCCCTTTTGATACAAATGTAGTGTTACTTTCATTGATTGTTTAAGTTATAACGTGGATATAGCAATTCGTGTTATCAATGTAGTGTCTGCAATATTATAAATAATATTATTATACAAAATAAGAACATATAAGTAAAAACACTATACAAAATCTCACGCGCTCACCTGTTGGCTCTCGAACGTCCACGCGCTGTCTGGTAATGACGCATCAAGCACGTTTAGCGTATCTGTAAAGTTTGTGGTGCTGCTGGGCTTAACGAGGGTGAGATCACTGAATTCTGACATTGGAGAGAGATAGGAGCCAAAAGACTGACTCTGAGACATCATGTCTCCTCCCAGAACCTCCACATACTTAATGGGCCCGTCAGTGTTGAGTTGGATCTGCAAGTTTCTGTTGGAGTTCTTGTATCCAGAATCAGTTCGCCTGACGCAGCAACTTGAACTGACAATGCTATTTTTAACGCATTTTACAATCAATGTAAAAAACGTCAACAAACACAAAACCGATACCGTGCCCAAAGATATGATCAAATACAACGTAATTTTACCAGTTTTCTTGTTGTCTTCTGTAGTTTTCAAACGAAAGTCTGAGATGGGCTCATGAAAGCCGTCCTCTATTAATATATCCACTGTGACTGTTGTAGACTGGATCGGTTCTCCATTATCCTTTATTTCTATCAGCAGTCTTTGAGAGGAGTCATCGTGCTCTGAAACAGCGCGTTTAGTCCTCACCTCTCCCGTATGTAAGCTTACACTAAACAGAGACGAGTCCGTGGCCTCCGCGAGTCTGTAGAACAGCCAGGCGTTATGACCCGAGTCCGCGTCCACTGCTGTTACCTTAGTAACGAGATGTCCTGGTTTAGCAGAACGGGGCATCCTCTGATGAGTGACTGATCCAATGGATGTGGACGGGTAAATGACAGCAGGTGTGTTATCGTTTCGGTCCGAAATAAACACGTGAACAGTGGCGTTGCTGCTTAGAGCAGGAGAGCCGTGATCTTTAGCTTGAACAATGATCTGAAACACTTTGATTTTCTCGTAGTCAAATGACTGCATGCTAAATATACTTCCGTTTTCTGAGTTTATATAGATATAAGAAGATACAGGAACGTCCTGAACCTTGGAGTCCAAAATAGAGTAGGAGATTTTTGCATTTTCACCCAAGTCTGGGTCATGGGCGGAAACTGAGCACAATATTGAGTCATGAGCGCTGTTTTCTTTAGCGTAAACCGTGTAAGACTTCTCAGTGAACATTGGAGGGTTGTCATTTACGTCTGAAATGCCGATCGTGACTGTTTTTCCACTAGTTAGCGGTGGCGAACCGGCATCAACTGCTTTCAATTCAATATTATATTCAGAATAAGTCTCTCTGTCTAAAGGACCGTTGGTAAGTAGTGCGTAATGATTGGAAACTGTAAGGCTCAATCTAAACGGTGTTCCAGGGGTCAACGTAAGTTTAACTTTCCCGTTCTCCCCAAAATCTGCATCTTTTGTACTAATTAAAGAAACGACAGTGCCATTTGAGGAATTCTCAGGAATCGGACTTGAGAGGGAAGTAATGATTATGTCAGGTGCGTTGTCATTTACATCATTAACCTTTATCTTTACACTGCAATGGCCCTCCATTTGAGGATTTCCTTTGTCCTTTGCAACTATGTCAAATTTATGCAAACTTGCTTTTTCATGATCCAGCCGTCCTTTAACTGTGATGACACCAGTTTGTTGATTAATATGAAACAATGCTGTATCTGATGTCTGGTCTGCAAAGAAATATTCAATCTCTCCATTTAACCCTTCGTCTAAATCTACAGCCTTGACTCTTATAATTTCTTTATTACTCGATTCGTTTTCATCAACCACTGTCTCGTAAAATTGTTTTTCAAATTCAGGAGCATTGTCATTATTATCCAAAACGATAACAGTGATCTCACATGTGCCTGTGCGCACTGGATTCCCTCCGTCAGCAGCCGTTAATATTAGTTTATGAATAGCCTGTTTTTCTCGATCAAGAGGTAGTTTAAGTACTAGTTCTGGAATTTTGACGGCATCTTGAGTTTTTACGTTTAAAACAAAATTATCATTATTGCTCAGACTGTATGATTTTAAAGAATTGGACTGTACATCTGAGTCAATAGCGCTTTCCAAAAGAAATTTTGCTCCTGAATTAATAGATTCTGGAATATTCAATATACGTTCATTAGATTTAAAATTGGGCGTGTTGTCATTAATATCTTGTATTTCAATTTCAACTCGATGCATTTGCAGGGGATTCTCTAAAACGGCTTGAAGAGGCAAAACACACGGGACGTTGTATCCACATAAACCCTCTCTGTCAATTCTCTCATTCACAATCAGATCACCCTTGTCCACATCCACAGCGAAATACTGCTTACCAGTCTCAGATGCTATTTGTAGTTTACGATCTATGATCTTAGATACATCCAAACCGAGGTCTTTAGCGATATTTCCGACCACAGATCCTTCTCTTAGCTCTTCTGGAATTGTGTATCGAATCTGCGCCTCTATTGTACTCCAAGGAAGAATAAAGACACAGCACCACCAAAATATCCGCAAAAAGAATAGAGATTCCATCATCATGACGATTTATCCAAGTTTTCTCAAGGTTTCAAAATATTCACAACAATTGCATAATCCCAGAAAGTATATTGATGGCATATTTCTATTTAGTGTAAGGTTATTTTGATAAAAAATAGTATTTCATGCGTTCTCTGTGCTCAGAGCTCAGAAAGATGCCACAGCAGTGAGAGGGAGTGGATCTCTTTGTCTAAACCTGTACCTCATTGGTCGACTGTACATTCCTCTCCAACCAATCCAATTCTTACAATATCTTAAAGGGCTAGTACGAGTAAGGCAAGTCAAAGTGATTTGGAGGAGCCACTACATATCTAAAGTCAAAGTGATTTGGAGGAGCCACTACATATCTAAAAACAAGAGATGATAAAAACAACAATAATAATACTTATTATTATTACATAATAATATCATATTATTCTTAATAAATGTATTGTTGTTTTTTATGATGATGATATTATTATTATTATCTACTATCCACTGTTGTGTGTGTGTGTGTGTGTGTGTGTGTGTGTGTGTGTGTGTGTGTGTGTGTGTGTGTGTGTGTGTGTGTGTGTGTGCAAAAGCAGTTCTCAAACAGAACTGCTTTAAAAAGAATATGAAGGTGTGCCGTCAAGTGGCGACAGAGAGAAGCGCAGCAGTATACGTTTGAGCAGTGCGCGCATTGCTCTGTGTAGAGGCTATTCTACATTTTAATAAAATTAACTGCCATATTTTGGAAAATTAACATTTTTGTTAAAATTATCGCCTTTAAAAACAAAGTAATTACATCAATACTCATATTAGTAGTTAAAATGTTCCTGATCCGCACAAGACTGCATGCTCCTTTTGCAACAAAGGACTCAACCATGAGCAGGGGGAGACCGTAAGCAGGCAGAATGGAGTGAGCGTTTCAGCACCACGTGGGTGGACAGCGCCACACAGGCGGCCTGTTCCCGCAGCTACACTCGTATGCTCAGAAGGAAAGAATTCATGCTTTCCATCTCTCCCAGAAATGAAAAGCCTTTTGTCTTTTTATCTTTGCAAAAATACTTACATGCCGCAGTAGCATGAGATCTTCTGAAAAACGTCTTTACGTCGGTTGAAGTGGAGATTGAGATTTGAATAAACGTCCTGAACAAAGTTGTTTACTTACCTGTTTGTTTGTTTGTTTATTTGTTTGTTTTTCTTCCTTGCAGCCTCAGTTAAGTTACAAAAAAACATTTTTTTTTCTCTATTACTATGGTGTTTTGTGCACGGACAGTGTGTCAGACAATGAACTTTGTACTGTGAGTGTAGTTGTTGTGCATTTGGAATCAAAATGGCAATATGTGTCTGGCTAACATATTAAGCAAACAGATTCGGGTACAACTGGACTAAAAGCAATCTTTCAGTGTATATGAAATAAGTAAAATTATTGCTTTTGATTTAATTTTAAATGACAGTATAATTCAAAATACAGTAGACTACCCCCATCCTGTGCATAAGGCCCCAGGCCAGGCTATATTGATATTGTCACAAAATGCAACTATGTATATATAGCAATACAATATTTGTGCAATACAATGTAATATTGAATTACACTGAACAGCTACAAATCATAACACATCCCTTTTCTCTAAAACATTTCAGAGATTCTCATTAGCTACATAAAGTTTTTAAATTATGTTAGATCAGATGTATCAGATGCATTTAGAGAGAAATATAAAACGTGCATTGAGCCCAGCTGTACCCTACATATGACAAAACAACACACACATTTGCCTCTTCCAGTTAAAATTTAGTAATAAGAAATTGTGAGCTCTGTTAACATGTACTAAAATTGCATTTCAGAGGCATAAACACATTTTAATATAAGAAATGGGAATTTGTTCTTACCTTTGTTGGTGAAAGCCAGGTGAAGAGGTGGCAGACAAAAGAGGAGGGAGAGAAAAAAAGAGAGAAAAACATGGTTAGTGGTTGTAAAAACATTGCACAATTGGTTCAGATGTTTTATGCAATCACATGACCAGTATGCAATCACAACAAATGCCAAAGTCAATCCTTTTATCAATGGTAATTGTGCAATATGTATTTTTTTTTTAAAGAAAACAAATAAGCTATATCTGTAATAATGACACATACTGTATAATGGTAAATACTTCTACTGAGCACAAGAGGGAGCATGGGAGAGCCAGAAAGGGGGGTGGGGGTACTGATACCTTGGCTTCAAGAGTCCCCCCTTACACATAAACAGATGGACAAGCCCTCACCCCCTAAGAAAGAAATGGAATGGTCTGACTCAGTCGGTTGTCATAGAAACACATGTTGTCAAGGGAGTAATATGTGTGTCAGAGGAGAAAGAGAGCGTATGGATATGCAAAGCTGTAGGTGGTGTGGGTTGTGTTCAAGCTGTCCGAACAAACAGAAGCAAGCATATAAAGGAAAACAAAATAAGAGG